>NW_012147523.1:2738136-2980012 GCF_000956105.1 Propithecus coquereli | reverse complement strand
ATGTATTGTAAAGGGGAACAGGGGACATTTTGGGGTGATGCCAGTGTACTATGTCTCGATTGTGGTGGTAATTATGTGAGTGTAATAGGTTTGTCAAAACTCGTTGAACTCTACATCTAAAATAGGTGTATTTTCTTGTATTAAAATATGCCGCATGAAGTTGAGATATACGAAAATGTATATTTGCTTTATTATATTAAAGTATTAGGGAAATACAGAATTACAAAAATAAGAAAAAAGCCCCAAAGCCCTTATAACCAGAGACAACCACCACCATCAACATTTCTTGTATTTCCTTCCAGTTCTTATTTTTCCATACTTAGGTTTTCCCCTCTTGACTGTCTTATTTAAATAAAAAAGAAAGGAAGTGGAAAGTCTCCATCATGAGGACTGTTTTGCTATGAGTTTACTGTGCCTCAGGGCGTCTAGCATGATGATGAGAAGGTTTTGTCTTGTCTACCAAAAGTATATTGGGAGGAAATGAAGATGTTTGGACTGGGCAAAGGGAGACACTGGGGAGAAGCGTCGGGCAATATGGTCTACAGTCGTTGGCTTCCAGTCTCAACCGATCAATCAGCCAATTAAATATTCTTGAGCTCCTATTTTACACCAGCACTAAGGAGACAGTAGTGAACAAAACATAGGGCTCTTCTGCCTTAGAGTAGTTAACAGTGTGGGAGGGAAGGTGGTATTATTAGCAACAGCACTAACAAAAGCTAATATTTATGATGACCTTACTATGTGCCAGTTATTGTGTTAAGGTTTATTTTTTCTGTTTCTAATGTGTTGTCACATTTAATCCCAGCAACTCTATGAGCAGGTACCCCCTCTTCCCCCCATTTTATTATTGAAAATAATAATGCGGCTTGGGGAGGTTAAGTCAAATGGGAACATACAGTAAGTGGGTTAAACCTAGTCTAGTGGGTCAGGGAAGACTCCCCAAGGAAATGATATTTAATCTGAGATTTGAAGGATGATAGGAGTTAAACAAGAAGAAAGCTTTTTTTTTTTTTTGCTCAGGGCAGTGGGCTGCTTTTGAGTGATAATTAGGGTTAGACTGGACAGAAGTGGTGTTTGGAAGAGAGTGGTGGTGGGAGGGGAAGGCGTGAAGGGTGACTCCCAGGGTGAGTGATGCAGGCACATCCTGAGAAATGGGGCAGGACGAGAACTTGGTTTGGGGCGAGCTCAGTTCATCCACATGGTGGTGTTGAGGAAGCAGGTGGACATACGGGTGTGGTGCCCGAGGCGGAGCTCTGGACTGAGAGGTACACAGTGGGGAGTCACCATCATGAACAGAGTTACTGAGATCTTGTGGGTTGACAGGGTCTTGAGGAATTCTGATAGGGACCAGCTGGGAGAACAGGAAGAGGAGCCAGAGAGAGGAGGAAGGGGCCACAGAGGGCGGGATCGGGAAGTCACTCAGAGGCTGACTTCTGTGAAGTTGAAAGAACTCTCTAGTATTAGAGTTGCCCTTAGGAGGCAGAGAACCCCTCGTCCTGGAAGCGTGCAATAAGAAGCTTGGCGACCATCGGTCGGTAATATCACGGAAAAGATACTTATAGCAGTATGGGGTGAGATCAGGTGTCTTTGAATTGGTTTGGGTTCTTTTGTAAGCACAGAAATAGACTCCAGTTATCCAAAGGAAAAAAAAAAACAGCTGGAAGGATATGGGTGGCACACACATGCGGTGCTGGGCCTAAGAAAGGACAGGGCCTAGAGTAGCTCTGGGGGTTTAGGTGGCAGGAACTAAGGGACAGTCTTCACATAGTGACAGTATTGGGATGAATCGGCTCCAGCTGTTTTCTGTCCCTATGTTTCTCTGTCCAAGGATCAAATTCCAGGGAGAAGGAGTGTGATTCGCTGATGTTATGATGTTGGGTCATGTGCAAGGGGAAAGCTGGGCACCTTGATTGACAGCCCCACCAGGACTGCATACGATGGAGGAAGGATGATTTCCCAAAGGAAAAGCAATGTTCCAGCCACCAGAAGAGGGAGTAGATTCTGGGCAGGCAAACCCAACAGATGCTCTTCGTAATCTCTATGGCCCTCTCTGTGATTCGGTGATTTTCCCACTACTCATTTAGCAGCCCATCCCTCCTTGCAGAATTGTTGGCAGTGTTTCACCTGCCATGGGATTACGCTTTCTCCATTTGCTTTTTTAGAGTGAGTTGGGAGCCTGGGACTGACATGGACTTATCTCTGGCCTTCAAATTCCCCAGCTCAGGACACACAATTTGATGGGTGGGATTCATTATCATGTCAAGAGAGGGTATGGCTTGTGGCTGGCTGTGTGGCCTCTCCTTCACTAGCAAGGGGTGGATGCTGGTAGCAGCAGGAGGCTTAAATCACTGTTGCATCAGCAAAGCACATGCCCCCATCCTGTGGGCACCTATTGAGAAGATGCCCAGGGATACAGGAGACCTGTCAAATCTCCCATCTCTTGGTACTATCGCTCACCTGAGCAAACTCCTACGTGCATTTATCTTCATCAAGGGCTGAGATATCTAAAGACATTTAGGGAAGGATGAAACACTGTGTCCCAACTTTCCTCAATTTACCAACATGGACTGATGGAATTAAGTGCTCTTAATACAAAGCTCCTAAATTTTAATAAAAAGGATTATTTATAGGAATTCATGAAGCACAGGAGAAAATAGGGGCTTCCATTGCCTCTATTTTCCTTCAACTTCTCACCCAAATAACTCCTTTAGTCATGAGAGACAAAAACCCAATTAAGTTGATTTAGGAAAAGAGGCATTTATTGGCTTATATAGAAAAGCTGGGGGGTTCTTCAGGTCTGGTTGGATCAAGGTGCTCCTATATGGTCATTGGACCCCTCTTGGCTCTGCTTTTCTCTATGTTGGCTTCATTCTTAATAAAGCTTTTCCTTTGTGAAAATAAAGATGGCAGATGCAGACTTATTCCCTACCAGTTCAGTGACTCTGCTGGAAAATAAATCCTCTTTCCTGATAATCCCAGTGAAAGTTCTGAAGCTGATTCTCTTTGGGTGGCTTGAGTCACACACCCATCCCTTGGTCCTATGTCCACTCTTGGAGCTAGAGGGTGAGGGCAGCTGTCGCTGGCTCACACAAACTGTGAGTCAGAGAGGAGTGATTGATTGATTCCCCAAAGGAGAAGCACAAAGGATGGATGCTGCCAGGCAAAAACGAGATGTGCATCACACTTGGTTTGGGGAGCAGGCCTCCTGTTGGTCTGGGCTAGAAATGGCTGGTGAGTGAAGAGATGCTGATGTGTCCTCTTAGACCATGGCATTGTGTCCTGCTGCCCCCATCTTTGGGGGCCTGATAAAAAGGGGGAGGCTATAGGGTCAGCAACAGTCTCCATGTGTTATCCAAATGAGCAGGATGTCCCTAGCAGCAGTCCTGTGTAGGGATCCGGCTCCCCCAGGGCTGTTACAGCAGAAGGTGGTAGCTTTTTTCTCATGAGTTTATTTATTTCCGAGGCCTGTTCCTTACCTCTTGTTGGTTCAATTGCTTCATCTTGCTTAGTCAAATAAATTTGGAACGTTATAAATGAAAACATTCCCTTCCTGCAATTGCTGACCACTACAAGGTTATTGCTTTCGCTTTTGTTTTCCCTCCTTCGTGCTTGGCTGTGGAGAAGCAAATGAAGTTTGCTTTCTCTTCCTCTGCTCTTACAGGAAGAAAATCATCATAGGAACTTTAAGAATTCCCCGTAAGACTGGGTAAATAAAAGATAGCCCATCCATACAACAGAATAAAATGCAGTTGTGGAAACAAAATAGGGCCATTCTCTACATATTGAGGTGGAACAACCCCCCAGATGTATTAGTCTGGGGAAAAGTAAATGGTGGAGCGTGTGCAGTTTAGCAATGTTCAAAACTCTCCAAATGCATTTGAATCACCCAGGAGCTTGCTTTCCAAATGTATTGGTGCCTACCCTCTTTTCCTCCCCCAAGACCCATTAAATCAGAATCTCACAGTGGGACCTGAGCACTTTCTGTTTTAAAAGCTCCCCAGGTGACTCCAGTCTGCAGCAGGGCTGAGAACCAGTGGTGTAGAATTGTATCCTATGGGTAAAACAGAGATCGAGAAGAAGAAGAAAATAGGGAATATCTCAGTTCATATATACATATAGAGACTCACGCCTGTGCTCACACATGCAGATAATACCTCTAGAAGGATATTCAAGAAACCGGAAAGAACGATTCTCTCCGTTAACAGAGCAGAGCAGTGATTCTAAACTGTGTACTCATTTGCAATGTTTGAAATTTTAAATTATAAGCATGGTACACTCTTTTAAAAGAAATTCTCACTATCTACTCAAAGTTAGCCAAGTGGGCTAGGAGATGACCCTCTGAACTCACACAGCTTCTCTGTGTTGGGGCCGGCTGCCTACAGATTCACGCAAGCCATCCTACCGCCTGTAGCCTCCGCTGCCTTCCTCTTGACTCAGCTGTGATGAGCGATTTCTGAGTATGGGAGCGACCAAAAGAGCCTGTTCATTGATTCATTCATTGTTCATTCATTCATTTATATTTTTATTATGAGTTAGATATGAGCCAGGCACATGCTAGGCACACGAATCTAATCTCATCTTCACAACCATATGTGAAGTAGATGGTCTTATCCCCGTTCTGTGGTTGGCAATATTTTAGCCCAGAGATATACGTAACCAAGGTGGAAGTATTTGGGGCAGCATGGCCAGCTAAGACGTTGATTGTAAACTGGCAGCACTCAGATGTGTTTGGGTGGCAGGTCTTTAAAAAGAATCCTGTCTGGCAACCCTGGACCCGTGAACCCAGGGCCACTATTGGCTATACCCAAGTGTCCCTTGGAAGGGCAAGTGCTCTTGAGTTCAGCTTAGTCCCACTGTGTCCCTACCCTACTTGCTTCACTTCGTCACAAGGCCTAGTCTCCACAGGCACTTGAGTTTGTAACCTCTGCATTAAGGTAGGTAGGATGAACAAACTGTCACCTGTCCCACCGGGATACTGAGCTCAATGATGCTGTGGAATATGCCATTTCTATTCCAATCATGCCTTCAGCCTGCTGGTTGGAAAACTAAGCTCCTTTGCCTTGAGATTCATTTGAAGATGACATGTGATGAGCTGTCAGCATGGATATGTTTGTGGAACAAATTTGCACAACAGGGAATGTGTAAAACACATAGTAGAAATGGACAGTGACCCTGCCTGGCAGGAGCGTGGGGCAGTGATGAGAGGGAAAGGAGGTGAGAGTAACGGTAGGTGGTGGTGATATTGTGGACAGTTGCCAGGTTAAGGGTCTGGAGCTTTAATCTTTAGGCTACTGCTGTCTAATAATATTTTCTCTGATGGTGGAAATGTCTTATGTCTGTGCTGTCCAATGTGTTAGTCTCTAGCACATGTGGCCCTCAAGCACTTGAAAGGTAGCTAACGTGAATGAGGAAATGCATTTTACATTTTATTTAATTAATTTAGATTTACATAGCCCCATGTGGCTAGCAGCTACCACAGTAGACAGTGTGGATTTAGACAACAGGCAGCAGGTGAACGCGTTTGAGCAGGGAAATAATATTAAAGCTGGGTCTTCAGAGGTTGAATTTTCTGGGAGTGGGTAGGCTGCATGGGTGGGTGGAATTAGGTAGGAATAATATTGACAATACTTAACATCTATTAGGCACTTACTGTGTCCCCACACTGTGCTAATATAAACTCATTTAATCCTCATAACAGCGCTATGAAGAAAGTACTATTATTGTCCGTATTTTACAGACTAGGAAATGAGACACAGCAACATTAATGGACTTGTTCAAGGTCACGTAGTTAAGAAATTATGGTACCTGGTGTAGAATGCAGGCTGCAGAGCTTGTGTCATGAATCCCTCCATCCTGGAAGGAAGTAAATAAATGAACCTTCGTTGAGAGCTTACTTTGCACCGTCCCCTGCTGCTGTGCATTGGTGCATGCATCTCATTTAGATTTTGTAGCAATCACGTGGCATTGGTGGTCTTATCTCCTTTATGGTAATGGGAACGTGGGCTTATAGAGATGAGATATCAAGGAGGAATAACCAATCTCTGGGGATACCAGTTAAGGCTTTGTTGTAAAATTCCACATCCATGGGAAATCACAGACTATGGGAGCCAGGGGGCACGTACGGGAAGATGTGGCATCAAAGATGTTGCGAAGGAAGAAATCAGTGGGATTTAGCAACTGACTGAATGGCGGGGGTGAGGAAAGTGGGGGAGAGTTTCTTCAGGAACAGTGAGATGAATGACAAACACAAATGCATCTGCACCACTGAAGTTGAGAGTGTGGGCTCCAGAGGAAGACAAACCTGATTTCAAACACAAGCGTTGCCATCGACCAGCTGAACGACCTTGAGCTGATCACTTCACGCTGAGCATCAGTTGTCCCTGTCGACAGAATGAGGATCAGAGCACCTTCCCCGCAGGACTGTGAAGGGGCTCAGGTTAGAGCACGGTTACGAAAGCCCTTTGCAAACTCAAGTCGCGTGGCCATGCGAGTCACTCTCCTTAGTGCTAGCGAGGCCAGGTATTGGGTGGAGATGGTGACCAGACCTTTCTGTCTTCCATCGTGGGGACAGTTCAGGGAAGCATATGGGGACTAGGCAGAGTTCAATGCAGTTAAGCACGTGGGTCATCTTTGACCTGGGAGGGAAGAGTGCTCCTCCCCAGCCACTGCAGAGCAATATCTGCATACTGGTGGCTGCACCTCAAATGCCTCCACCAAGCACTTTGCATGTGTCATCTTATTTGAGCTTCACAAAAACCTTATAAGAGTAGGTACTACTATAAAACAAGGCTCAGAGAGGTATAGTAATTAGGTTAATGTCCTTCAGCTTCTAGGTGGTCAAATGAGGGTTCGAGCCAACTCCACTGATTCCAGAGACTTAGCCTGTAACTCCTGCAGATGATGGGACTTGAAGACTGGCTAATTTGCGGCCTTTTGAGGGAGACGAGAGCCTAGGAAAGTGCTGAAGGCTCTTCTCTCTCTTCTCCTACCACACATATCTGCAGCTAGTGCTAGAATTTCTATCCCAGATTGATAAGAATTTTAAGGACAAAGATTGCTTCCCAAGAATGTCAGTTTTCCACTTATAGACCCCAGTGAGAATTGGGTAAAAGAAGAGAATCAACTCCAAAGAGAAAAACACTTTTTTTTGATGACTTAATTTAGCCCTCTTTGGCATGCGAAGAATACATTTTATTGGTTAGAGTTGGGAGTTTGGGGGTGAGGTGCTCTGTGAAGCGGAGTTGAGATCTCAATGCTTTCCTAGGGCAGAAACTTCAGACAGGTCCCCTGGAAGTAGCCCCTGGGCTTTTCACTGTAGTCTACTCCTGGGATTAACCACGTTGTTTCTGATCCTTGGCTGGTATGTTGTTTTCTATTGCTGCTGTAATGCACTTAGTGGCCCAAAGGCACAAATTTATCTTACAGGTCTAGAGATCAAAACTCTGAAAATGGGTCCTCTGGGGCTAAAATCAAGATGTCCGCAGGGCTGCGTGCCTTCTGACGGCCCTAGAGGACAATCTGTTTCTTGCCTTTTCTAGCTTCTAGAGGCCACCCACATTCTTTGGCTTGTGTTTTTCCAGAAATGGCGTGACTCCAACCTCTGCTTCCATCCTCACATCTCATCCTCTGACTCTGCCTCTCCCACCTCCCTCTCATAAGGACACTTGTGATTATGTTGGGCCTGTCCAGATAAATTAGCATAATTCCCCACCTCAAGATCCTTAACTTAATCCCATCTGCCTTGTAAGGCAACATTTTCATAGGTTCTGGGGATTAGGACATGGACACCTTTGGTGGTTGTGGCAGTGGGGGGCGTTATTGTGCCTACACAGCTGGCAGGTGACCTTCATGTCCTTGCATGTCATAAGGGAGGGGTGAGATGGATAGAGCCTGGGATCTCTTTCTTGTTCTCTGCTGGAGCTGAGTAGCAATTTCCCCTTTTAAACAGGCCATGCGTGCATTCCCCTACCTGGCCTTCTGACATTTTCATTACTCACTCAAATGCCCCTGGGCATTTGAGTTTGAGACCCTGTTGTGCAGTCCTAATAAAGCACAGCTAGACACTGGGCTCAGAGGGCTGTAGGCTGCGGGCTTTCAACCTTGGCCGAGCAAGGGCTTATTGAATAAACCATGAAGCATCTAGGAATTCTTGGCACTTAGCGGGTACCTGTTTGAAAGTAGGACCTACTACATTTTTCAGCAGCTCAGTAAATGTTGCCTCATCTTTAAGAAAAGCTGGTTTTACCCTGAATTTGCCAAATAGAAATGAGGGGGTGTTTATTTGTATCACAAAATGATTTAGTTAGTTTCTTTAAATAGCCAGCCCTACTATTTTCTTTAAGGTGTTTTAGTTAATGGGAAATTTGATTTGCACAACTTTTCAGAAACACACTGTGTAAAGGAATTACCTGCACCAGAAGGTCATCAGCTTTCCAAAGTCTGTGCCCAGCGTCTCTGTGGAGCATGCTGGGGCATAGTCAAGTCACTGGCATATTGATTCCTCCTCAGTGGGGATAGATTATTTATTTCTGTGGCCAATTGGAAGGCTACCTAAAGCAGCCTTGTCCATGGTTGATTGACAAGTATCCCTGGTGGTGGAATGTGGAAGGACCAGCCAGGAGCTACATCTACCATGAAGTTGGTTGTGTTTTCTTCTTTTTCTATGACTGATGATATTCATTTTTTTGTTCATTCACTCACCATTTATTTACTGAATATCAATTATATACCAGGAATTGTGGTAGACACTAGGAAACAAGAGCCTGGCCCCCTATATCACCTCCAAAGGGGATAAGGATGAAAAAGATCATAACTGATATTTTGAATGTTTTGAAGAAAGGTTCTAGAATAAAGCAACTACTTGAAAATAGGATGGAAAAGCTTTCCTAAATAGTTCTGGGTCAAAGAAAGAGTTGAAACCATAGTAATAGGCCACTTAGAAACTTTAAACAACGATGACACTAAACATAAACCATAAGATGCAGCCAAAACTGTACTTAAAAGAAAGCCTTTTAGCCTTAAAATCTTTAAATTTTTAATGAAGAGGAGTGGAACGTAAATTAATTGAATAGTCAATTTAAGAAGCTTTAGAAAGAATAGTAGACAGTATTAGCAGACATTTGTTGAATACTCGTGATATGGTAGGCACAGTTCTGACCATAGCTTAACTCATTTCATGCTGACAACAGTACTGTGATATGGGTACTATTATCCCTGTCATTTTTCAGAGAGGAAACCGAAGCACAGAGCGATAAGGTAATGTATCTAAGGGTTTTTTTGTTTGTTTAAAACAACAAATATTTTATTTATTTATTTATTTATTTATTTATTTTTAAGTTTGCAAATGATGGAGGCAGGATTCGACCCTGGCCATCAGACTCCAGAGTTCATATTCCCAATCCATAGGTAATACACATGATAACACACATACAGATATGGAAGACCAAAAAAAGTTAAAGTAGCAATTAATAAAGTAGAACAAAACCCACTAGAATTGATAAATGTATCCATGATCTGCTTCTTTAACATGATAGAAGAATGAAATAGACAACAAAGAAGACAAACTTCTGGAAGAAATAATGAGAGACTACCTAACAATACATTATGAGGACAGAATGAGAAAAGGTGTAGTATCATCCCAGATAAGAGGGTAAAATTTAAGCACATTGCGAAGAATCCTTCTTACATTTTTAAGGAAAATATAAATTCCAAAAGTTAGTTTGAGAAGAGGTGGAAAACTTTCCTGTGTGCTTGGAATGTAGACAGTGGGGGAGAGGTAAGCTGGGAGCGCTCAGGAATGGGATGGTGCTGTCGTCCCTTTTATTTCATGAGGTTCTGAAAGTCTAGATTTGGGAATATGATAAGGAGAAAAGAGAGGCCTATAAGTCAGCAAGGAGAAAATAGAAATATTATTATTTGGGATAGTATGGTTCTCTATCTGGAAAGCTCAAAGGAAGCAACTGGAAACCCACATATACTATTATGAGTTCAAAATGCTTGCAAAATAAATGTGCTGAAAATCTATTGCTTTCCTATTTTTAAACAATTACCAGTTGGGAAACAAAATGGAAAAAAAATGTCAAATTTACAATAGCATTTAAAAAGAATCCCTCAGGCAATACTAAATGCAAAATCTGTAGGACTCATATTGACAAAATAAGATTTCAACAAGGGGGACAGTCAATGCCTGGTGGAAAGTGTCGATTGCCGTGAAAGTGTCGATTATCTTGAATTTGATTTCTGAATTTAAAGACAATTTCAACAAAGTCCCAGTCATTTTTTGGAGGGTGGGGATGGACTGAATATAATTTCAATGAAGATTCCATTGGTATTTTTAAAATCTTGTAAACTGATTCTGAAGTTTGCTTGGAAGAATAAACATGCAGTGATAGCCAAGAAAATGTTGAAAATAAGAATAATGAGGGAGGACTTGCCCTGCCAAGATATAACATATTATAAAGCAACTATAATTAAAACCCATATTGCTGTGCTACAAGACAGATCAATGGAACAGAATAGAAGGCCCGAAGACAGACCCCAGTGTCTATAATTATTGAACATATAATAAGGCTGGCATTTGAAATCAGTGGGGAAGGGATGAATTATTCAATAAGGGATGCTGGGACAATTGGTTACCTATTTGGAAAACAGGAATTAGAGTCTCATTTCTCATCAGATTCCAAGGAATTATAGATGATTAAAGAGTTTAAAGCAGAAATGATGCCATATAAAAGTACAAGTAAACCCATAGAATAATATTTATATGACCTTGGGGCATGAAGAAGCCTTTTTGAGGTATAGGTAGATTAATTTTTTGGTCCAATTTTTCCTTTTAGTGGTTTGAAAGTTATATGTGGTATTTCTATTCTTATTTTTAATCTTAATTGTTAATATGTGTATTTAAACTTATAATGTCTTGTATGCAGTTTCTCAATGTCTATAATCTCAAGGGATGTAAGACTCAGCACATTTCAATTTTATAGCCCTCCTTCTTACCCTGTCAATCAATCAATCAATCAATAAAGTGGACAGATTAGTATAATAAATCCTCATGTGTCCATCACCCACGTTCAATAATGACCCATTATGATCAATTTTTTTCCATCTATAACCCTCCCCTTTTTCTCCCTTCCTTGGCATATTGAATTATTTTATCCATAAAGATCTTAAGATGTATCCTCCCAGATGAAGATTCTATAACAAAAAATAACCACAATACCATTATCACATCAAAAAATTTTAATTCCCTAATATCAATAGCAGTAATTTCCTAATAGCCCCCAAAAATGAGTATATCCATTTCCCTGATTGTCTCGCAATTTTTTAAACTATTGAGTTATTCAAATTGGGATCCAAATAAGGTCTACATGTTGCATTTAGTTGATATGTTTCTTAAATCCCTCTGCAAATATAAGTTTATCCTCTTATTTTCTCTCCCCTTTTTTTTCTCTCTTGTAGTTTATTTGTTGAAGAAACCATATTGGTTGCTTTGTAGTTTTCTACGTTCTGGGTATTTTGGGAGGCATCGTGTGTTTTTTGCTGATTGCCTCCCTGTGATGTTGTTAAATATGTTCCTTATTACTTGTATTTTCCGTAAATCTGTAGTTGTATCAAGAGACTTGGAACAGATTGGATTATTTGGCAAGAGTACTTCATAGGTGGGGTGTGAGCTTTCATCGGGGTAGGTGGTATCTTTCTGTGATATTAGCAGCTACTGATGACTGTAACCTAAACCATTATATCTCTAGGGGTAGCCTTGCAGTTTCCTGTTCTATTTTCATTTACTGCCCATCCACTTTAGAACGGTTCTGAGCTGGACCCTAAAACATGGCACCCATCCTCCAGAAACCCACAGTGTAGAGGTTATAAATGAAGATTTGAACAATAAAACTGTAAAGGAAGATTTGAACCAAAAAATTAGTTTTATTTTGTGTTTATTCCTTGACTGTCTCCCCCGCCAACTGATATAATTCCCCAAATCGTGGAGCTGTATCATAGATGCATTTAACTCACACAAATTCAAATATATGTATATATGTATTTGGTTGCAAACCACTAAGGTAACAATGCAAACATGGCAGCCCATTTCTTCCATTCTTCCTCTTAATTGACATTGCTTCTGGTGAGACAGAGTCACGAGTCTTCCATCCCTGCTCACTGTTTCTCCATGCCCTTCATAGTACGCACATCTCTCAAAGTGTGATTCCAGAGTTTAAAGATAATGTATTTCTTACGCATTATGGACTTAAACACAAGCCAACTACTTCATCTGGCGCGTGATCTAAGAAAGAGCATTCTGTTCCAAAATCAATAGAAGACCAGGCACTTTAAGGAATCTTCAAGAGAGTGTAATTTTGAGCATATGGGATCTTTTGAACCCCTGCTAACTTTAGAAGTTTAACTCCTGTGTGAGATGCAACATCCGTGTGCCCAAGAGTTCAACTTCAACAAAGGACAAGATGCAAAAGCTGAAGTTATTGTTTCTTATGGTATAAAGCTTTTCCTTGTTGGTGAAGCCCGGGTTAATGATCTCTTCCTCCCTTTCTCTCTCTTCCTCTTCTCCACTTTCCTTCTTCCCTTCCTCCCACCCTTATTTTCTCTTTTGCAGTTTGCTGCTTTGTTGTGCACAAGCGGTGCCATGAATTTGTCACATTCTCCTGCCCTGGCGCTGACAAGGGCCCAGCCTCTGATGTAAGTAATGGGCATTGGCCACTTTTCTCTGTTGACAGTCAATGCATCCTTCGGGTAAATGTGAGCGAGCACGCTTAGACAAACAGGTGCGGATGTTAATGCATGTGGTGGACCTTGTAGGCTTTGAGACAGTTTTCCTTTTAGTGAAAAAACGTTTTGAAAGGGGATGTGGCTGGACAGGAAACCAGCTAGCTCCCCTACTATGATTTTGCTAAATATCTTCACCTTGACGTTTGGGGCGTGGGGAGTGATAGACAGGAGCTTATCTGTTAGTGCAACTGTGAAAAGGTAGTTTTGGCGGTACTTTACCATGGACCGTACAGCTCTTTGTTAGGGAGTTCTTAATATCAGGGCCCAAGAATTAGGGGGAAATGAGTTTATCCTCACTACTATACATCCCAAAGTATGATACTGCTGGTGAGACAAGAGATACTTGTGGGTAAAATAGGCAAATGATTTTTGTATTAATCATTATGAATTTATTTGAAGATGGATTGGAAAAACATACCTAATAGCAGTTTTGCATTTATGGTAGAAATACAGAATTTCCCACTTAAGTAAAAGATATTTAGGTTAAACAAAAGACAAATTGATTTAAGGAAAATATTAAGTGAATGACAGTATGGATGTTATAAGGATATGGCAAAAGTTTTGGTACAATTTTCTCTCAAGTTTGGGGCACATTGTTGACTGTCTACGCAACAGCCATTCACAGCCCTCATCCTCTTCTCTTCTTCTGGCAGAGGCCACATCTCATGCCAGAAGCTGAAAATGCCTGACACATGCTTTTCCAGGCTTTCTTGTAGCTCGTGAATGAGCATGTGACCTAATCCTGCTAATGGGCCCTGCAGAGAGGACTGAAGAAGGCTTCTAGGAAAGATTTTCCTTTCTGACCAGAAAGAGACATCCCTTCCTTTGTCCTCTTGGGAATTTTTGTTGTGCATGTAATACTTGGAGTTGTGGCAGCCCTTTTGGGTCAATGAGGGAGACACTGCTGACATCCTGAGCATGGCAGAGTGGAAAAGCTGAAGGAACCTGAGTCATTGATGACGCTAATGAGCTGGAGCCAACACTGAGTCCTCTTATCCCCAAACTGGATAGGTGAGATAAGAAGCTCTTCTTGGTAAAGTCTCATTGTTTGGGGCATTCTTTTACAGGCAGCTGAAGCTGTCCTAGGCGATGGGACTTTCTACCGTGCATAGGCTTTCATCGCTCAGTAATGAACTGCGTTTGGCTCACCCCATACGCAGGCATCACCCCTTGTTCTCTTCCTTTGTTCCTGCTTTGGTTCACCTTCCTGGAATTTTCCCCATTGATTATGTCTCCATTACTGGTCCTGCTACCCACTTAGACGTGACAGCTGATTTCAGCTTGCCCGAAGTGAGTAGTGACAACCTTTGTCACTGAGTTTCTTTGAGTCCTTGTACAAGTGGTCATCTGCCATTTTGGCACAAATTGGGGCGGGGGGGTAGGGAGGGAACATATCTGTTGCCATAGCAACACAAACACTCTAGGTTGGAAAATGTGGTACTCGAGTTAAGAACTCCAATAAACGTGGAACAACCAGATCCATGCAGGTCTGTTTGCAAAGACAAAGTTTGAGATGGTTTGTCATGTTCTCTCAGATCCCACACCCTGGCCCTTGTAGCACAATTTCTTCTCTCATCCCCAGAAAAACAGGCAGGGAACTTCTGAGGGACTTCCTGACTCCAGTATGCTTCTCTGAGTGTTCATGCGGACGGAGACTAGATAATGCAAGTTGCAGCCAAGAGGATAGTGTTTCCCATATTCTCTCTATGTCTGTTGAATTTTTCCGTTGCCTAAGACAGAAACTCAGCTCAAACTGGCTTATGTGAAAAGGGATATTTTTGGTCCCTGAAATTGAAAAGCCCTAAGGGCAGACCTGGCTTCAGGCACAGTGAATCAAAGTGCTTAAATAAGGTCCTTAGGAACCTTTTTCTCTATTTCTTGGCTTAGCCTTCCTCTGTGTTGTTTCATTTTCAGGAAGGCTCTTCTCCTATGGGAGCATGGTGGCTGCAGCACCTTTGATCCTCTGTCTTATGTCAGTGCTGCAGCCCCAGTGACAAGTGCTGCAGTCTCTTTGGACCATGGGTCACATGTAGCCAGGAGGATGGGTTATGCTGATTGGCTAGACCTGGTTATGTGCTGCTATAGTTTGAAGGTTTTGTCCCCCCACCAAATTCATATGTTGAAATCCCAACCCTCAAGGTGGTGGTATTAGAAGGTAGGATCTGTGGGGGGCAATCAGGTCATGGAGGTGGAGCCCTCATGAATGGGAATTAGTGCTCTTATAAAAAAGACCCCAGAGACAGCCCTCACCCCTTCCACCATGTGAGGTTACAGCAAGAAGACCATTGTCTGTGAGGAATTGGGCTCTCACCAGACACTGAATCTTGCCAGCACCTTGAACTTAGACTCCCCAGCTTCCAGAACTGTGAGAAATAAATTTGTTATTTAAAAGCCACCCAGGTTTTTTTTTTTTTAGACAGAGTCTCACTCTCTTGCCTGGGCTAGAGTGCCGTGGCATCATCCTAGCTCACAGCAACCTCAAACTCCTGTGCTCAAGTGATCCTCCTGTCTCAGCCTCCCAGGTAGCTGGGACTACAGACACGCGCCACCATGCCTGGCTAATTTTTTCTATTTTTAGTTGTTTGGCCAATTTCTTTCTATTTTTAGTAGAGACGGGGTCTCGCTCTTGCTCAGGCTGGTCTTGAACTCCTGAGCTCAAACGATCCTTCCACCTTGGCCTCCCAGAGTGCTAGGATTACAGGTGTGAGCCACCATGCCCAGCCTGCCACCCAGCTTTTGATATTTTGCTATAGCATCCCAAATGGACTAAGACAGAAAATTTTGGTACCAAAAGTGGTTTTAGAAGAAAAGAATGTTAAGGATGAGTTTTCTGACTTGGTTCTGCGGATTCTGGAATTGGCTCTCTAATTGACTATATTTAAAATGCTAATGACCCTATTTCTAGTAGTAAAGAGCACTGATAGTCCGTGGCATGAACTGTTTATAGAGATATACAAAACATTTGCATTGGATACTCCTAATCAGCCACTTATAAAAAGCAGGGAGCTACATGACTCTGTATATGATGCTGAAACATTTTTGGAAAACTAAGGAATGTAATGACATTTTCTGCTTGCTCCTAACATCTCCGGACAAAGTGGTGGAGGAAAAGGATGAGCTCAGGGATTTGAATTCCCACCTCAAGCACTGCCTAAATGATCTAAGGGCTTCTAGGTGTGCCCTGAAAGAAAGCCTTTTAGCCTGTAGCTGCATGGCTGAAATTTCTGAAAATCAGATGCACAGTCTCATCCTGCGATTGGCTAAATTACAATGCACATTGAACTCCCAGCCTCACAGTGTGTCTCCTGTTAAAGCAAGGACATTGATGGGGAAAGAATGGGATCGTGTAAGTTGGGAAGATTCTGATGAATACTCTGAAGCTGGGAACACTGATCCCCTAAATTCTGATGAGTCTTCCTTGCTGGTGGAAGTGGCCTCCCTACCTCCAGCAAAAGTGGCATCCCCAAACATGGTGGTATAGGCCGTTCCACCTGGGTTGCATTGCTCGAGGAAACAGTAACAGCCTCCCCTGGGGCAGGTGCCAGGCAAGACAATGCTGACTCCAGACCCACCTCCACTACCCCTTTTTGCTTCTAGACTTATCACTAGACTGAAGTCCCAGCAGGCCCCTAAAGGCACAATACAAAGTGTGACCCATGAGAAGGTACACTGCACTACAAAAGAACTACTTGAGTTTTCTAATTTATGCAAGCAGCCATCTAGGGAACATGGGTAGGAATGGATATTAAGGGGGTGGAATAATGGTGGAAGGAACATAAAGTTGAGTCAGGCTGAATTTATTGATGTAAGTTCACTAAGCAGAGATTCTGAATTTAATGTTTTAGCTTAGGGAGTTAGAAAGGGCACTGACAGTTTGGTTGGTTGGTTCAAACGTCAATCAAAAGATGGCCCACTATGAGTGAATTAGAAATGCCTGATCACCCCTGGTTTAATGTAGAGGAAGGGATTCAAAGACTTAGGGAGATTAGAATGTGGATTAGAGTGCATTTGTCGTTTAAGACATACTTACCCATGCTGGGAGGGGCCAGAAGACCCTTTCTTTCTTTATTTTGCCAATACTTTGAGAAATAAATTTGCAAGGGGAACCCCAGCATTCTGGAAGAGTTCTGTGATCACCCTTCTCTATGGCCATACCTTACGTGGGAACCATAGCCACTTAATTGGAAAACCTAAGTGCAATTGGGAATAATTGTATTCCAGGGTAAAAGGGGCCAATTGGTGGCACTCAGCCATGAGAGGAAGGTGGGCGTGGTTATAATGACAGACAGCTGAATTAAAACAACAATCGGAACAGCCTGACTTGTGCAGACCTCTGGTGCTGGCTAATCATGGTGTTCCTAGAAGGCAAATGGACAGGGAACCTACTGCATTCTTACTTGATATGTATAAGCAGAAAAGTTCTAGGTCAAGTGAACAAAAGTCTAACTCAAATCATGAAAACAGAGAGTCACAGCCCCTCAATCCATACCCAGACTTGAGCCAGTTTATAGATCCAGACTTCCTTGAATGAATGAAAAGGAGGCTGAGTCTCCTTGAGAAAGTGATTGTACTACTCAAAATATGTACTATTAATCTTTCTCCCAGCCTTCTCCAGAGGGACCTACTGTCTTGTACCTGGTATGTAGCTCTGTTGTATCAAATGCCTTTTTCTCCATCTCTGTCCATAAGACCCACCAGAAGCAGTTTGCTTTCAGCTGGCAAGGCCAGCAATACACCTTCACTGTCCTACCTCAGGGGTATGTCAGCTCCACAGCCCTGTGCCGTAATTTAGTTCAAAGGCATCTTGATCACGTTTTTCTTCCACAAGATATCACACTGGCCCGTTGTGTTGACAACATTATGCTGATTGGTCCTAGTGAACAAGAAGTAGCAACTACTCTAGACTTATTGGTAAGACATTTGTATGTCAGAGCATGGGAAATAAATCTGACTAAAATTCAGAGGCCTTCTACCTCAGTGAAATTTCTAGGGGTCATTGGTGTGCGGCATGTCGAGCTATGCCTTCTAAGGTGAAGGATAAGTTGTTGCATCTAGCTTCTACAACTAGGAAAGAGACACGTTGCCTAATGGACCTATTTGGATTTTGGAGGCAACATATTCCTCATTTGGGTGTGTTATCCGGCCCCTTTAGAAAGTGACCCAAAAAGCTGCTGGTTTTGAGTGTGGCCCAGAACAGCAGAAGGCTCTACAACAGGTCCGGGCTGCTGTGCAAGCTGGGCTGCCACTTGGCCATGTGATCCAGCAAATCAGTGGTGCTTGTGTCAGTGACTGAAGTGACGTGAGTGAGTGAAGTGAGTTCTTTGATCAGTTCAATCCATGGCTATAGCCAATGGTTTGGCTGGATGGGTAGGGACTTGGAGGGAACATGATTGGAAAATTGGTGACAAAGAAATCTGGGGATGAGGTATGTTGATAGACCTCTCTGAATGGGCAAAAAACATGAAGATATTTGTGTCACATGTGAACGCCCACCAAAGGGGGACCTCAGCAGAGGAGGACTTCAATAATCAGGTGGATAGGAGGACCCATTCTGTGGATATCTGTCAGCCTCTTTTCCCAGCCACCCTGTCATCACCCAATGGGCTCATGAACAAATTGGCAGGGATGGAGGCTCTGCATGGGCTCAGCAACATGGGCTTCCATGCACCAAGGTCGACCTGGCTACAGCCACTGCTGAGTGCCCAATCTGCCAGCAGCAGGGACCAACACTGAGTTCCTGATATGGCACCATTTCTTGGGGTGATCAGCCAGCTACCTGGTGGCAGGTTGATTACATTGGACTGCTTCCATCATGGAAGAGGCAGCGTTTTCTCCTTACTAAAATGAACACTCTGGATACAGATTTGCCTTCCCTGCACACAATGCTTCTACAAAAACCACCATCCATGGACTTATAGCATGCCTTAACCATTGTCGTGGAATTCCACTTAACATTGCTTCTGATCAAAGAACTCACTTCACAGCAACAGAAGTGGGGCAATGGGCTCATGATCATGGAATTCACTGGTCTTACCATGTTCCTCATCATCCTGAAGCAGCTGGTTTGATGGAACAATCGAATGGACTTTTGAAGACTCAGTTACAGTGCCAGCTGGTAGCAATACCTCACAGTGATGGGCAGGGTTCTCCAGAAGGCTGTATATCCTCCTAATCAGTGTCCAGCATATGGTGCTGTTTCTCGGATGGCCAGGATTCATGGGTCCAGAAATCAAGAGGTGGAAATGGGAGTGACACCACTCATTATTTCCCCTGGTGACCCACTAGCAAAATCTTTGCTTTCTTTCCCCATGACTTTATGATCTGCCAGTATAGAGGTCTTAGTTCCAGAGGGAGGAATGCTTCCACCAGGAGATACGACCATGATGCTATTGAACTTGAAGTTAAGGCTGCTAGCAGGCCACTTTGGGCTCCTCCTGTCTCTGAGCAAGCAGGCCAAGAATGGAGTCACAAAGTCAACTAGGGTGACTGATCTGAACTACTGAGGGGAAATTGGACTACTACTCTACAATGGAGAAAAGGGAAAATATGTCTGGAATACAGGAGATCCCTTAAGGCTTCCCTTAGTATTACCATGACCTGTGATTAAGGTCAATGAAAAACTACAGCAACCCAATCCAGGCAAGACTATAAATGGCTCAGACTCTTTAGGAACAGAGGTTTGGGTCACTCTGCCAGGTGAAGAGAACCACCACAGCTGAGGCGCTTGCTGAAGGCAACAGAGATACACAAGGGTTAGTAGAAGGTGGTTTTAAGTATCAGCTACAACCATGTGACCAGTTACAGAAACAAGGGCTGTCACTGTCATGAGTAGTTCCTCCTTATTTTGTTATGAATGTATTTGTGTGTATATATACATATATTATGCAATATATTTTGTTTTCTTTCCTCTCTTAGTTCTTTATCATGTAACATATGTTTTGACTTATATCCAAGTATACATATTATTAATTTTTCATCTTAGTATTTAAGTCACAGGATCTCAGTAGAAGAGTTATCAACACTTAAGGACTGTACCTCCTTTCCTGGGGAAGGGATTATTGCATTTTCAGTTGCACAGAGTCTAGTTCTGTAATGTCAGGTGGAATTATGACTTTGTTATTCTTTATTTAGATATTAAATGTGGTTTAAGGGCATGTGTATGGGTGCCAAGTTGAGAAAGGGGGGACTCATGATGGTTAATTTTATGTGTCAACTTGATTGAGCTAAGGGATGCCCAGATAGCTGGTAAAACATTATTTCTGGGTGTGTCTGTAAGGGTGTTTCCAGAAGAAATTAGCATTTGAATCAATAGAGTAAAAACATTGCCCTCACCAATAGAGTGGGCATCATCTGATCTGTTGAGGGCCCAAATAGAACAAAAAGGCAGAGGAAGGGTGAATTTGGTTTCTCTGTTTCTGCTGGGACATTCATCTTTTCCCAGTTTCCAGGCCTTTGGACTCAGACCAGGACTTACAGCACTGGCACTCCTGATTCTCAGGCCTTTGGACTAAGACTTTGGACTGAATTATGCTACAGGCTTTCTTGGTTGTCTAGTTTGCAGATGGCAGATTGTGGGACTTCTCAGTCTCCATTATTGTGTGAACACAATTCACATTCACATCATGTCATCTATCTATCTATCTATCTATCTATCTATCTATCTATCTATCTATCTATATCTCCCATTGGTTCTGTTTCTCTGGAGAACCCTGACTAATACTTGTGCCTACTCCTGGAGATGAGGGTCTGTGTGCTCACCCTGTGCTTTGAGAATGAGGAAGAGGTGATTACGCAGAGGAAAACTGAGAAGCAGTATTGTGTACTGAGTAAAATCAGATGATGGAGCCAGCCTTCCTAGGCTCAAATCTATGTGACCTTGGGCAAATTATTTAACTCTCTTTGTGCCTTAGATTCCTCAGCTGAAAAAGGGGTAAAATAATAGTCTGTCCCTACCTTGTAGCACCGTTTTGAGTATCAAATACATAAATATCCATAACAACACTTAGGACAGTGTCTGGTACATAACAAGAGCTATATATTAATATGTGACGATGATGATGACAGTGATAATGAATAACAGTGGGAAGGCAGCAAGGACAGATATCTTGTCAGACAGACCAAGAAAGTCTGAAGAATGGACAGGTTCTCTGCCTGTCACCTGGCAGTCCTTCCTAGAAGAGTGTAGGCTCCATAAGTGGTATGAGACCCCTCTCTGTATGAATGAAGGAGTGCAGCCAGTCATTGTCTTGGGCATGGGAAGAGCAGGAAGCACTCTCTGCAGCCAGCATGCATAGGATTTGGCAGCCTACCTGAAATGATTCTATCTCTGGATATAGTTCCAAGAAGGTCAGTTGGCACCAAGGATGATGAATTGGTCCAGACTCCTGAACCGGAGTGACTTAGTTCATTGACCTTTTTCTTCCCGTGGTTAGAGGCATGATTAAAGACCTGGCCACACCTGCTTGCCCACCTGTCCAGGCTCTCTTTTAGCTGCCCCTGATACTCATGAAGGTATGGAGGGGTGCCCTCTCCTCTTGTGTGACCTTGGAGAAACTGGTGTGCAGCAAACTCATGGAACAGAAATGCACAGGGTCCATCCATGAGAAAGGAATGTAGTGTGCTGGGCTTCGGCCTCTATTCTCTGCTATTCCAAGGCCGGTCTGAGCCAGGGCACACTCTGGAGATTAGTAGAGCTTTGTGCATTTGGCATCATTCTACAGATAGGTCCACATCATGGCATATTGAGGGAACTTTATGAACCAGGCGCTATCCCAGTGAATGTAGCTACTGACCCAGCCATGCAGTGCCAATGAGAATAAACAATATATATGGGCACTCACCACTGGAGGACCTCAAAATGTGGCAGAGTTCATGAATGTTACTTCTGGTCATCTATAGGCATCCCCCTGGTTCCAGGTCTCACTGGGTTGGAACCCCTCAATTCTTCTGTCTCTTGGATCTTCTTAGAGAGACCAGTGTCTGGCACTGCCATAAGCATTACATATGGGCATTATAGGTTACTCAGCCCTCAGAGTACTGACCACATACACAGCTTCCCGAGAGAGCTCAGCACAAGAAAGAGAGAAGTTATCTCTACAGGCTGGGACTAGAGTGAGTCAAGTGAGGTATTTGCCTTGGACACAGAGTTTAAGAGGTTATTGTTTTATGTCTGTGGGTATCTGGTTGGTTGGCTGGTGGCTGGATGATCTAGGATGGCTCTACTTACATGACTAGCAGTGAGCAGGTTCTTGGCCTGGGAGCTTTGGTTCTCTTCCATGTGGCCTCATCCTCCATCCAGCTGGCTAGCTCTGACTTGTTCATGTGGTGGTTTCAGGGCTCCGGAAAGAGCAAGGGAGTGTCATAATGCTCTCTGGCATAAGAGACGTGTGCATCATTGCATCGCTAGCAAACACAATGCATAAGCTTGGGCATCGTGTTTGCTAATGTCCCACTGGACAAAGCTAATCCCATGGCCAAGCCCAGATTCAAGTGGTAGAGAAATAGATTCCACTGCTTCATTGGAGAAAAAGATTCTATGGTTAATCTGCTACAGATCCTGTTAACCCACAGGGCTATGGCAGAACAGAACTCCTGGACTTCATCAAAAGCTGCAGGTCTTAGTGCAGTTCAGAGAGTCATAGATGGCCTCATGAAAAGAATGCACCTCATGCATTCCCTGTCTCAGGTCCCCAGCAGCCTTAGCCACCTCTAGCTGCAAATGGGTAGTGTGGCAGTTTATTGATTATGTCAATGGTAGTTAAGAGTGTAGACTCTGAAATCAGACATATCTGAATTTGGGTTCTGATTCTGCCCAGATACTCATTAGAAAAACCTGGGCATGCCATTTGACTTTTCTATGCCTTAGTTTTCTTATCTATGGATCAGGTTGTTATTAGTACCAACCACATAGGTTTAAAGAATAATTCAAAAAATATTTTAAATGAAAAAGAGTTAACAGGCAAACAAAAGACAAATGGAGTAACAGCAGAAGGATTACAAAACCTTTGCATGAAAGTGCTTGGCACAGTGTACAGTAAGCCTTTGAGACATGTAGCTAAGGGCACTTCCATTGTTCCACCCATTGCCCTAATCAAGAATATACTGATAATTCTCTCCATTTCTCCACCCAGAGCATGCCCTTATGAGGTAATTACTGTTTCTATTTCCATTACTTCACACAAAACCTCAAATTCTGTGATGCAATGCTGAGAAAAGAACTTGGACTTTGGAGGCAGAAAGACTTGGTGTCAAATTCCACCTCTGCCATGTATTGCTCCAGTGACCTTGGGGAAATAATTTGAGTTCTGTGATCCTTACTTTCTGTCTTTAAAATGGGGAACAAAATACCTAAATCATAGTGATTTTGTGAGTATTCAGTGAGAAACTGCTTGAACCACACCTAGATTGGTGTCTGGCACAAGGAAGGCACTCAATACATGGTTTTCAAATTATTATTAATATCTAGAGGAGCCTCTCTTGCTCAAGAAGGGGCACAGGTGTAAAGGAATAAAGCTGATAATAATAGCTAACTTTATTGAACAGGGGCTCTGTGCCAGGCAGTACAAAAGGACTCTTTGGCTGGTTTGTCTAAAGATATTTTCATTAACATTTTATGGTTTCAGAAATGATTTCTTATCATTTATGGTCAAGGTACTGAATAAAACCCATTGTTATTCCCTGGGCCCTGCTAATTCCATCACTAAATCAGGTCCGTTAAAAGCGGTAGGCACTAATGTTGAGAGAATCCTTTTGATCAAGTCTCACTTTATGAAGAAATATGTTAAAGATGATAAACTTTGTTAAAGGTGAAGATTTAAAAAAAGGGAAATAAAAGCATTAAAATATGTTGTATTTATACATTAAAATGTATATAAATAGATGCTAATGTGTTTGAAAATCTGGCTAAAATGGACGATTTTCTCATAAACTTGAAATTGCCAATTTTAAGGCTACTTGGTGGGGGAGGCTGAGGTGGGAGAATCGCTTGAGCCCAGGAGTTTGAATCCAGCCTGGCCAATGTAGCAAGACCCCCATCTCTAGTAAATACATAAATAAACACATTACCAGTTTTGTCTAAAGAAGAAATTGAAAGCCAGAATAGGCAAATGACCAAGAAAGAAATGAAAACATTGTCCGAAATCCTTTCTTCTCCCAAAGCTCCAGGCTAATAGGCTTGATGGGTAAATTATTTTAAAAGTTAGAGGAATGAAGGATTTCTGTTTATTTGAAACTGTACCAGACTACATAGAAAAAGTAAAGCTTTGCAGTTTTTTTTTAACTGAAAGTGAGAAATCCAACTCAAATTGGCAATAGAAAAAGAGAGTCAATTGGCTTATGGGAAGGACATTAGAAATAGAATAAGAGACTCAAGGGTAAGAGCCTCAAAGGTTGGAATTGAAGCTTAAATACTTGCAAAATGCTTTTTCATTTTCTGCTGTATCAGTTATTTTTTGCTGTGCAACAAACCATGCCAAAGTTTAGAGGTTTAAATCAACAATTATTTATTATTTCTCATGATTCTGTGGGTTACTTGGGTGGTTCTTCTGATCTGGGTTTATTCAGCTGATCTCTGCTGGGTTCTCGCATGTGTCTTGGGCAGCTAGGGACTTAGCTAGTGCTGGATGACCTTGGACAGCCCCCCTAACATGACAATGTTTGGCAGGCTGCTCATCTGGGCTTTTCATTTCCCCTCCACATGGCTTCTTTCCTCCAGTAGGCTAGCTTAGTCTCAGGGTTCCAGGCACCACAAGAGAACATAGATGTTTTGAAAGCCTGTGTTTGTGTCACACTGGTTATGGCCAAGACCAGGTTCAGGGGTGAGAAATAGACTTCGACCTGTGGATGGGAAGAGTGGCAAAGTCACACCTCAAAGGAGCATCCAGGGATGCGTGGAATTTGTGGCCAGTTTGCAGTCTACCACACTGGCCCTCATCTGCTGTGCCAGCTGCCTTGTCTGCCCTTGTAATCTTCTCTGCTTTTTCCCTGAGAGACTCACCTGTAAGGACTGCTTCCTTACCCTCTGACTTCTGGTGGGGCTCAGCTGGGGGGACTAGTAGGAGATTGGGGATGTGGCTGGGGTAAGCCCAGGGCATTTATCAAGGGTCATCTTGGCTCTATCGTTTGACTGTAGTTTCCTGCTCCTCTGAGCAGGAGACCATTCTCCTAAGTGAAGTATCCCAAGATTGAGAAAACAAACACCACATGCACTCATCATTAAATTGGAACTAACCGATGAGCACACATGTGCACAGAGGGAAGGAAAATTCCGTGGAAATAAAGCTGAGGGGAAGGGGAAGAAGGAATGGGCAAAAACTTACATAATGGGTACAATTAACACTATTTGGGTGATGAGCACACCTAAGCCACAACTCAAGCATTACAAAAGTGATCCATGTAACCAAAAACATTTGTACCCCCTTAATATTTTTAAATAAAAAAAATTTGAAAATGACCCAAGTGACCATCAATTAGGGTTTATGTAAGTAACATGTATTACATCCATATGATGGAGTGCTGCGTAGTGTCACAATGTCTGGGGTGATAGAAATGTTCTAGATCTTGATTGAAATGATGCCTATACTGGTGTACGCATTTTTCAAAAATCATCTAACTGTATGCTTAACATCTGCACATTACTGTATATAAATTGTACTTTAATAAAACAGAGTAATTAAAATGTTATTGGCCTGGGAATATAGTCATTATATATTGCTAAATGAATTATAATAAGGAGACAAAAACCACTAGGTCTGGTATGATATATCAAAAAAATTTAAAAATATATACACATGTAACAACTAAAGACCACATTTCCTAAACACATTTTAGTGTCTCATTCCAGCTCTGTTGCCTGCGTAGCTCTGAAGATCACTTCGGAATATTCCGGAGCTGGCTTCTCCAGCTTTTATTTGTTTTTGGTGCTACTTCACCTCTAGTGCAGACTCAGACTTCCCACTTAGTTCAGTGAAGACCAAACTTCAGTGAAGGTCCAGGGATACCAGAAGGTCTGCAGAGAGAGAGTTACTTACAGCTGCTTCTGGATGTGGTTATTCTTGAGGTCCTCCATCTGCTGGGAGCCATCTTAGTTTCTGAAATGAGAACCTTCAGGTTCTGATAAGATTCTGGCCCCTCATAACCCTTGACTTCAATTCAATTTTGGCCCCAGAGAAGGAAGAGAAGTCCTAGCTCTGCCAGGCCAAGGCCCCGCCCACTTCCTGCCTCCTCATGAATGTCAGTAAGACCATCTCTGTCTTCACCCCTCCTACATGGTATCGTCCAGTCTTGTGGCTCAGATAAAGCAACATAACAGTCGCCTGCACTCTTCTCAAAGCCTGGGTTGTTCAGTCTTACAAGTGAGGACACCCACAGTTAACTTGTGATAATGATGTTCCAGGCCTCTCTAGCTCCTTCCAGGAGATGAAGCAACAATTAGGGTTGAGCATCTCTCTTGGCATCACCATCACTTGGACCAAAAGACCATCTGCATCTCTCAATGATAAATGTCAGGGGTAATTCAGTCTATAGTATGTGTATATCTCTTTCTCTCCCTCTGTCTCCCTCTCTCTCTCTCTTTCTCTCTCTGTCTCTCCCCCCCACTTCCTCTTTCTGTGCCCCTTCCTCCCTCCCTTATTTCCTCATTTATCTATTATCTATCTAAATCTGAAAGTGTATGATCCTGCTGAAATTACATTCTACTTACATAACACTGCAGTCTACAGCTTCTGCATTCACAACAAAAGTGCTCAGTAACAAGGGTGTGTGATACCAAGTGCCAAAAGGATGCCTTAGGAAGGAGCTGGAGATACCCTGAGGATTGGCCTGTCTAGCTTGGAGTTTGTGCTGTCATCAAATATCCAAAGAGCTCATGTATATTTTTTTGTGTGGCTCCAAAGGACAGAATTAGGGCTGAGGACCATTTGTGCAGACTGGGGAAAAACAGCCTCTACTGACCAACTGGTTGCTATTTAATATATAATGGTATTAGCTCCCAGTCCCAGTAGAACAAAAATCAATTGCCAGGCATGCTGCAGAGGAAATATCTCTGGTAGATGTGGGTTTCTACCACATTGGTGGTTCTACTAGTTAGTGTTGTTTGGTTACATGCAACAGAAACTGTCTTTGGTTAACTGAAGTTAGAAAGGAATTCATTGGAAAGGATATGATGTACTTCAGAGAACTGAAAGAAAACTTGAACAACCAGACCAGCTCTGAGTTTGGTTCTTGTATTATTTTGGCCTTAAATTCAAATTCCAAAAGGAGAGAGATTATTCGGCCAAGCTCAATTTACCTAACCAACCCTGGGTTGGCCTTTTAAGGTGTTCCCTCCGAGACTAAACACAGTGAGGGTGAGATGGATGGCTTTTTAAATGAGAATTGAGGCACTGCTATAGAAAAAAAGGAAGCATAGATGTTAGGCAAATCAAAATAACATATGTCCACTAAATTTCTAAATGCTACTTTGCAGATTACAGACAGATTGGATGCCTAAGGATTACTCGGGTAGCCTGCTAAAAACAGGCTTCACTTGAAGAGATACAGATACAGGCCCAGGAATCTGTATTTGAAAAAGTTCTTCAGGTGATTCTGATGATGGATAGCTGGGTTTGGAAGCCACTGTAAGGCAATATTGTATGTGGCTCTGAAGCCAGAATGATTGAGTTTGAATTCCAGGTTTGCCACTAACTAGCTCAATAATCTTGGGATAGTTAACCCAAGATTATTCAATTTTCTCATCTGTAAAAAGAGGATAAAATAGCACCTACCTTATAGGGTCCAGGTGAGAATTAAATGAGTTAGTCCATAATAAGAGCTTCATGCCATGCTGGACACATAGCACATGCTAATTAATATTATTGCCACCAGGGGTCCTTTCAAGTCTTAGATCGTGAGTTTCAAGAGCCCAGCCTTATTTTTGGCATGGCATGCATCTGTCTTGCAAAGGTAGCTCCCATGGGCTTGTTGGGGGAAGGGTCTAATAAAATGATGGTAATGTGATAAAATGCAATTCTTTTGACTGTCAAGTGAATTCTACACGATTTTTCTGCTCCCGTTTGCCGTCGGCTGGCGGCTTCTGCAATGCAGAGCCAGCCTGTGAAAGTCAGAATGAATTGCTGCTAAACAGCCCTTTGTCCCTCAATGTCACAAAGACACAGAGCTTCATGCTGTGGAGGAAAAAGCGAAGCCACGATGCTAGAAGTCCCAAGAACAGAAACCAGCTGTTTCTCCTGTGCACAAAGAGGAGAGTTGCTGGGACTTGAACGAGGCTGACTCGTCCTATCTCATAAATTATTTCAGCTTCTGTTGGCTTTGGGGCAGGATGAACTTCACAGCATGATAAAGACTATTTCCCAGAAGACCCGAGATTCTGGAGCCTGCAGGCCTGGGGGGGAAATGGAGAAATCAAAGGGCAGATGACCTCAGAGAGGGGCAGCCTGGAGGGATGTCAAAGGCCCCGGTTCTGGAGTTGAGACCTCATTTCTACTCTTCTTCCTGTCTCTGACTTTTTGTATTCTTGAGGGTTCCCCCACCTCCAGTGGTCTGAGATTCTAGAATTTCCAAGTATTCTTTTTCAAGAAATACTATGCATAGATATAATTCTGTTCTAAGCACTTTACATATAATAACTCTTTATTCTTCATTATACCCTGTGAGGTAGGTTATCATCATTATCATCCCATTTCACAGATGAGGAAACCAAGGCACTCAGAGACTAAGTGACTTGCCCAAGGTCACATGACCAGTGAGAGGTAGAGCCAAGACTCACACTTAGTCATTCTGGCCTCTGGGCCTATACTCTTTTTTTTTTTTTTTTTTTTTTTTGAGACAGAGTCTCACTCTGTTGCCCGGGCTAGAGTGCCATGGCATCAGCCTAGCTCACAGAAACCTCAAACTCTTGGGCTCAAGCAATCCTCCTGCCTTAGCCTCCCAAGTAGCTGGGACTACAGGCATGTGCCACCATGCCCGGCTAATTTTTTCTATATATTTTTAGTTGTTTGGCTAATTTCTTTCTTTTTTTTAGTAGAGATGGGGTCTCACTCTTGCTCAGGCTGGTCTCGAACTCCTGAGCTCGAATGATCTGCCTGCCTCGGCCTCCCAGAGTGCTGGGATTACAGGCATGGAGCCACCACACCTGGCCTGGGCCTATATTCTTTACCCAGTACCCCAAACTGCCTGGTAACCTCTGCCCTGTACACCTGGACAAACCTGACAGAAGCAGGTGACCCTTTCCTCTGAGAACTGCCTTTCCAGATAAGCACCCCCAAAGCTCTGTGACCCCACTGCCTCAGAGGGGTCCAGATGCATGTGGACATCTCTTCCAAGCTGGACAAGTCAGATCCCCTCTTCCAGGACTCTAGAATTTGGAATCAGAGGTGCAGGTTGTGGTCTAGGCTGGTCACAGAGGTTGGGAAAACTGTTTGTTCTACATGAGAAGTGTCCAGCTTGATGAATTCTCACACAGTGAACTTTCCTTTGTACTCAGAGCCCCAGAAGTCCTTTTGTGCTCCTTCTGATCCCTGTACCTCCCTCCCCATCCATCAAAATAACCACGACCAGGCCAGCAATAGTTTGGCCTGCTTTTTTCCCCAATCCTCTATTTTGTTCTGTTTAGTTTTGTTTTATATCTTATTTTATTTTGAACACTTAACATGAGATCTACCCTCTTAAATTAATTGTGCAGTATAATTACAGAATGTAGGTACAATGCTATATAGCAAATCTCCAGAGTTTATTCATCTTGCTTGACTGAAACTATATGTCTGTTGATTAGTAACTCCCGGTTTCCCCCTCCCTCCAGCCCCTAGTGACTGCCATTCTACTCTCTGATTCTATGAATTTGACTATGTTAGATACTTTATGTAAGTGGAGTCATGCAGTATTTGTCTTTCTGTGACTGGCTCATTTCGGTCTGTGTAATGTCCTCGAGGTTCGTCCGTGTTGCCTCATGTTGCAGAATTGTCTGCTTTTTTAAGGCTGAGTAGTATTCCACTGTATGTACAGACCACATTTTCTTATCCATTTGTTTGTCAATGGACGTTTAGGTTGTTTCCACATTTAGCTATTGTGAATAATGCTGCGATGAACGTGGAATTGTTAATATCTCTTTAATATCCTAATTTCAGTTCTTTTGGATAAATACTCAGAAGTAGGATTACCGAACCATATGGGAGTTCTATTTTTAATGTTTTGAGGAAGGTACAAATGGGCTATGGACTTGAATATGCATTTGCCCAAAGAAGATGTACAGGTAGCCACCGGGTATATGAAAAAAAATGCTCACCATCACCAATCATTAGGGAAATGCAGATCAAAAACACACCTCACATCTGTTGGAATGGCTATTATATATATATTAAAAAAAAAAAGAACCAAAAGACACAAGTGTTGGCAAGGACGTGGAGCAATTAGAACCCTTGCACACTATTGGTGGGAATACAAAATGGCGCGGCCAGTGTGGAACACGGTTTCCCTGCTTCTTTTGAGCACTTTGCAAACAGAATTCTACAGTGTCTGGTTGGTTTCCCCAGTGTTTTGTTTGTGTGGATGCAAGACTTTGAAAGGACACACAACATTCCATTCATCGGGATGTCCAATTCCAAGCCAGCAGGGCCAGCAGGCAGGCAAATGAGTCCGGTGAGTGACAACAGGGGTGTCCACCTGGCCCCTGCACACCCTGCTGAAAGGGGCAGCCAGTGCTCAGCTCCGTTGTTTTATTTCTGCTTTTTAGAGGACCATGGTCCAGATTTTCCAGTTTTTCTAGAGAAGTCTGAAATTCTCTGAAATCCCCTAAATTTAGATCTTGAAGAATAATTCAAGCGTTACAACTGTGGTGTATTTAAGACATATTTTTGGACTGGTTTCATTCTGTGGACCTCCAGTTTACAACTTCTGCATTCGTGGGTGGGAACAGTCAGCGTGAGGTCTTTCCCCATAGGAAGGTGAAGTGTAAATGCACTCAAATCAGCCTTCTCTGGAGGGTAAAGAGGGCACAACAGTGCAAGACAGGGAGCTTTAAAAGTATGCAGAGGTCTTGTTTCTCTCTTAGTGGTGCTGAGGTCTACACTGGCTGGGGCGCGGTCTACACTGGCGGGGGCACATGTTTCTCTAACCCTGACAACAGCCTTGGTTAGGAACCTGCAGATACAGCGCCCTCTGCTGTGATTAGCGCCCTCCTTGTGTCCAGTGGCGTCTGCAAGTGGGTCTGGCAGCCACTTGCTTCTCCTGAAGGCTTTGGGAGGAGGTCACTCATCATTCCGAATATTTCTCAAGTGCCCGCTGCTGCCAGGCACTGCACAGGCACCCGCCAGGACTCCCCTTTACTTCCTGTGTTTGATCAATTACTTACTCCTCCAATGAGGCCCTGCCACTCTTAATTTTTTACAAATTGAAGGTAGGGTAAGGAGAACCATGCTAGGCTGTCCTTCCCTTAGTTCCAGCCCCACCATTTCTATATGTTGAAAGCATTTCAAGAGTTTCTGTCATTGACTTGGTACCTTTCCCTGATTTCTGGGCTGAAATAGATTTCCTCCTATTTTTGAACAGTTCCTTCTGGTACTTTCAGTGGCAGTTTGGGGATAAGGGCAGAGTGAAATGTGCAGGCTCAAGTCTGTGGTCTTGCATGTGAATTAACAGCACAAACTTTGCAACCAGCCTGTGTGGGTTCAAGTCTGGGCTCTGCTTACCTACCAGCTGTGTGCTTCGGATAAGTCTCAACCTCTCTGCTTCTTCATTTGTAAGATGGCGATGATAATATACCTACTTCTTGGAACTATTATGAGTAGTAAATAAGTTATTATATGCAAAGAGCTTAAAACAGTGCCTGGCATATCGTGTAACTGTTTGCTTGACCCGGAGGCTTGGACCTCCTTTTGCCTTCAGTGTTGGCCTTTGGGTCCCAGCTGCAGTCCTTAATTTGCATCTCAGCCCTTCCTCATGAAACTTTCTGTCTTTCATCCTTTTCACCCCTGACTGTGAATCTCCCAAGTCCCACTGAGTGCTGCTCCGTTCTTGGGGCCTCTTCCTCTGTGTTTGGACTGTCGCTCACCCCATATTGTCTCCATCGCCAAATCCTATGGCACCTCCTGAGTGATGATTGTACCTAACATGCATACAGCACCTGTCATGTGCCAGGTGCTTTTCTGAGTGATTTACACACACTAGCTCCTTTAATCCTCAACCTATGAGAAATATACTCTTTTATGCCCATTTTATTGAGGAAGAAACTGAGGCCCAGGGAAGGGAACTGAGCTGCCAGGTCACATGACTAATAAGAAGCAGCGTCTGGATTTGAACTTGGTCTGGCTTTAGAGTCTGCTTTCCGCCATCATGACACACTGCTGCCTGCGTCCCCCATCCTCACTGAGAGGACCCCAGTCCAACTCCACTGGCCCTCTCGGACCAGGAGCCTCTTGTCCTGTCTCTCTGCTTCCTTCTGTTTCACTGGCCTATCATTTCTATGTCTTTCTAAAAACCAGATGCGATCATGTCACCTTCCTCACCGAAAACTCGTCAGTGGCTTCCCATTGTTCTTGAGACAAAGCCAGTACTCTTTGACGTGGCTTATAAACAGGGTGAGCGTACATTCCCCTTTGCCAAGCCCACCCATAAACAAACTGGGTTTATTCTGTTGCATCAGCACCCCAAAACATTTGTGCCTCTTGTCGTTCTTGTAAAAGTCCCTGTTGGAAGATGTACTAAATGGCCATCCTGCTGGTAAGGCCCTGTGTGCTCTGGCCTGTGAGTCCCTCCAGCCTCTGCTTGGCCCCTCCCTCTGCCACCCTCTGCTGCCTTCTTTCACTCTCTGCTCCTCTCACCAGGAGGCATTTGCACATGTTAGTCCCTCTACTGGGAGAGGCCTCTCTCCCTTCTTCCCCATGAGCTCAAGGAGTCTCGATCCCTAGTTGCATAGTACAATCGTCTGCAAAGCTGTTTGACGGAATACTGGTGCCTGCGCCCATTCCAGACCAACTAAGTCAGAATCTCGGATTGATTCAAAGCGTCCCAGTAGATTTTAATGTGCGTCCAGCATTAAGAGCCCGGTTGACTTATGCTCATCTTGTAGGCCACAGCTCAAGCCTCACCTCCTCAGGGAAGCCCTCCCTGACCTCCCTGACCAGGTCACTTCCTGATATTTTGTACTCATAGCACCACGTACCTCTCCTTGCTGTAACACATCATAGGGGCATCTTTCCGTTTACTTACATGGTGACAAAGAGCTCAGATTCTGGGTCCAAATCACTAGCTGTGTGACCCTGGGCAAGTTACTTAACTTCTCTGTGCCTCAATTTTCTCCCCTGTATAATGGGGATAACAATAAACCTGGTTCACATGGTTGTTGAGGATCAGATGAGTTAATGCTACGTGAAGCCCTTAGAAGAGTGCCTGGCACATGGAAAGTGCTGTGTGTGTTAGCTGTTGCATCAATACAAATTATTATTCCCCACTGGGACCTGTAAGACCCTGAAGGTGGGGGTCAGTGCTGCGTGATCACTCCACACCTCGGACAGTGCATGCGCGTGAGAGCTCTTCAGTAGCTGTTTGTCGAACAGAGCGGTGTCCTAGCCATGCTCTCGGTGAAAGATGAAGGGTGGAATGAAGGCTTGCCCAAAAAGCATCCGTGTCAGATTCAGCTCATCTTCCTCAGTTAGAGCCCTTGTCCACGTGGACCTAGTGGCTTGGGATCGTGGTTTCTCGTGGTCATAATCTTGAATACCAGAACCTGCGCGGGCTCGCTGCATCCAGAGGCCCAGGCGCAGAGGGCGGCCGGACAGGCATTCGCTTCGGCAGCTTCAGTAGCTGAGGAAGACTCTTGTCTAATTCATAAACTCACCATGTCCTTCGCACAAAGCTTCTTTCTGCTCCTCTGAAACGCAGACTTGGGCGTGCTGAGTGCTTCTGTGGTAGAGGGTGCTGTCAGGAAGTGGGGCGCCCCGCGCTGCGCCTGGAAACTGAGCTGACAGCGACTTTGCAAGCTGAATAACCTTACGTCGTGGTCTTGCATTTGCGCGACCCCCACTCAGCAAGGAGAGAGGGGTGCTCAGGCCACAGCCCTTGGTTGGTTCATGGCACTGTTGGGGGAGGAGGGGAGGGAAGGGAAGGAGAGGGGTGTGCATGTTTTGTGGGTGATGGAGGATTTATTTATAATGTGAGGTCGTGATCTGTTACAGTGTGACTGTTCCCTGAAACAACCACAGTCCACTCTGAGAATGAATGCACAATGCAGTCTCCACAGGAAGAGGCGGGGCGCACTCTGAGAACAGCCTAGACTAGAATTTGCAGGTCCCCCTGGGGAATACCCAGCTTAACCCCTTTGTTTTCTGAAGGGGGAACTGAGACCAGACCATGGAGGCAACTTGCCCAAGATCACAGATGTCATTTTTATTTTAAGCTAACATTTATCAAATGTATACTGCATACCAGTCACTATGCTAAGCTAAGTGCTGTAATCATGATTTCATTAATCCTCACAAATCTGGAAAGCAGGCACATTTATTATATTCAACAAATACAAATTCAACAGATATAGTGTCTACTATGTGCCAGGCACTGCGCTGAGCCCTTTACAAATATTAACCCATTAAATTCTCACAATCCTATGAGGATTTGGCGCTATTATTATTATTACTGTTATTTCCATTTTGAGGATGAGGAAACTGAAACACAAAGAGCTTATGTAACCTGCCCAGAGTCAGGCAGTTAGGAAGTCACTGAGTTGGGAGTCAATTCCTGACAATCTGGCCTTGCACTGCATGCTGCTGTGTTGCAGTCTCTCTGCACATGACAGCTCCTCTCTCCATTTTACAGGTTAGAAAATCAAGGCTCATATAGCTTAAGTAACTTGCTCAAGGCTGCAGGACTGGGAATTAACAGAGCTGGCTTTGAATTTGGGCTCTCTAGCTTTACTACAGTCTGACTTATGATCTCTGTACTGAACTCCCTCTCATGGGGGCTGGGAACTCCCGCCTGAGGGTTCAAAGCTGGGAACAGCGCACGGGGCTGAGGCAGAGCCTGAAGCCAGGCAGGTGGCAGTGAGGTGGTGTCAGCCTCGTCTACCTGGGTTGAAGCAGAACCCCACTGAGTCCTTATCCCCTTGTTGGGGGTGCGGCCAGCAGAGCCCACCCAGGTGGCTCTTGCCTAGTTACACCCTCTAATCCTTCAGATTTCAGCTCAAACTTCACTTTTCCATGGCAGCCCCCCGACCTCTGACCAGCTCTGTGAGCCCCAAGCTTCTTTGCAACAGTTGGGAGTATACATTGGTTTATGCTTCTCCACTGTCTTTCCCCAACTAGTCTGGGGACCTGTGAGGACAGACCCTATCTGATTTAGCTCATCAGCACCTGACACAGGAAAGGTGTTCAACAGATATTCTGTGAATGAATGGACAAATAAATGAATGGTTTATAGCTTCAGTGGAGGGAATTATCACAGGAAATCAAGACTGATGTCCAAGAAGGAGGAACATACATGGGATTTCTTGGGAAAGGTTATAATTCAGTAGACATAGGGATGCCCTGGGCAGTGATAATTAATAATTAATAATAATAGCTGGTATTTGTTGCATGCCCGCTCTGTGTCAGGCAATTGCTTTTAAAGGTTGTGAGTAATTCACTCCCCATGCAAGCCCACAAAATAAATATTGTTCTCCCTAGTTAGCAGATAAGGTTAGTTAGGGATGACATCAGGAGAGCTGGCCCGAGGTCACCAGGTTATCCCGGCTCTTCATAAACGTTCTGAGGATGCAGCATTCCCCATCAAAATCATGGCTAACCACAGCTGGGAGTCCCATCCAGAGGCCTGGGTGGGAGTTGAAAATACATCTCTGGAGGAGATTTTCACATATGCTATGGAGGATGGCATACCCCGGTTAGAAACTGCCAGCCTAGCGAATGACTTGAGATCACTCGTTCAAACATCAGATATAAATCCTGGAGCAGAAGAGACTAGCTTAACATTAATGGCAAATATTGTCGACTAGGAAAACCCAAGGAAATAATCAAACATCCTTCGCCAAGTATTTTCACTAATGTCTGGTTGTAAAATAAATATGTAAGTGACTATAACTATTCTGTATTTTAGCAATAGCCAGTTAAAATAAAGTAGAAAAAATACCATTGAAAATAGCAAAAAAAGAAGGTAAAATACGTAGGAATCAATACTTAAGCCCCAACTAAGAGTTTAGGGGGAAAATTTTTTTCTGGACATAATGGGATGCTCAAATTACATAAGGATTTTCTCTGTCTCTGTCCCTCTCTCTCCCCACTCCTCGTTTTACAGCACCCCCCCCCATCTGCAGCACCCAGCTCCGCACAGTTTCTTATTCTAAATTCTGATTGGCCCAGTTCTTCCTTCATAAATTGCACATCACTGGCCAGACCTTGGTCCATTTGGCACTGGCTGGAAACATGAGGTCGGATGCTCTCCTGCCCACTGAGCTGGTGCTGTAGGTTTGGAATTTTTCTAGAAGGGGCAGTAAGTAGGGCAGGCAAAGATGGACATTCTAATACAATCTGGAAGAATACATGGATGAGAATAACCAAGAAAAATTTGAGAGCAGACTGCAATGCTGGGGAGGGGTGGGTGGGTATATAATGTACACGTTTCTAGATCCTGAGATCTTATAAAGCTTTGACGTATTGTCATAGTATGGTACAGAGGCAGGAATAGAGAGATCAGTGGAGCGTAAGAGAAAAATTTAAAAATGAACAAAGGATACGTGAGAAATTAGTGTATGATAAAAGAGACATTTCAAGTCAGCAGTGAAAAGATGCATACCATACATTTGTTGTTACAACTGGCTAAACATTAAGAAAAGAAATGAAGGTCTTTTTCAGAGCTCATGCTAAAATGAATTCCAAGGTAAATAATGATTTCGATGTGAAAAAGTTGAAACTGTAAAAGGACTGGAAGGAAATATCAGGAAGGACTTTCTAAATATGACAGCAGAGACAGAGACCATAAAGAAAAAGAGAAAAATTTGCACTTTATTTAAATACACACACACACGTGTTATATGTTGAAGAAAGAACACCGACAAAATTAAAAGGCAAATGAAAAACTGGGAAAACATTTACCGCACATATCACAGGGGAATGGTTAATATCCTTAATTAATATGTAGGAAACTTTGTTATAAATAATTAGAAAGAAACAAACTTGAATTTCAAAATCGGTAAAGAACAACATAGATAATTAATGATAATGATGAATATTTATTCCATGTTTATTTTCACCCGTGACCGTTAGGCAGTTTCCAGGCAGTCTCTCACTGAACTCTGTCGTTAACCTAGGAATTAGGTGTTATACCATTATCCCATTGTTATACCATTTTCAGATGAGGAAGGAAAAATGTAATAGGATTAAATAGTTTACCACAGAGTCAAAAAGCTAATAACTGCCAGAGTTGGAGTTAAGTTTGAATGTGGCTATTAATTAACCCCTAACATTGACATTGACTACAATGCAGATGCGAACCCAGGAAGTCATATTTAAAATTCTACCAAAATTTACACAGTAGAAGCTTGTCCTTCAAATTGAACAATGACACATTTGGTTAGAAGAAGGCATGGGGCATCAAGACGCAGGAAGGGTGCCATCACCAGGCGCATGAACGTTTACATAGCGTTATCAATGCTATTCATTCTCTTCTCCAGGAACAAAATGAAAGATTGTCACCAAATTATAGTGTCCTCTTTTCAACTGAACCGTGCGTGTGTAATTACAGCTTCTAACATTATACACATCTCATATTCACAAAATCTCAGTCCACCCATTCTCAATTGAGGCTTCCCTGCTTTTTGGTCTCTTGGGAATCTTTGGCCTTTTTTTTTCTTTTTTTGTAGTTGGGAGCATGGCAGTACTGGTGTGTTACCCAGTGTGGTGATATAGGTGTGAGATTTTGTGATGCACAGATAAACCCTAAAATATTCTACTTTACATCAAAACTATAGAAAGGCATATATTGAGAAGTCTTACTCTCTATCCACTTTGCTGTCTCCTGCCTCCACAGATAAACACTTTTATTAGGTTTTGTTGTGTGTATCCTTCCAGAGGCATGAGTAATTAAGACTATTCTTTCTCAACCCGCCTCCCTTTCTCATGCAAAAGGTAGCATACAACATGCACACTTCAAGACCTTGATTTTTTTTTTCTGCTTTCATTTAAAAACTATATCCTTGAGATTTTTCCATATTCATGCAGAGAACTTCCCAATTCTTCTTCGTATAATACCTGAGTTGTCTTCCATTATGTGGCTGCACATTGATCTATTTAAGCAGCTCACTGCCAATGACACTAAGCCTGTTTAAAATCTTTTGCTGTTGTAAACAATGCTTTACTGAATGAATAAACATGTATTAATGCATATGTTATTTCCTACGTATGTTTTTATCTTCAGGATAAGATAACTTGGTCAAAGGGGAAACACATTTTTAATTTTGTTTAAAGCATTTGTGATTTTGATAGGTAGTGCCAAATTGCCGCTACAGGGTTATGTCATTTGGTCCACCCACCAGGAATATATGTATCTGTTTCTCTACAGCTTCTCAGCAGAAACTGTTAGGATGAACGTTTGGAAATTTCATTTTAAGAGTTGTCTATTTCATTTCGAGGTACATTAGAAAAAACATAATTTGCACATCGATCCTGCAAGTTCACACTCTTAAAGAGTTTTATTTTCAAATAGGTTTATTTAAATAAAAATGGCACACTGAGTTGAAGAAAAGTGCCAAGTAAATCCACCTGTAAATAACACTACAGGTGGAATGTAGCTATACAAAATTATGACTGCTCGTGATGGAAGTTTGGGAAGTGTCGCCATGATTATTTTTTCTCTTTGGAATAATAAAATCGAAGAGCTTGCCTGTGTGCGGGGCATTGTGCTGGGAGCTTTAGCATCACAGCTGATCTATGAAGTGGCTACTGTTATCAGTCTCATTTTATGGATGAGGAACTAGAGACTCAGAGAGGTTAAGTCACTTGCCTGAGGTCACACAGCTAACTCCAGAGCCTGTGCTTGTTAACCTCCCTCTGTTCTGAGAGTATTTCCAACTGGGATCTTTGGTTTAGCCTTGCCCACCTACCCCTGTGTACCTAAAGGAGTGTACCTTTAGGAACTTTCATGGCCTGTAAATGTCCAAGGATGACAGTCTCGATTTGCAGTTTGCTTTTACTTCCTCCTCCGAGGACACAGTTGGGCTGTGTTTTCTTTGTCCGTGGGCTCCATTTCAGCTTCCTTCTTCCTGCCAGATTTCAGCCCACCTGTGGACAAAGCCACACAACCCATTCAGACTGAGACAGGCTATTTCAGGTTTTGATTTGGAGGTTTAAAGATTTTTTTTCTCTTTGGTCTCTGACCTGTGCTTCCTTCCTCCTTAGCTGTCCTTGTTTGGAGTCAGGTGATGATCTGAAGCAGCTGAGCTGGGATGTGCCTGTCCTTTGGTGCTGGGGATTGGTGGTCACTGTGAGGAGTCTGGTTTGGGGGTGGAGGGGACCCCAAGTGGCCTGTCACTGACTGGTGCTGCATTTGTGTGAGATGAAAAGTGTCATCACCTGTGACCCCCTGTTGCGTGGGAGACCCTCTGAGAAGGCTGAGGAAGCAGGGAGGCAGCCAGGTGCCACTGAGAAGCTCCTGCCCAGCCGGCCGCATGTCTGGGGTCTGACAGACTTGGCTTCCAGTCCTGGCTTTCCCACTTCCTTGCTTTGTGACCTTGGACAGATTACTTCTCTAAGCCCCAGTTTGCTCATCTGGAATACCAAGATAACAATATCTCCTCCCTCCCTGGGGTATTATGAGAATTTAATGACATGATCTAGAGCAGCGGTCGCCAACCTTTTTGGCACCAGGAACTGGTTTCATGGAAGACAATTTTTTCATGGACTGGGGGCGCAGGAAGTGGTTTAGGGATGATTCAGGTGTGTTACATTTGTCGTGCAGTCAGACCTCTCTGCCAATGATAGTCTGTATTTGCAGCCGCTCCCCAGCGCTAGGATCACCGCCTCAGCTCCACCTCAGATCATCAGGCATTAGATTCTCACAAGGAGCTCGCAACCTACATCCCTCGCATGCGCAGTTTACAGTGGGGTTCGTGCTCCTGTGAGAATCTAATTCCACCGCTGACCTGACAGGAGGCGGAGCTTATGCAGTGATGTGAGTGATGGGGAGCGGCTGTAAGTACAGGTGAAGCTTCCCTCGCTAGCCTGCCGCTCATCTCCTGCTGTGCAGCCTGGTTCCTCATAGGCCATGTCCATGGCCTAGGGGTTGGGGACTGCAGATCTGGAATATTTAGCACAGTGCTCGGCAGGTAGTATGTGCTCAATTCACAGCCGTAGCAAAAGTCACAGCTGTTGATTGTTTTGTTGTTGTTATTCAGCAATCTCTTGAATCAGGACCAGAAGTGAAAGGAAACTTGGAAATCCAAGCTTGCCTAGTACTAAGCAGATGGAGATAAAACCTCAACAACATGAATTAATGGGAAGAGGGATGTTGCCAGGATCGTGTGGAAACCTGATCCCAGGGGTGGGAGAGATGGCCAGCGACACTGCACATCGAGGGGTGATGCTGGGGGAGGGATGCAGTAGTTTCGACCTGTTTCCGAGAGCATTCGACACTGAGCCAGGTGAACTCACTTCGGAATTTAGGGGATGTGTTCACGTGTGGTTGGATCCCAGCCAAAGGACTGTGGGGAAGGGGATAGGGAGTCTGGCAGACGTCACCATCCCAAATTCCTACAGGGACCAGGCGGGGAAGGGACAAGAGTGAAGCAGGGCCTAGTGGAAGACAGTTGGGAGTGGTGGGGGCTGTAGAAAACTGGAAACCTTATCCCTTATCTAACGGGGCAACTGCTGCCCGGCCCACAAAAATGTGTCCAGCTTTGTCACGACTCATGACTTCTTAAAAAAGGAGCCAGAAATTTACATTTTAAGTGGCATTTCATGACTTTTAATATAGTCGACTAATTCACATTTTTAAGAAGCACCATGTGGGCCAACTGTAGCTTGCTTGCAGGCTTGGTATGGCCCATGGGCTCCAGATTGTGACCTCTAGACATGAAGGAGGACCCAGGCCAGGGGTGGGACAGGCTCCAGGTGGCTTAGAGGGGCCCAGCTAGTGTGGCCCAGGTTGGGGGAATCTTGGGAGGATCCTGACTGTGAGATGAGACTGGAGTTGGGGATTGGGGCGCAGGCAGAAGCTGTGCCTTCGAAGGGGATCAAAACCAGACCAGAGGGAGACTTCTGACTTGGAGGCTGTGAGGATTCCCAGGCTCAGCCCAACAGCCGCAGCCACAGAGGCCAGGAAGGGAACGGAGTTTGGTTAAAGGCAGGACTGACATTTAACCTGCATGCACTGGCTCTGCCATACCAGTTGTGAAAACACTGAAATACTTTTAAGCGGATTGGTAAACAGCCGCTGAGCCCTCTGAGCTGCATCCTGCCACCTTCCACTCATCCACACCTGCATCTGCCAGCTCCTCCCCACCTGGCTCTCCATGGCCTGGCAACTGAAGAGTTAATTCCCAGCACAGCGAGGCCCTGCAGTGCCTGAGCTAAAGCGTTGTAATATTTTGACTCTCACCCCTGCTTGCATGTGACATGCCTATCTGGATTGGCTGAAGCACAAAGGAGAACATTTAGAGGACCCAGGGAGGCAGATGGAATTAGAAGGCAGGACCAAGCCCCTGTGGGATGGGAACCAGGAGCTCCATCCCTGGGGTCATGTGACCTTTGTCTTTGTTTCTCTCTGCTCCTGGGAACCCACTGTAAAAATCAGCACGTCCTGTCCTTTGCGATAACATGGATGAACCTGGAGGATATTATGTTAGGTGAAACAAGCCAGGCACAGAAAGACAAATACTGCGTGATCTCACTTCTATGTGGAATCTAATAAAGTTGATCTCATAGAAGTAGAGAACAGAACGATGGTTACCAGAGGCTGGAGGGGTGGGGAGGGAGGGCGTGGAAAGTTGTTGATCAAAGGGTACAAAGTTTCAGATAGACAGGAGGAATAGGTTTTGAGATCAATTGCACAGCAGGGAGATATTAGTCAATAATAATACATTGTATATTTCAAAATAACTAAGACAGCAAATTTCAAATGTCCTACCATAAAAAACAATAGGTAATCCAGGTGACGGATATGTTAGTTAGCTTGATTTAATCACACCACATTATATACATGTTTCAAAGCATCACGTTGTACCCCATAAATGTATGCAATTATGATTTGTCAATCAAAAGAAACCCGCCACTGTAGCCCTGGAGCTGCATGTCTGCTGGCCTCGGGACTGATTACCTGTGTCCCAGCTGCTCAGCACATGTGACACTTGAGCCGGGTGTCCACCTCTGCTCCAGCCAGCTGTGTCCAGAGAGTGTGGGTGTCTCAAAGTGTGAGTGTGGTGGTTGGGAGCCGCCCATCTCAGAGATGGCACTGGGTTGGGCCGGCATGGCTAGGCACTCTGAAAGATTCTCCCTGAGGATCGTGGAGTCACGAGGACTCCAGGTATGGGAGTGTGGCTGGCTTTATTCCAAGCTCTCCCAGGTGGCAGGGGAGAGGCGGGCAAAATCAACTGGGGATGACCAGGTTTGTCTGGATGGTCTGACGGATAGGGATGGTGGGTGGGTGTGATCCCTTGTAGAGGCTGAGGCAGCAGAATGAGCCTCCAATAGCTTCTCTACATAAACCATAAAGAAGTCAACTTTTCTGTGCTACTTTCCTACTTGGCCTTTCTCTCTCCCGTCTAGCTCTGATCTGCCTTGCACGACCCTAAGTCATTTCCCTAAAACAGCATGTGCCTGGCACAGGGGCTCTCAGTGGCTAAGGATGATTGCAGCCCTACAGCTGCCACCACAACTCACTGACCTCTTACTATGTGTCAACCACTGTGTGAAATGCTGTGCTTGCCCTGGGCAAGCTACTCACCTCTTAGTCCTTTGGTTTCCTCATCTGCAAAATGGGGACCATAAGTAGTACATACTTCATAGGGCTGTCGTGAGGACCAAACGAGTTAATGCCTGATAAATCCCTTAAAATAGTTCCCAGCATGAGTGAATATTCAATAAATGTTAACTCTCACTCATGAAATGTTTACTGAGCACCTTGTATATGCCAAGTCCCATATATGCCTTGGGGATGTGACGGTGAGCAAAGTTTTCTCGTGTCGCTTGCAGTTAAGTGTCGGAGATGCAATTAAACGTGCACTTACAATGCCGTGGTTTAAATGCTACAATGGGGAGGATTTGGGAGGGCAAGACGTTTGTTTATTTCTTTTTTTGTTTCTATGATTAGAAAGCAAGTTCCATGAGAGCAGACATTCTTTCTCCTGTGTTCACAGCTGTATCCTCAATGCCTAGGAAGAACTTGGCCCTCAGTAAACATTTGCTAGGTGAATAAATGAATGAATGAATGAAGTGCAATTTTAGCTGCTGCTGTCAATAAAGTTGGGAGTGAAGAGAGAAGAGAGAGTAACTTTCAGATCAGCGCTTATACATTCTGAAGTGATTTTGTTTATTTATTCATTTATCTGTCTAGTGTAAGCTCCCTGACAGCAGAGACCTTTTCTGACTCATTCATCCCAGCACCTAGTCATGGGTTGACAGACTGAATGGATATTTTGACTCCACCTCTGCAGGAGCCAGCTGGATGGCCTTGGTGAAGTTGTTCTCTCATAAAACATGTCTGTTTCATCATCCCTAAAATGGGAACAAATAACTCCCTCACATGGCGTATCGCGAGGTCTGGGGAGAGTGCGTGTGCGACACCCAGCATCCACATGCAGCTCCCGATAGACGTATTTTCTTTTCCCTTCCCATTCTTTGTGCCACTTGGTATCTACTATTGTTAAAGAGACAAGTGGAGGTGGAGAAGGTTCTTGATCATATTTGGTCAGAAATGCTTGAATCCTTCTCCTCGAGAGCTCCCGAGGAAATATATCCATGAAGAAAAAAAGTGCAAAACCAACAGAGGTGAATTGTTATTAGTTGGAATTTTGCCCCACATCTTAAAGTAGAGCTCATGAGGCCTTTGGGGACTCCTCTCTTCTATACTAGGTAGGTCTAAGGAAATTCAAACCCTAACTCAAACGTAAGTCTTGGCTTCTATAAGGTCAACACAGCAGGGAACCCAGAAGGGACCACAAGAGCCACAAGAAGGGAGAGAATTTGCCCCAGGGCTGAGAGTGGAGCTGGCCCAGGCCACTCGTACCAACTATCTCAGGACAAGACCATGAGACTTGGACCCGGCAGCCTCCTGGGAGAGGTGAAGGATGTGAGAGATGAGAAAGATGGTGACCTCCTTTTAACCCTTGTGCAAGCTCCGCCCACTGGGACCGGGCCAATCAGTGTCTTGGAATCTAAGCAACCGGATCAGCTCTCTGCCTCCTTAGAAGTTCAGAAAGGGAATGAGAGAAGCCCTGAGCTCCCCCTACAGGCCAGTGCCGATTATGAGCAGGTGTTTCTTTTTAGGTGGATTTGAAGCACTCCTTTTCCAGCTTTGTGAAGACTCAAGAGGCACAACGGGAAGTGCTTTATGACAGCATCCCCAACCTTTTTGGCACCAGGGACTGTTTTCATGGAAGACAATTTTCGGGATGATTCGAGAGCATTACATTTATTGTGCACTTTATTTCTATTATTATTACATTGTAATATATGATGAAATAATTATACGACTCACCATAGGTTGGGGACCCCTGCCCCATTAATGACACGGAGCAGGGGGATTCTTTTTCTAGGAATTTGATGTGTTCACTTAGTCTCATTGCCCAGGGATGGAGACATTACTGGTTCAGCTGATAATTGAGAGCCCTTTAGTTTTTGTTTTGTGATTTCCAAGCCCTGCTGTTGTTACTAGGGTAGCACCTCAACCTTTGAGCAGGACAGGTGGCTGCCGGGGTCCTTCTGCATGCTGAGAGCACTGCAAGGTCCTGCTGGCCAGAGCAGAACACACCCAGCCTCTCAAACTTGGCCGTCCAGAACTGTGCAAGGGCTGCTAGCACTTCATCTGCCTGACTGCAGAGGGTGGGAATGTCGTGAAAGAAGCTTAGTAGCTCATTAAGAAGATGCAAGGCAATCAAAGCCTGCAGTGACTGAAGATTTTTTTAGGTCAGGCTTATTGAGATCGAGTTTTCATGCAGTAAAATAGACTTTTAAAAATATACAGTAAAATATACCACAGTTGATATATAGACCATTCCAATCACCAAAATAATAATAATAATAATAAAATAAAAAGTTCCTGCATTCTGCCCCTTTATAGTTAATCCCCTTTCCACCTCTAACCCCTTTTAACCACTGATCTGTTTTCTGTCACCATAGTTTTGCCTTTTCCAGAACATCATATAATGGAATCTCGCAGCACGTAGCTCTTTGTGTCTGCCGTCTTTCTCTTAGCATAACGCTTTCAAGGTTCACGGATGCTGTCGCGTGTATCAGTAGCTCATCCCTTCTTATTACTGAAAAGTATTCCATTGTGTGGATGTCTCACACTTCATCTGTTCACACGTTGAACAATATTTGGGTTGATTCCAGTTTGGGGCTATTTTAAGTAAAGTGGCTATAAACCTTCAAGTACAGGTTTTGTGGATGTGTTTTCATTTCATTTAGAAGTGGGATTTCCTAGGGGAGTTCCAGTTTGTTCTCTCCTCACTAACACTTGGTATTGCCCATTTTAATTTTCTAAAATTTTAGCAAATCTAGTATGTATAGGATTATTTTTGAATTTTGAAAAGAACAGTTTCCTTAGGAGAAACACTCATCACTTTAATAGCACGTAAAATAATGTCTACTTATTATGCCCATTTATTTGCTTACTTTTTCATTCATTTTCTGTCTCTGTTACTGGAATATAAGATTAAAGGAGGCACCCGCACCTGCTTCAGTAAATACATGTGGATGGATGGATTAATGAGGGAAGACGTAGGAAGCATTTAGCAAAGTCTAGGTGCCCCGGGGTGGGGAACCTGCAGGTGCAACCTTTTGACGGGATTTGTTCTGTAAAATTTGGATTCATTCGAAAGATCGCACATTTAAGGATCTAGAAAGCCACAGGTTCCCCACCCCTGGCTGGGGTGTCACATCAGCCCTGGGTTGGAATCTATAGCCCATGTTATTAGTCTTGGCGATGTACAATTTAACAGAGAAAGCACCTTTCGGGTGCTGGGGTGAGAAATAGAGCGCTGTGTGCTGAGGTGTAGCTGGGCACCACACTGGCAAAGTAGTAATAATAATAATTCATAAGTTTGTACCGCTTGCTGTGTGCCAGGTGGTACTAAGATCTCTACACAGGTTAATTCATCTGTTCTTCCCAACAGTCCTATAAGGTGAGTGCTATCATTACCTCCAGTTTACAGATAACGAAACGGAAGCACAAAAAGACCGAATAACTTGCCCAAAGTCACACAGCTAAGAAGAGCCAAGGCGGTTTACCTTCCTAAGTCTGTGCCTTTAACCTGTACTTTAACCTGTACTGCCAGGTCAGGAAGGGCATGTCTATCAGTTAGGGAGCCATGTACGCTCCTGTGAGAAGTAGCCCTCAAAATAGAGTGACTTAAACAAGACAGAAATCAGGTTTTTTTCTCAGGTGTCAGCCCAGGGACAAAGTCCAAAGCTGACAGGGTGGACCCATTTTGGGTCCCAGGTGGTCACTTTCAGTTCTCATGGTCTTCCAGCCTGCGGGAAGGGAGAGAGGGGCCAGGGAGGCTCAGGCACATTCCTTTTGAGGGATGACCTGGAGCACATGCATCCCATTGGTTGGCCCTCAGCCCCATGGGTACACCAAGCTGCAAGGGAAGCTGGGAAATGTAGTCTCTCTTTGGGCAGCCATGCTGTCTGCTAAAACTTAAGGGTTCTATTATAAATATTAAAGGGAAGATTGGATATTGGTGGAAAACTCAGTCTCAGCCACAACTTGCAGACTACTCATTGGGCTTTGAACTTTATTCTGTAGGTGATGAGGAATTGGAAAATGGCCTCTAAGCGGGGATGTTTCATGCCCACACTTGGGTTTTTGATACTCCAGAAGCTTGCTTGGCAAATAAGGGGGCAGGAGAGAAATAGGAATAAAGAGGTCTGTTTCATTGATGTGTCACTTTGCTTTGTCATCTCTGGAGTCCTTGCTACAGGCAGGAGCCAGTAGGTTGGTTCTCAGGTGGGCCCAGATGGAGCGTGGGCAGGTGGGGTGAATGTGTGCTGGGGCTGGAAAGGGAGTCATCGTCTGTCTTCATTTCTTCAACGACTATTTATCCAACACCGTGTCTGGGCACAGGGCTCCAGTGATGGTCCCAGCAGGCAGGATGAACAGGTATGGGGAGCTCGTATTCAACGGATATGAGTCTCTGATGACTCCACGCAAGGCAGTGTGAATCCTTAGCATGCCGTGCTGACACTGGCCTCTTTTGTTGTTTCTCTTGAACTTAGGACCCCCGGAGCAAACACAAGTTTAAGATCCACACATACTCCAGCCCCACGTTTTGTGACCACTGCGGGTCACTGCTGTACGGACTCATCCACCAGGGGATGAAATGTGACAGTAAGTACTTTTTCTCTCGGGCAGCCTCTGCTGTTGGCAGAAGGGGTGCTTCCTCATGGTTTGGGGTCCAAGACTGCAACACTTCCCTAGTCCGCGGTGGGGCTGGTGTAGCGGTTACCTATTGCTGTGTAATGATCCTCCCACCCCAAAATGTAGTGGCTTAAAACAATAACCATTTACTTAGCTCATGGCTCTGCAAGGCAGCCCTTTGGGGCGGGGCTGGGCTTAGCTGATGTCGGTGGGGCTTACCACACGTGGGGCCCCAGTGTGGGGACAATGCTCCTGCCTCAAAGACAGGGGTGGGTGGGAGCTTGGCTGGTGCTCAGGTCCCAGGAGGGCATCCCCTTTTTCTCCCCATAACTCATTTCCAGGTTTTGGAATCTACGAACTTATATTTATCATGTAACACGTGCGACATCAACGGGCCAGATCAGTTGACAGACATATTTCATTCACCTTACCCTGGGTCTAAATTTTTTCCTCGTAATTAGTGTGGTGGGCACTGTGGTGAGCCCAGATGCCCGCTGCTGTGAGTTCACAGTGGGTCCCCCTTATGGGGAATTGCCCGCGCGATGTCCCTCTGGGGGGGTGGTTCCTGGCCAACCACTGGCTGGTTCGGGTGTGCAGAGGCCCGGCCCTCTTGTCTCCATTTGGGACGACTGTGAACAGTCACCTTGGCTTCCGTTGCATCCACGTGGTGGGCCAGCTCCTACCGCCAGAGCACCCCTCAAAAGCCTTGTGCAAAACACTCCCTCTCAGCCTCTTTCCAGGAAACCCAACCTATTAGCTGTCCATATTTAAAAATCGGGAGACGTCACATATGAATGGGGATCCCTGCTTATCTTGAGAAATGGGAAACCTTGACCACTTCAGGTGGGCATCCCCGCATGGCTGCACCTGAGTGGGGGCCACTGTGGTCCACCCTTGGCCAAGTCCCCGCTACCCCCCACCCCTGGTTTCAGAGCCTTTGGGGGTGTGCAGGGTGCCTGCTTCAGTCTGCACCCTTGGCCTTCGGTGGGGGACGGACAAGTTCAATGTCAGAGTCGGGGAAGCCCTTCTGATGAGATCCTGGCCAGGCAAGTGGGTCTCAGCTGCCTCAGAGGAGGGGACGGGAGGGGTGGAGTGGATGTCTGTGGCCCCTGGCCTGGGCCAGGCTGAGCTGCTCTCTCTGCCCCTGCAGCCTGCATGATGAACGTGCACAAGCGCTGCGTGATGAACGTCCCCAGCCTCTGCGGCACCGACCACACGGAGCGCCGCGGCCGCATCTACATCCAGGCGCACATCGACAGGGAAGTCCTCATTGTCGTTGGTAGGTGGCCCTGGGGCTCCCGCCTGACTCCTGTGTGCTGAGGAGGAGAGGGCGGTGGAGGTACAGGGGGCTGCAGGAGTTGGGGGGCTCCTTCGACACTGAGCACCCTCAAAGCTGCGTTCTCAGTGCTTCGGGCTGTCTCGAGCCCCGCGAGGGGCCATCCGAGTCCCGTCTTCTCCCCCTTTCTCTTTCCCGCTCTTTCTCTCCGTGTCTTTTGGGGTGTGCAGTTCCATTTCCTTTTTTCAGATAGCAGAGAAGAGAAGCTCGGTTCTTCCCCAAGCTTTCCCAGGGGGGAAACAGAGTCTTGATGATAAACACCAAATTTGGGAGAATATTACAGCCTGGAGAGGAGAAGGGGTGGGGTGTACCTTCCAGGGAGTACCCCGGGGCTTTCCTCGTATTTGAAATATTTCTTTCCTTAACCACATGGTGGCTATGCTGGTGCCTATTAACATTATTCTCTATACTTTTTGCACATCTAAACTATTTCATCGTAATAAGAAAGCGGAATGGTACAGCCTGCTGGAGAGATGCAGTGAGGGGAGGAGAGGAGGGCGTTGTCCACCCGACCCGCTTGGGGTGACACAGGAAGCTCAGGCGTAACTGGGATTCGGCTGCGCTGGCCTGGGGACTGCTCAGCCATAAGCCGCGGTAAAACCTGCACCCCGCTGGCCGGGAATGGAACTAAGACTTTGAAGGAATTCTCTCTCAAATGCTTGTGACAAACTGCTGTAGACGTTATATAACTAATTAATGTGAACAAGGTTTTATGAGTTGGCACCTTAGGAAATTGATCATGGAAGAGATCGATTTTGCCCAAACTGATCGGTTTCTGAGGCCTCAGAATGGTCCAGTATCTCTGATGTGCTGGGCCCTGGGTTGGGAGGGGCTTGAAAGTTGAAAAATATCCCTGTTAAAATGTAATACTTCCTTTAAACTGAGGTTTGTGAAGCCCAGTGAGCCTTTAGAAAAATATGCATTCCATTGCGTCACTTTTTCCTCTAAGTGGCTGTTTGCCTCCCGGTGGGATGCTTGGCCCCCCTCCACCCCCCGCCATCTGACCCCCCAAGAGAATCTTTTGCAGTCACAGGTTCAAGAGAAATGTGTTTTCCCACTGACTAAGCTTCCTGGCACTTGAATTGGCAAAAGTGACACTCTTCTGCCATCTAGTGTCATTCTCTAGGAACGACACCAGCTCAAAAAATGATACTGCAGGTGCCAGCGTTTATGGACCGACCACTGTGGGATGCCCTGTGCTCAGAACCTTACGTGTTATCTCTTGCAGTCCTCACAACAGCATCGCAAAATACCATTATCCTCACTTTAAGAATGAAGTAACCAAGGCTCAGAGAGGGTAGACTCCAAGAGCTCACACCATTAGTAATAATAATGAACAACAGCTGACATTTATTGAGTTTTTAATGTGTCAATCACTGTGCCAAGCACTTGCAGGCAGTATCTTGTTTAAATTTTTCCAGCTGCTCTAACGAGGCAAGTTATTATCGTTCTACTTACCAGGACATACACTTCCTCACGTAGGCTTCTTTGACTCTTAAGTACTAGAGACTGGGTTACCTTTTAGTTTAGTGTAGTTCTCCTTCCCTGCCTTATTCATTCCCTGTGTGGTTTCGCCTGGGTACCTCTTTTGGGCATTCCTTGGGGAGTCTTTGTTCACATGTGGTGCAATGTAAGGTGCCTTCAAGTTCAGGGTCAAAGTCTTCCCCCTTAATCATAGACATGTTCTGGCCTTAGAGGGTCTTGATCACAAGCCAGTGATTCTCAGTCAAGTCAGTCCCAGGACACACTTGTGAATAGGAGGTGCGTTTGTTTCCCAGGGCTGCCATTAAAAAGCACCACAAACTGGGTGGCCTAAAACAACATATTTATTTGCCCAGTGTTCAGGAGGCTAGTGGTCTGAAATCAAGGTGTCGGCAGGGTGGGTTCCATCTGGAGCCTGTGAGAGAGTCTGCCCCGTGCCTCTGTCCTGGCTTCCGGGGGTTGCTGGAAATCTCTGGTGTTCCTTGGCTTGGAGATGCATCTCTTCAATCTCTTCAATCTCTGCCCCCATCATCCCAGACGTTCTTCACTATGTGTCTCTGTGTCCAAATTTCCTCTTCCTAGTAGGACACCGGTCACTGGATTAGGGCCCACCTAGTATGACCCCATCTTAACTTGATTACATCTGTAAAAACCCTGTGCCCAAATAAGGTCACATCCACAGGTACTAAGGTTAGGACACAATTCAACCTATAATGGAGGGGGAGGGAGGAAAGTTGGGGTGCCTTAAAGTTGGGGGCAGAATATCTGCATGCTTAGGGCTCTGATAGCATTAATTAAATAGCTACCAGCATTTTAATAGCACTTTATGCTTTTCCAAGTGCTCGGATATTGGGTCATCCCGTGGGGGTGGTGTTATTGCCATCATAGGGAAGGGGACATTAAGACTCAGCAAGGCTGGTCACGCTGACCAATGGCCACATGCAGAGCAGGAAGGAGCACCTGAGCCTCCAAATCCATGTCATGGTGTCCTGCAATGGCCCCTTCATCATGCTGGGCACAGTCCTCTCTCAGCATGGGCTTGTTGATTGATGATAGAAGAGCCTGATGCTTTGGCCACGTCCTCTAAAAATAGGGCCAGAATGGGGATCTTTGCTCAAGTGATTTATTTAGCTGCTCACAGGGAAAAGAGGAATGAAGGAAGCAGGATAGGGCAGGGGAAGAGCTCAGCAAGGGTGTGGTCTCCGTGGAAGCGCACTTCAGCCTGGCCCGGAGAGGACCTCCGGGCCATGCACTGTGGCGGAGTCAGTCCCACCTTGAAGTGTGGGGGCTGGTCTGTCATGCTCTAGGTCAGTCAGTGCTCTGACTTATGTCTTATGCCCTGCCCTCCAATGTGATGGTATTTGGAGATGGGGCCTTTGGGAGGTAATCAGGGTTGGAAGAGGTGGGGCCCTCATTTTGGGATTAGTGGCGGTATAAGAGGAGGAAGAGAGAGATCACTTTCTCTCCACGGGGTAAGGACACAGCAAGAAGGCAGTCATCTGCAAGCTAGGAAGCCGGTTATTACTAGGAATTGAAGCTGCCCGCACCTTTGTCTTAGATTTCCCAGTCTCCAGAACTATGGAAAAGTAATGTCTGTTGTTTGAGCCACCCAGTCTGTGGTTTTCTGTTACGGCAGCCCGAGCTGCCTGATATAGCTGCTGGGGATGGAAGTGGGAAGGTAGAGTGACCTCCCAGGCTTGGTGGCTTCTGTGCAGCTGAGGGCAGTTATCTGGACATGGGGCAGCTGTGAGTCATTCACAGCCAAGACTCATCGCGACCAGGGGCAGGTGCATTGGCCGGTGTGGAGGGAGCTAGCCAGGGTCCCACAGCATCCAGGACACCTGGGTCTCCCTTGGTCTCCCCAGCGTCCTTCTGGTTTCATTGTTAGACTCCAGGCCCCTCCTCCTTGGTCTTGGCCAGACATATCAGAGAGCAGAGAACACTAAAGGTTTCATGGGGCCCTTCCCAGCAGTGCCAGACCAGACGTGGCGTTGGGGTGTTTGCTGAATTGCCCCACCTGATCCGGACCCAGGAAGCATGCGTGGTGTCAGGTCTGTCCCCTCACCGCCAGCCCAGGACAAGGCTATTTGCTCTGAATGCCACATGCTCTTTGGAAATCCAAGCATCTTCAGAGGCGGAAGGTTTCCTGTCTCCCTCGGCTACTGAAATCCAGGTTGTATATCTGCTCTTTCGGTTCTTGCAGGTCAACATCAGAATGAATCTGATCAGTTCTCCTTCCTTAAAAGCCCCTCAATGGTTTCCCGCTGTCTTTAGGACAGACTCCATCTAACATGGTCGTCTCATCCTTTAGTCTCTGTCTCCTCCCCCTTTCCTCTAACCCCCATCTTCTCCAGGCTGCCACACCCTTTAGGACATCTGTGTATTCTGTTCCCTCCGTTGGAATGTTTGTCTGTCTCTGCTGCCTTCTCTTCTTCCAGCAGTCAACTCTTCCCCTCGATCTTGGCTCATTTTCACCATCAGACTCCCTGCCGGGACACAGGTACCTCTAGAATTTATTCACAGCCTCTCCCCAATCATTAATTAACTAATTTATCAATATTAATTGAGTTTCTACTGTTTGTCGAGCATATTCTAAACCCTTGGGATACAGTAGAGGACAAGACAAGCCTTTTGTCTGGATAGATGTCACACCTGGGGTCTTGCCTGGGACCCTCGGATATTTTCTCAGTTTTCTTGCTTTTATTAGCCATGGAGACTCTCCTTCTTGTCAGGGTAAAAGTCACTGCCCTTCAAGGTTTTTATCGAGACAGTTGGTAGCCACAAATCCCTTTTTAAAATATGATCTCTTCTTTAACTCTCTCAGCGTTTGGGTGTTTGGAACAGAGTCAGAGTGACCTTAAACTTCCACTGAGCTGTCCCTCTGCTTGAAAGGGAAATAGAAGAGTGAACAAAAAGGGAAATGTAATGAGGAAAAAATCTAGATAGATTAATACTTCAAAATATTTCCCAGCCACGCATCAATGGTGGGGATAAAAGTGCTCATAAACTAGACCGCTAGGGCCCACTAGGGGGCAGTCTCTGTCTTCCCAGCCCTTCCTCCCGGGACGATCTTTCTCAAGAGACGCCCCAGTTTGTAAAACGGCATCGCTGTCACCGTCCATAATGGAAGGTGCTGCAGAGAACGGCTGGCTCAAAAAAGGGTCACTTCTCCAGACCCCACACAGAGCAGGGACGAAACCCGGTTCTCCTGCATCTCCCCTCCCTCTCACATTACTGGCTTGTCATTTTTCCCCCCAAAGCTTTATTATCAAAAATTTCCAACATACAGCAGTGTTGAAAGAATTTTACAGTGAAGACTCATGTATCCACCACCTAAATTCTACCATTAACATTGACTACACTTGCTTAATCACACATCCATGCGTCTTGCTATCCATCCATCCATCTCTCTTACTTTAGACACATCTCAAAGTAAACTGCAGGTATCAATTCAATTCCCCCTAAACACTTCAGTATGTGCATCATCAACCGGAATTCAAAATTAATTTAAAGGTTTTTTTTTTTTTTTTTGAGACAGTGTCTGTCTCTGTTGCCCAGGCTAGAGTGCACACGTCTTAAGTGTAGTATCGCTAAGTGTGATGCATGCATATGACTCTGTCACTCTAACCCCTATCAAGTTAATCCTCTTCTTTGATGTCACAGCTGCCACTGCGAATGTGATGAAAGCTGTAAAACCCCATCCTTAGGGAAATGCCCTTGTGTGGGCAGGTGCCTATGTCCCCACTCACCCCACGCACACCCACGAGCTCTGGTGATTGGGGTATCCATGGTACCTAAGATCCTGTAGATTCCATTAATAATAATAACTACTTAATAGTTGTTAGTTTTTTTTTTTTTTTTGAGAAGTTGTAATGCAGTAAAGTAGGTTTTTTGCAAACTCTTTGTCATGTACTCACTGGAGAGCAAATTCCCTTAAAAAAAAACCAAAACCTCAACACACCCATGTTACTTAGCTTTTCTTCAGTAATGTTATAATGAAAGAGTTGAGTTCAATCATTTCTCTGTCTATGGAACAGTGACCATCTCTCTCAGTGCATTATAGACAGTCGTCTGCACACCCCTGAGACCAGGGCAAGGGTCCCCTGCCCACCCTTCCTTTGAAGCCTGTCAGTTGTGTACATTCAAGCTATACAATTGTGAGGTTGTAGGTTGGTGTTCCAGACATTGAATCCTGGGATATTAGACTTGACGAGATGTAGGGAAGCTGATGTCTTGCTGCTCAATGTTCCTTCTCTTCTTCCCTAATCATTTAAGTCTCGTGAGAATTTTCAAGGCCGGGCCAGTGTCTGAGGCCCTTAGGATGTCCTGGGTGCACAGTCATTGCTCCTAAATGCCTACTGAATTACATCGAAGGGGACACTGCCAAGACCTGCAGGGCTGTGACTTGTTACTGCCTCTGAGGAGGGTTGGTCCAGCAATCTCCATTAAAATATGTGTATACATATGCACATTTTGATTCTCAGGTTTCCCATTTGGGAATCTATCCTATTAAAATGAAACACCAACGTGCAAGGAAATAAAGTACAGAACAAGCATGTTTATTGATGTCTTGTTTGACATTGCAAAAATTGCAGTCAGCCTAATTAAGGCATATGTATTTTATGGGATATTAGGCAGTCGTTGGAAACAGCGAATTGAAATGAGTATATGGGGTTTCTATAGACTTGGTCATGTTCTGTTCTTTGATTTGGGAACTGGTGAATGGGAATTTGATATGGGAATTCACATGGGTGAATTCACTTTGTGACAATTCATTAAACTGTATAATTGTGATTCATATATGTATATTTGTGTATATATACTATACATATTTCTGTATGTATATTATATTATACTTCACATTATACTTTTATTACGTAGAAGTTTAAGTAATAAAAATTCTAAGTAATTAAAACCAAAACAAAACACCAGTGTGTTAAAGCTGCGGCTGTTGGCCTGGAGCAGGGTTGGCAAACTATGGCCTCTGGACGAAATGTAACCTGCTGCTTGTTTTTATAAAGTTTTATTGGAACACAGCCACACCCATTCATTTACACATCGTCAGTGGCTGCCTTTGCGATACAATGGCAGAGTTGGCTGAGTAGTTACAACAGAGCCTGTGTGGTCTGCAAAGCCTGAAATATTTACTCTCTGGCCCTTACCGAAAACATTTGCCAACTCCTGACCTGGGGGAGCATCTATGTGAGAGGATTATTAGGTGAGAGGAGTAGGTTGCATAAAAATATATTTAGTATGATCTCATCTAGAAGAAATAAGCCACAGCAACAGACACTTCCTGTGTGTGAAGTTATGTTTGTATATTTTCACAAGGACAGGAAGAAAGGTGTGGAAGGATACAAACCAGGTTGTACACATTGGGATTGCAGAAGGATTGGGCATGGACAGAGGCTGGGGCAGCAAGGGGGCTTGGTCTATCTCTTTATGTGTTTTAGTAAGTGTTTCTCTGGTTGCAACAAATACATATCACTTTTGTAATTTTCAAAAAATAAAATAAATAACAGAAAAATCTCTCAGTGGGGAAAACGAGTTTAAATAAATGATTCCGACAATAGCAGTAAAAATTGAGTGGATATGCCAGTGACGGGGCCTGGTGGCTTTGAGGAGGATTGTTGGGTGGTTCTCAGCGCGGGCAGAGCAGGGGCCATCTTGTGTAGCATCCATCTTGCGAGCTGGGCCTGTTCTCTGAGCTTCGTGGTGTTTGCGGCTTTTTGCCTTCTGGCAGCCTTGTCTCTAACATCATCCTTACTGTGTCTTGTACATCCGGGGAACTGCCTCCTCTCCTCCGTGCTTCTTGCCTCCCAGGCCCGCATTAAATTCTGCCACGCCCCCGGCCCCACCTCCTGGTCTAAATTTTTTGACTCAGAAAAACTTCTAACACCTGGTACCTTCCAGTCCTGTTTCCTATCTGTGGCTTCCTAAGCCGCAGAGATTCAGTCACAGGTGTTCACACTCCAGAAATCACACAGGCCCTGGCTGCTCCAGGTGTGGTCTGTGAACCAGGTGCATCCGCGTTACCTGGGAGTTTACCTGGGAGCTTGTTAGGAATTCGGGATCTCAGGTTCCACTCCAGGCCTGCTTAATTAAAATCTGCATTACAACTACATCCCCAGGTGATTTGCATGAACTTTAAGATCCGAGCAGCCCTGCTGCAGACGAGCACAGGGAAGCTGGAGGAATGCGTTTGTCCACTAGATGGCAGGCATGCCCCGCGCTCTGCTCCCGGGGCGCCACAGGTGGACGTGCTTGCGTGATGTGTGCTGTCCAGCCGCAGCTTGGCCATGGCTTTCCATCCGTCGTGAAGCTTTGGTGTCAGGGCTGCCGGGGCCAGAATCCCTTTTGTGGGTGACCTGAACCCACCTGCATGTCCTGGCACGGGCCTTACACAGCACGAACTCCTGGCTTGGGCCATTTGCGTACGATGACCCAGAGCCTTTCTTCCTTGCCTTGCCTTTGGCTTTTTCCAGCCAGAGGCAGAAGGCAGACCTCTAGGAGAGCTTCCCAGTCACCAGCCTCTGGCCTGCTTTTCTCACGGGCTTGCTGCATGTCTGAACTAATTACAGGCTGGTATAGTCTCTGATTGCAGAGGCTGAGCATGGGCTTGGGAGTCTCACATCCCGGATGCCCCCACTTCTCCAGCAGATAATTCGCTGGGGGCCTCCCGTGTGCCGGGCACTGCTTGCAGACAGCGCCCCTGATCTCCTGACTGCTGTGTGCCTTCTCATGATGGGAGATGAACAGGAAGCAAACAAAAGACTTTCAGAAAAGGACAGAGGCTATAAAGGAAATCAAATAGAGCAGCGTGATGCGATAGAGAGGTGGCCAGTGGCCTGTGTGTCATTAGCAGGGATGGTGGCGTTTAGTTGAGACCTGAATGACGAGCAGGAGAGAGCCAGTCTGCTGAAAGTCCCAAGGAAGAGCTTGCCAGGCAGAGGGAACCTCCGAGGGGACTTCAGAGGCAGAGGCCCTGAGGGAAGAGTGGGGTGGGCTTGTGCATGCAGGAACTGATAGGAAGTGGGTGGGCTGGAGCCTAGGGTAGGGAGGGGTGGGGGGTGCTGGAGGGTAGACAGGGTGGGCCCAGCAGACCTTGACAGCCCCAGCTGGGCTTGGTTTCCTTCTAAGCGCAGGGGGATTTAGGTCTCAGGAGTATCCCAGGAGACCTCAATGCAAGGTCACTGTGATTAGGCCCGGCAACCACCCCAGGAGGGCAGTCATCTTATTTTTCTCACGTTACAAAGGAGGCAACCGAGCCTTAAAGAATCCAAGTGTCATTGTCATCCTCCAGTCACCAAGGCAGCGTGTGGAGGAGGCTGGATTTGTACCCAGGGCCCATCTGGCAGATTCTAACATGTCAGGGCAGATGTTGGAAAGATCCAGTTTAAGTCTATGAGACATATTAGAACATAAGAAACACCCGGCATGCCAGGGAAGAGAGAAGGGAGATGATTTCATGTTGGCGATTCCTGTAGTCTCATCCTGCAGTGGTTTTAGGGCACAGGTTTGGGATAGTTTAGCATCAAGGTCTTGGAAAAGACCTGCTCCTCTTTTGCCTGTTGCCTCAGTCCCCTGGGGTCAGAATCTTTCTTGTGGTGGGAGCTTAGAGAAGGGAGGGAGCAGGGGGCTGGGGACATCCTGGGGAGCTCCCCGGAGAAGGTGGGATGGGATCAAGGTAGGAGGGTGGGGAAGGAGGAGGGCCAATGGCTCACACTAGCTGAGTGCTCACCTTCCCCTGGGCCCCGGGGCAGGAAAGGCTATATGAGGCACGGCTCGAGCCCCAGAGCAGCCTCTCAGGTGGGTTGGGGTTATTCTGCTCCACTACCGCCAACAGAAACGAGAATAACCACACTCACTGATACTAAGCGCCGGGCACATTTCCCTATCATCTCACGTGATCCCAGCAACAGCCCTGTGAGGTAGTTACGAACAGTATCTCCACTTTACAGGTGAGGAAACAGAGACACAGACGGAGAGGTTAAATAGCTTGCCCAAGCCGCAGAGCTGGGAAGATGTAGAGCCGGGACTTGAATCTATGTATTAACATTTAGTTCCAGATAATTATGCTCTTGAAGACCATCTATCCTGCCCCTAAAGACATTGGTGGCTTAGTGATGGTGCATAGTGTCAGTAGCAGCCATCTTTTCTAAAACCCTTCCTGTGTTCCTGGCTGGTGCTAGGAACTCTGCAGACATTCCCCCATTATCCTCCTAATAACCTTTGCTGTTACTGTAGGTCTTCCTCCCATTCCACAGAAGAGGAAACTGAGGCTGAGGACCTGGCTGCATTGCACTGATGGAGATCTGGCTTCACAGGGCTCCATTTTTCCCCAAGGCTTCCTGTTGGACCATTTTGCTGCAGTAAATTCCTTATAAAGCCCAATGCCCAGGGCGAAAGGGGACCCTCCTGGTGTTGCGAGGAGAGAGGGATTGCTTCCTTCCTCGTCCTAGATCGGTGGCTTTCAAACCTTTCCTACTGTAGCGCATTATGAGAAGTAGGTTTTATGTGTCACACACCAACACACACGCACACACACATTGCACAAGCAAGCACACGCTCACAACTGAAACCACACTGTCATGAATTAATACCTCCACTTGTGTTAGCGATGCACTCTGACATCTTCTAGTCTCTTAGGAAGCCTTCTATTTATTCTCTTATATTCCATTCTATTTCCTTTAAGAAATCCTTTAAGGAAAATAGTCTTACTCTGTAAATTGATTTCAGTAACCACTGATGAATGAGTCATGACCCACCGTTTGAAAAACGCTGTCCTAGACAACATGATTCTCTTTCTGGATCCTAAGATGACCGTACTGTTTTGGGAGGCTGCAGGTACCGCCAGCCACACCACATTGTTGATTTATCTCGGGTTTGCGATCAGCTAAACCTCACCCGTCTACCACATCAGGTGCTTCTAGCCTGCGTTTCCCATATCCTTGTGCAGCTCTTTTTCTCAGACTCAACGATGAACCCTGATACATTTCCTCTTGCTGGACCCGGCCCTTTGCTCCAAGGCCATGCTGAGAGCTCTTGGGTCCTCTTGCTCTTGTGCCAAGAGTCTTCCAGATGTCACCTCCCTGACACCATTCTTTGTGTTAGGTCTGTGCCACCTCTTCTGCCCCAGTTCCCACTGAGAGGGTCGGTCATTACTCACAGTTCCCAAGAAGAGGGGGCATGCCACCCCGTGCGAGGCTGCAGAGGGAGGCACCAAGGTCTGTCAGAAGGCAGGGGAAGCAGATGGAAGACGTGGGTGAGAGCCTTTATTGTGGTTCCTGTGGGAATGAACAGGTGAGGGAAGGCGGGCAGGCTTAGCATTGGCTGCTTTGAATAATTTCTGCAGGCTCTGTCTCTAGCTGCCCGATACCTGTTTCTGGTGTGATGAGAGCAGAGGAATAGTGGCCCAGAGTGTAAGCGCTCAATTAAGGAGCTGTTTGGGGGTATGAGCTTTGGATTGGTTGGTTTGCATATAAAAGGTGCACTTGCTTGTGAGTCCTTTACCGTCCCCATAAATTGGCTAGTCCTGGGAGGGGCTTTCTCCAGAGTCAGCAAGGTTGTACGATGTCAAAGCATCAGAAAAAGAGAAAACAAAAAGATATGATTAATACATCTTAAACTATTTTTATTTATTTCACCAAACTAGTGTGGGCATAGGGTTAAAAACCTCAGTGCGCACTGATGAAAAGCTATGCTTCCTCCCCCAACCCAGTTCCACTCTGCAGAACGGTGCTTCTCAAACTTGAGCTTGCATCAGTCATCTCGAGAGTGTCCCACCCCCACGGTTTCTGCTTCAGTAGAAACTGAGTAGTGAGAATTTGACTTTCTAACAAGTTCCCAGGGGATGCTAATGTGACCACACTCTGAGAACCATTGCTTTGGAGGACACCATTTTTAACTCTTTCTTTGGGTACTTGAACTCTGTGTTTTAATGACATGTTCTGTGTCTATTTCAGTATATCATGGCTCTGACTTCCTGAGAAGGTTTTACCTCTCTGACACCATCCCTCTGGTTCTCTTCCCCCCAACATACCTGCAGCCTGGTGTACCACCATTTTTAGTTCATCTATTCAACGAAGAAGTTATTACTAAGCATCTTCTATATGTCAGGCACTGACTTAGTCACTGGAGATTTGTCAGAGAACAGGACAAAGTCCTGCCCTCATGGAGCTTGACATTTTCCGATAAGAGCCAGATTGGCCTTTGGGCCATCTGGTTGCTGTCAGAACGACAAAACTCTACCATTGTGGCACATAAGTGGCCACAGACAGTGTGCCAACCAAGGGACTTGGCTGTGTTCTGATAAAATTTTATTTACAAAGACAGGAGGCGGGCTGGATTTGACCCTGGGGCTATAGTTTGCAGATCTCCATTGTAGTGGGTGAGACAGAGAGTAAAGTAGGTAAACAGGTAAAATATGTACAATATGTCAGATGGTAAGTGCTAATGTGAAAAATAAAGCAGAAGAGGAGGATGGGAAAGATGGGGAGGGGACTGGAGCTGCAAATTTAGATATGGTGGCAGGGAGGGAGTCCCTGAGATGGGGACATTTGCATAAAGACTTTTGAAAAAGATGAAGGAAGGAGGCATATAGCTCTCTGTCGGAAGAGCATTCCAGGCACAGGAATAGCCAGTGCAAAGGCCCTGGGGCATAAGCATGTTCAGCATGCTTGAGGAAACAGCAGGGGGGCTAATGTGGCTGACCGGAGTGAGCAGGAGATAAAGGCAGAGGGAGCAGGAGGTATCTGCTGAAGGCTTTGTAAGGAATTTGTCTTTTACTCTGAGTACACTAGGAATCCATTATCGTGACTCTAGTAGTTCTAATAGCTCCTTTAAGTTATTTATTTACAACTCCATTTCTTACTTTTCTCAGCTATAGGCAGTATCTCTTGACTTTCTATTTTGTAAGCTGTACCAAGCATTGCACTGAACACTTTTATATGCATAACATCATTTAATCTCCATGAGATAGATACTAACATTGTCCCCATTCTATAGAGGAAGAAACTGAAGCTCAGAAAGGTTAAATGATTTGGCCAAGTTCATGCAGCTGGTAGGGCTGGAGGTGGAATTTGAACCCAGGTTTGTGTTAATATACAGATCTTAGCACCTACAGTGTACTGAGAGACAGTGCTGTAATCCTTTAGGGGTAGTGGGGACCCTTTGGCTTTGGACAATAAAATTGAAAACCTTTTTCTAGGGAGGGTGTGTGTGTGTGTATCAATCAAACAAAATGAGAACTATTCTGAGAGGGAGGAAAGGCTCTTTTCTGTGGGAACGCTGACCAAGCCGCTGACAGCTCATTTATGTGATGCTGGTGCAGTTTGACATTCATAGTACAAGACTTGCATGCAATTAGCCCGGATCATTCTAACACGGTCTCTTGAAAACATTTGGAATTTTCCCCCTGTCTGGCCTTGCACATGATGCAACCACGGCTTTATTTAGTTGGCCATCCATCCCAGAATAGTGTGGTCTGCATCTGTCTGCATCACTGTGGTCTGATTGAGGTCTTGTGTTCCTGGAGGGCACAAACTGTCGTGCGGACTTGCTTTGTGGATCCCCCTCCCACGGGATCATTTGCGCAAACCCACGGATGGCAGTCTCTGTTTGGTGCATGACAATGATTTCTCCAAGTGTAAGCTGGAGTGCCGTTAAGTGTGCAATGCAAATGAGATGCAAATGAGGGGCCCGGGTTGGCATGGGTCAGAAGGCCAGAGCTCTGGGGGCTTCTGCACCCCTCCTCATCAGCTGGCTGATGAACTTGACAGTTCCTTTTACAATCATCTTTTCCGCCCACCAAAGGGTTCTTAATGAGGGCAGAAGCTGACTGCTCCTGTAACCCCTTCAGACACCTGGTGATTGGAAGCAGGAGAGACAGTGAGCTTTAGATGGGCTGTCAGCTGCCACTGAGTTATCATCAGCTGCCTGCTGGGCTCCGAGAAGTGCTAGGGAAGGAAGGGAGATGGCCGGGTAACTGACTGCTATTGTCTGTTCCTCCTCCCCTGACGAGCTGCGTGAGGCAGCCATGGATGGCTGGATTTGGGCTCTAGCTCCCGCTTCTCTGGCCCTGGCTGGGTGCCTGCCTGAGCTCAGAGAATGGGTCTCCACAGGGACTTGGAATAAGAGCTGAGAGCCTGTTCCTCGGGTTGAAGATCAATGATCCTTTGGTTTTATTTCTTCTTCTAGCCTAACCCACTATCTTCGCCTGTAGCTTGAGAAATCCCAGTCCAAGCAGCCTTTCAAATTGAGAAAAGAAAAGTGAAACAGAATGAAGGAAATTATGGAATGGTTGGCGGAGAAAGACGAGTAGGCATATTCACAAAGAGCCAGCAGTCCCAAAGGATGTTCTCATGCACCTGTCGGCTGTTGCTCCTTGTTTTGTAGGGTCATGGACAGTGCCCTTTCCTTGACAGAATCATTACAGTCTCTCTCTACAAACATAAATTGCATGCATGACAATGGCTAGTAAATGTCAGGCACAGTGCTGAGCTCTTTACCTGTATTAACACATTTTATCTCCATTTACAGGTGGGGGAAACTGAGGCTCGGAGGGGTTAATTTACTTGCTCAAGGTCTTTTGACTTGTGTGTGGCAGAACTGGAGTCTGATCCCAGGTCTGCTTGACTCTAAAGCTCAGGCCTTTTACCACTGTGCCAAACTGAGGATTTAGGAATTGAAGTGGTGATTGCTACTCAGGAATGGGGTGCATCCTTCAGCCCTGCAGTAGATGCACAGGTTCCTGCTCTTTTCCCCTTTCAAGCTGCCGGCTTCCCCCTGGGGTTCTCCTTGGCTCTGGCCGCGATTTCCCCAGCTTCTTCATCCGTGCCTCCTGGTGTCAGACCAGCTTAGGAGACAGCTTAGGGTACTTGCGGGTTACACAGGTTCCCCTGGAAAGAGGATAGGTGGGCGGATACTGGGATTGAAATGTCTTGTCTCCAGGCTTCTTGAACAGGGGTACCACCAGCTCTACAGGGGGGAGATTGTTGCTAAGGCACGGGGTCTAAAAGTTAATGCAAAAGGCTTGTTGCCGTGGCCTTGCTAGTGGTATGTCTTGGGCCCCTGGTGCATTGGCAGGGGCTAGACCCTGCCCTCACCCTGTGAGCACATTCGGTGTGTCTTTCCCTGAGTGTTTATGGTGGATAAAATGCAGGGTGATGGTTGAGATGGTGTCTATGATTAGTGTTCAACAAACATTTATTGAAAACAAAAATTTAAACAAAAAGAAGATAGGACCTTGTCACTAAGTGTCACATAGTTGCGGGTTCTTGTCCTGATCATGTTGACCCTGCCCTGCTCTGGCAGGCACCCTTTTGGGAACGGGAAGGGACACCAGTGCTTCTTTGGTCTCATTAGATCCTCATGGCAACCCTATGAGATAATACCTCTCCCATATCTGCTATCGTTCCGATTTTACAGAAGAGGACAATGCAGCTCAGAGAGGTGGAGTCACCTGCCCGAAGTCCCATAGCTAGGGAGCAGTGGGGCTTGAATTAAAATATAGATGTGATTGATTCCAAGCCTAGGCTGTTAATACATACCTTTCCTGGGGAGCACAAAGATCTTCTCTTTCATAATTCGTTCGTTCATTCATTCAGTTGTTCTTTGAACCTCCCCTGCGTGGGAGGTCATTCGCTAGACACCATGGGGGCTCTAGGTATGGGTATGACCCTTTATACAGTGAGTATTTCACAAGCCTCCTAAGCCAGGGAGAAGAAGAGAGGACTGACTATAAAAGGGGGCATTGGCGACGTGATAATGGAGCAGGAAGCAAAGTGCAGTGGGAGGGGCTGGGTGAGAGGAGGTTAATTCCAACCGGTGGGGCTGGGAAAGGCTTCACAAAGTCAAAGGCAGCGGACTTAGTTCTGGACGGGGTGGAGATCTAAGGCTTATTGAAGGCCTGCCCCTTGCTAGGACTCAGCTAGGTGGGTGCTTTGTCTATTTTCTGCTTTGAAAGATGAATTGAAACTTTGATGGGCTTCTGCCCTCTGAAATCCACTCTTCACACCCAGCCACAGGGATCTTTCTAAAATGTAAATCAGACCATGTCACTCCCCTGCTTAAACTACTCCGAGCCTTCTCCGAGCTTCCAACTGAAATCCAAACTCCTCACTCCCACTCTAAGACCTGCAGAATCTTGTTCATTGTTCTTTCTCTCAGCCTCCTTACAACCTCATCTCATGTTCTTTGTGTTTGCACCATGATAGCCTCATCTGAGAGCCACCAAATATTTGTTCTTCCTTCTCACGCTTACTCTTCCCCCAGCCTGGGTTGCTTTTCCTTGGGCTGTACATGTTCCTAATACCCTTTAGTCATGCCTTAAGTGTTACCTTCTTAGAAAGGCGACCACTGAGTCTTTTTTTTTTTTAAGTGATGGGGTCTCGCTCTGTCTCCAGGCTGGAGTGCAGTGGTGTGATCACAGCTCACTGCAGCCTCAAACTCCTGGGCTCAAGAGATCCTCCTGCCTTAGCCTCCTGAATAAATGGAACTACAGGTGCTTCACCTCACCCAGCCCTGAGTCTTATCCACAGAAACCCCTCCTAGTCACTCCCTATCTCATTACTCTGTTTAATACTTTCTTTGCATTTATCACAATCTGTCATTATGTTGTTTATTTATTTGCTTCTTGCCTGTTTCTCTCATTGGATGGAGGGCAAGAACCTCCCTTATTCCTCATACGCTAATGCAGCACACAACTGACATGTGTAGGTGCATAGTAAGTGTTTGCCAAATAGATTAAATAGATGGAAAAAGTGGCTGTTGGGCTGAGTGAAGACCTGGGGCCTGAAAGGGTATTAGGCTTCTGGTGCGTTTGGACCACAGAGTAGCTGTGAAGACTGATCCATGCCAGATCACAGAAGAGCTTGCTCAAGCATGCTAGGGGTTTTGGATATTATTCAGCAGTTGTTAAGCCATTGGAGGTGTTAGTGACCTGATTTAGTTACCATTGGCGATGGTGACAAAGAAGGATTGGAGATGCAAGAGACTGGTGCTATAGCGACCCATCAGGGAGCTATTGATCCCAGCAGGATGGATGAGATGAAGCTCACTTGAATTAAGGAAGTGACAACAGAAAGTGGAAGAATGACGATAAATTGCTGTGAAACATCAGGGAGAGGATGGAGGGGTCAGGATTAACCAAGATTTCTGGCTAGGGAAGATGAATGAGAATCAATGAGAGTTAGAAGCCGAGGGAGCTTGGACAGGAAAGGTGACAGGCTTGGTTTTGTACAGGCTGAGTCTGAGGGGTATCAGGGGTGACTGTGTCCAGTAGGTGGATGGATCTGTATATCCAGAGATGCAGCTGGGGAGATGGAGCTGAGAGCACAGACTCGGGAGGCACCGGCCGTCAGTGGGATCAGGTATGGAGAGTGCAGGGTTGGAGGAGCATTATGGTTAGGACCCTGGGAATGGAGCCACTTCACGGGGTTGGTGGAGGAAGAAGAGCCAGTGACAGTGAATAAAAAAACAGTGCTCCTAGAAGGTGAAGTAAGAACTAGAGAAGTAAAGGGTCACCGAAGCCAAGGGACAAGAGAGTTCAAGAAAGTGGACATGGCCAGCATGTTTGATGCTGCTGACTGTAATGGTAGAGACCAGGCTAAGAGTTGGGACAAAGTCACCAGATTTGGCCATTTAACGTAGGGATTTGGACAGTGCCCTTTCAGTAGCATAATAGGAACTAAGAGTCAGGTTGCTGGATGTTAAAGAGGGGAGGGGAGAAAGGGATGTGGAAAGGGAAGTGTCGATAGCTCTTAAGAGAATTTGGGTTGTGCGAAAAGGGGCTGGGGGGACAGCTTGGGAGAAAGTAATGCCGAGAGGAGCTCGAGCAGGTTTGTAGTGTGAATGGAGGGAAGTACGGTGGAGGAGGGGCTCACGGTGCATGGAAAAGGGGAAGTAAGGAAGTAAGCGGAAGGAGCAGTGGGCTTTGTCGTCAGGCAGAGCAGTGTTCAAATCCCAGCTCTGCCACATGCCAGCCGTGGGACTTTGGGCAAGTTAGTTAAGCCCTCTGAGTCTCAGCATCGCCATCTGCCGGGTGGAGAGAGTAGCGCATCCCTCACAGAGTCATGGCAAGGAAGAAACGAGAACGTTTATCAGGGTCTTCACGGTGCCTAGGTCATGGTGAGGTTTTAGTGAACGCTGCCCAAGCTCCTTTGTATGTACCATTGAGAGAAGACAGCAGGGACCTGCTAGTCCTTAGTCTAGGTTGGGTGCCCCTCTTCCTCTCCCGCGGCCCCCGCGCCAGCTCTAAGCGCTGAACTTCCTCGTTCACAACACGTTTCACAATTGCAATGATTCCTGGTGTAGTGGATACTGCAGTGCGCCGTCCGGATCCCCCTTTCAAGACTGGAGCACTTCCGCCCCAGGCTTGGCCACTCGCAGCTTTAGTATTTCCCTGGGGCTGGCCCTGAGGGAGCTGCAGTGCCCAAGGTTATGCCCCCTCCCAGGGGCAGTCCGCACCCCATGATTGGTTGCTGGTGGGAGTTGGGTATAAAGGCTCATCCCCTGCCTCAACTGGGGACAGGCTGAAGGGCTGTTCCCACTACAGCGCTCCCCGATGGGTCCAGCGAGGCCTCTGTTCCAACTGCATCGCAGTTCCACGCCTCCCTCGGTTTCATGCTACTTCCCCCATTCCTTGCAGGATGTGTTCCCAAGGTCACTCTCTAATAAGCCTCGTGCACTCAAATGTCCATATCAGAATCTGTTTTCAGGGAGCCCAGCGAAGACACCTTCTTTAATGTCTGTATCTCTTCTCTAAACTGTAAGCTTTTCAAAGCCACCAACTACATCTGTCTTGTTGTTGTAACACCAGGACCAGGCACATAAAAGGTGACCATTAATTATTGAATAAGCGGATGAACAGGTTTCCTAGACACTCACACAGGAGTGCCCTGATATTCACAGGTTTTCAGGGTTGTGAATTACAGAACGGGTTATCTGGATGTGCCTTTCCGTGGGCATGTGAGCCTCCGTGGACCCACCCAGGGTGGAGCCATCCCTAGCAGTGGCTGTGTCTTCCTTGAGCTATTTCCAGGGTTCCATCAGCAAACAGTGGTCACAATTTATAAAACGTTCACACAAGAACATTTGGGCTGCATGCTACATCATTTTAGTACAGAGAGGTTGTTCCTTGGGGCCTTTAATTTTCTAGCTTTCATTATTGGGAGAGTAAAATGTATCACTTGCATTCCAAAATTGATTTTTATTTCCCAAAAGAAGCCCATAAAAATAAATAACTTCCCGGGAGGGAAAATAGAAAAGAACTCTTTACACCGGGCAATTTGTTAAAAAAGAAAAGAAAAGAAAGCCTAGAGGGACAAAACAATCTAAACATTTAGATTGTATCTCTTGTATCTCTCTCTACCCCCTTTATAAAAAGAACTTGAGTCTTACTGGACTTTGAAAACACTCATACTGTTGAGAAAGCTCACTTGGGACAGCTTCATGGGGCACATCACTGGGGCACCCTCTGGACATTGCCCATGGTTTGCACTGCTGGTATCCCAACCCACTGCTGTATGGTTATTAGTGAGGAGATGTATTGCTAGTATCTCATTACTAATTGTATCAGTAAGTGTTTGCTGTGTAACAAGTCACTTAAAATGTAGTGGGCTTAAAACAGCAAATATTTTTTTTCCCCTCAATTTTGTGGGTTTGCTGGCAGGATCTGGGCTGGCTTGTCTGGGGCTGGATGGTCTGCGATGTCCTCAGTCTTATGTCTGGTGGTTGGCTCAATGTAAGCTGGTGGGACAGGGATGTCTTGGCCATTGCTTTCTACCATCCAGCAGGCTGGCCCTAGCTTGCTTGCATGGTTGTGGTCATAGGCATCTCAAGGGGCAATAAGTGAGAGAAATTCAATTGAAGTCCTAATTCCCAAGCACTTTTTAGGATTCTGTTTGTATCACATTGGCTAATGTCCCCGTGGCTAATGCAGGACAAAGCCCAGATGCAGGGAATAGAGAAAATAGACTTTCATTCTTTCATTGGCATTTCGCTTTCTCAACCATAAAGAGGGACACATAGGCAGGGAAGATTCCAAGTAGTCTCATTTTATAGCTAATAAACTGAGAATCAAAGAGGTTGAGCAACTGTCTTGAAGCCACACAGCAAGTCAAGAACCTACTGTGTAACCAACCCATCGTGGGTGAGTTCACCCTGTGCAGCCACGTTCTATCTTCCCTTTCCTCCTTCCCTTCACCGCTCTGGCAGCCAGGAGGACAGCTCTCTAAGGGGACTATAACATTACTGGCCCCTCACTCATCCCTGGAATGATACCCTCTTTTGCCAGTTAGGGTTCACACTTACCTGCTGTGCTGGTTGTTCTCTGCTTGCATCCTTCACCCCACCCCCACCCCCATCCACTCTCCACTCTTCTCTGTGCCTCAGGAGGCCGAGCCCTATGGAGTAAATCACCTGGGCTCTCTTGCTTTTTAGCCTCTGGTTGAGTTGATGCAGTAAGAGGCACTGGCGAGAGACTGCAGGATTGTATGAAAGAGAAGATGAGGCATTTCTTTCCCAATCCCTCTGCTCTTGGCCATGTGTCTTGGTGGTGTCAGAAGGTCCTTCCTCTGCAACTCCAGATATCAATGGGCTCTGGTTACACTATTTCCTCTCTTCTCTTCTGGCCTAGGGGTGGCAGTGACATCTCAGTGTTGCTAGTCTGGGTATCTCACCACCCATAGTTGATTCCTTTAAACCTGTCCTTACATTTGTGAGTAGTCCTTTAACTAAAGTCTCTTGAACCATTTGAGTTAGATTCTGTTTGCTATTTGTGCCTGTCCTGATACTCTTTCATTGGATTCTGTTTTCTTAAAAGGGGAAAAAGAATGGAGTTTGCAGCATGCACTTTGGGGAACGAAGTATCTTGCCGGGTATGCCCATGAAAAGGAGTGTGTAACCTACCCAAGTGCTGTTGTGGCAGGAAGAATGCTTGAGAACTTTAGCACCAGAGTGAGAGATTTCCCATAGTCTAGGCTCTGTTCAGGGAATTCTGAGGAGTCTGGGAGGATATACAAGGATATTTACAGCATCATTGTTTGTGGTGACAGAAAGCTAATAGTCTTCTGAATGCCTGTTGTTAGAGGAATGAATGGCTGAGTACACTGCAGTCTGTCCATCCTGTGGTATAATTTGCAGTTTAAAAAGAATGAGTTAGTTCTAAATTGACATGGAGAAATATACAAGATGTATTGTTAGGTGGGAAAAGCATTTTGCAGAGCAACGGCGTATAGTGTGATTCCAATTTTGTAGAATAACTCTTCCAATCCATTTGTTTCCGGGTGATTGTCTCAGGGAGGAGAAGGGTGGGGGAAAGTAAACACCAGATTGCCATTCTTCTTAGCTAGGAGTAAGGGAGGAGGAGAAAGGTTGGGTGGGCAAGGAATGGAGGAAGGGGGAACTTGAAAAAAAAAAACCTGTAGCAAAATGGGAAAGTACGCATGGATTTAATTTGCTGTTCTTTTTCTAATTTTTGAGATAGATGCTTAGATCATTGATTTTCAGCCTATCTTCTTTCCTAATGTATACATTAAGGCTACACATTTTCCTTTAAGCACAGCGTTGGTTGACTCTCATAAGTTTTGAGTATTTTTGAATTTCCATTATGATTTCTTCTTTTTCCTATGGTTTATTCAAATGCATATATTTAATTTTTAAATATTTGTAGATATTCAAGTTATATTTTTGTTATTGATTTCTAGTTTACTTCCACCATGGTCTGAAAACATATATAGTTTCATTCATTTGAAATTTTGGTAGCTGTTCCATGTGTACTTATAAAGAATATATATTCTGCAATTGTTGCATGCACATGTATAAACTGGTCACATTTTTTAATTGTGTTGTTCACATTTTCTATTTTTTTTATTGTTTTGCTTGCTTGTTCTGTTACTGAGTTGTGTTTGAGTCTCCTATTATGATTTCAAATTTTTTCCTTTTAGTTTTCTCAATTTTTGCTTTAAATATTTTGAAGCAATGTTATTATTATAAATTATAATTGTTATATCTCCTTGGTGGATTGACCATTTTATCATTTTGAAATGTATCTCTTTATCTCAAATAATGCTTCTTGCCTTAAAGCCTACTCTGTCTGATATAAAGATACCAGTTTTATTTTGGTTAATGTTTTATGGTGTGTATATATATATATTCCCCCTTTCACTTTCAACCTTTCTGTATCCTTATATTTACAGTGTGTCTCTTACAAGCATAGTATAATTTTTAATCCAGTCTGACAATATTTGATTTTTAGTTTGAGTACTTAGACCATTTACATTCAATGTAACTGCTGGTATAATTGAGTTTATATCTATGATTTTCCTATTTATTTTCTGTTTGTTCCATGTGTTTACATTCCCTTTTTCTTTTTGCCTTTTTGGGATCACTCAAGGATATTTTATTATTTCATATCCCTTTCTATTAACTAATTAGTCATGTATTGTTTTTATTATTTTTATATTGACTTTAGAGATTTCAGCATGCATCTGACTTTTTGGAATCCAATATATTAGTACTTTCATCATTTTCAAAATAATCCTAGGTTCTTAAATATATAATTTTATTCACCCCATCCTACCTTACACATTATAATTTTACATTTAAACTATATATTATTAGTATTGCTTCGTACAATCAATATTCATTTAGATTTACTAATAGATTTACCCTTTCTGTTGTTTTTCATTCCTTTTTACATTTCCATCTGGAATCATTTTCTTTCCATCTAAAGAACTGAACTCTCTTTAGTATTTAGTTTAGGCTCGCTGGAAGTACATTAAAAATATCTTTATTTTGCATTCACTTTTGAGGAATATTTTTGCTGGGTATGGAATTTAAAGCTGGCCTGTATTTTCTTTTGGCCCTTTAAAGATTTTACCCCATTGTTCTTCTTCAATCATTTTTGTTATTCTATAAGTCTTACTATTGCTCCTTTAAAGGTAATGTATCTTTTTTTCAATCTGGCTGACTTTTAGATTTTCTCTTTATCTTTGATTTTCAGAGAGAGAGAGAGAGAGAGAGAGAGAGAGAGAGAGAGTGTGTGTGTGTGTATTTATCCTGTTTGTTGTTTGTATACTTCTTGACTCTTTAGCCTGATATCCCTCATTAGTATTGGAAAATTCTTGTCCATTCTCTGTTCCATTCTTTCTCTCCTTTTTATGCTGGGCTTTGATTATACATATGTTAGACCTTTTCACTGTGTCTTTCTGTCTCTGACACTCTTCTGTACTTTCATCTTTTTTACTTTCTATGTTTTAGTCTGATTGTTCTCGATGATCTTTTTTTAAGCTCACTAATTTGCTTTCCAGCTGCTTCCAATCTGCTGCTAAGCCCATGTATTGACTTCTTAATTTTAATTATTGTATTTTTAATAAATGTTTAATTTTAGAATAGTTTTAGATTTAGAGAAAAGTCATAGAGAGCATACAGACGTCCCATATACCCTTCACCCAGTTTCCCCTATTGTTAACATCCTACATTTCTAAGGAACATGTGTGAAAACTAGGAAGTGAACATTAATTAATACTTTGTGGTTAACTGAACTCCAGACTCCGTTTTTTTCACTGATGTCCTTTACATATTCCAGGATCTCATCCAGGGTACCAAATTACACTTCATCATCATATCTCCTTATTCTCCTCTGGCTTATGACAATTTCGCAGTCTTTCCTTATTTTTCACGGCCTTAGTTTTTGAGAAGTACTGGTCAGGTATTTTGTAGAATGTCCCTCAGTTTGGGAATTATTGTATTTTTAATTCTAAAGTTTTCATTTATTTCTTTTTTTTACGACTTAAAGTTCTCTGGTAAAATTCTCCATATTGTCATCGCCCCCACCTTTTTTTAAGAACATCTTAATCATAGTTATTTTAAAGTTCCTATCTGATAATTCCAGTGCCTGAGTCACCTGTGGACTTGTTCTATTGTCTGTCTTTTCTTCTGGTCCTATTTCTTGGTATGTCTGGAACTTTTTGAATGATGTTATCGTCCTCCAGAGAGGATTCGCCCTTCTGGCAGTGACTGGGTTCATTCAATGCCGGTTTAGGTCTCTGCAAGGTTTGTTCTAATTCTGGTTCATTCCCACCGTTACCGCGTAGCCCACTAGAGGCTTCCAACTACGAAGCTGAAGACTTGCTAGGACCCTCCTTACCGGGTCCTGGACTCCAATTTTTGTTTCTCCAGCACCATGAGACTGACAAAAAACTCTCAGCTGATTTCTGTTTAGTGTCTCAACCTGTGCAGTTGAATTGGCAAAGCCTCAAGGGAAAAATCAATGTCTAGTGTTGAGTTCACTTGTTTATTCTTCCCGAGATCTATGATCTTGGCCCCTCAGTCCTGCTTTCCCTGGAAGCTCTTATTCCCAGCCCTAAGAGTGTATCTCAAGTTCTGTTGGCTTCTCTGCCTCTTAGCAGCTGCCCTCTGTCTAGCTTCTTAGTCTTTTGCCCTGTGCTGACAATTGGTTTATGCCCCAAAGGAAAAAACGGCACACAGAATGTTGGACTTATCTCAATTCCAATTTCTTCAAAATGCCAATTCCTTGAAAAATATTTTTCACTTGTTTTTCTGGCTTTTATAGTTGTTCTCAGTGGGAGTGTTAAGCTTCTATAAGCTACTTTATCATAGCCCCAAGAGGTGTGATGCTAAGTGAAAATATAAAATATAAAATAGATTTATAACTTTATAATTATGTAAAAATTCAATGTTAATGTGGATAAAGACCAGAAGGTGAATGTGTAAGTTAAAGCATTTATTTAATTTGGGGATAGGATCTAAGGCAATATTTGCTTTGGATTCTGTTACATCTGCGATTAAGTAAAAAGCATTTTTTTTTTTAAAGAGGGATGGTGAGAGCATCAGTGATAGAATGAAGAATGTTCACTCCCCAAAGTGAAGTTAAAGGTCATTAAGTATTCTGCTGGAACATTCTAGGGTGTCGATACAAAATAATAGCCTATAATAACAACATAGTACATATTGAATGTTTACTATATGCCGGATATTCTATTAACTCATTTAATTATTGCAACATCCTTATGAGACACCATCCTTATCATTAGCCCCATTTTTTAGTCAAGGAGGCCAAGTTACTGAGAAGTGAGGTAGCTTTTAGGGCACACAGTTCCTTGATGGCCAAGCTGATACTAAAACCCAGGGTCTCTGGCTTTAATGCCTGAGCTCTTCACCATCACACTTTACTAATTTGGTGAAGAAAGTGGCTTTAGATCAGAGAAGGAGGCTTGAAATGCAGGAAGTGCTGTGCTAGAGGTCAGTGTGGTCCAGTCCCCATGTCCTGGGGCAGATGAAGCAGATGGCCTCAGAACAGCCTGTTTTTAAATCAGTCAAGATACTGCCTTTTTTCATTGCCTGGATTCCTGTCTCCCACAGAGAGGTGGAAAAGTGTGGCTGAGCAGAGGCTGCGCACTGGGGATGAGCATCTCTGTGGCGTGTATGAAGTGCTTAAAACGGTGCTTGGCACATAGCATGTGCTCAATAAAAGTTGTCATCACTGTCATTGTTATTGTTGTCATGTCATCAGAGGTGAGAACAAATCACAGAACCTGTAAATTCTTTCTGGGCTTGAGGTCGTAGGATTCTTTTTCTCCAGTCCCAAAGGATACCCCCAGGATGATATGATTCATGGTCATTCATTCCTCCCTTCAGCATGTGCCTCCCACTGTGCTGGGCTATGGAGTCACCACTGTCAGTATAACAAGTAAATGGATAATTCCAATAAAGTGTGATAAATTCTAAATTCTGTGCCAGATACAAGGTGTCCTGGGGTCCCAGAGGCTAGGCATCAACCCTTGCAGGTACTGGGGTTTTGCAGCGGCTCTAGGGCATGGAGAGAGGAGACCATCTCATTCATCCATTTATCAACTCATTCCTCAAACATTTATTGACCACCTACTATGTGCTGGACACTGCACCAGTGCCAAGAATACAAAAATGGCCACTGTAGTAATAGACTCTGCTCTCATGAAGCTTTTAATCTTGTAGGAAACCGGGAATTTAATGACATGTAATAAACATTTAATGTTTATTGAATTGAGCATTTATAAAATACGTACAAAATCGGGTCCTAGGAACTTAATAGGGCACAGTAATGATAATGACTAGGAGTTGTTGAGTGTATGGCAGGTTTCAGTCGTTCTAATGCATTATAGCTCCTACCCAACAGCCCTATGAGGTAGCGCTGTTGCTATTTCCACATTTCAGATGAGGAAGCTGAAGCTCAGAGAGGTTAAGTAATTTTCCAAGGTCACACAGCTGGAAAGTGGCATCACTCTGACTCAAACCCAGGTCCATCTGATCTTGAGGCCAAGCTCTTAGCCACTGCACAAGGCTTCTCCTAGAAATGTTAGAAATTCACAGTCCTTTGCCTTAAGGAGCTCTATTAAATATAACAGAACAAGGAAAGCAAGTAAACAGATCCCTGAAGTATACCGTGCTACTGAATGTAAGAAAGGAACAAACCCTGTGGTGGGTCAGAGGAAGTCAGGAAAGGCTTTAGGGGAGTGGTGTCATGAGACATCTACCAGGAAGGATAAATGGGCTTTCAGCAAAGGGCCAAAGGAGGGAACCCTCTGGGCAGAGGGTAGTGCACACTATGACCTTAGGGGAGCTCAAAGCTCCTCTCACTGCAGGGCTGAGGATATGGGTCAGGAATAAGGACTCGGATGATGCTTTTGGTGCGTGAGCATTGGTGAGAGGGCAGGTGGGGCTTTCGGAGATGGGGGAGGAGCTTAACGACTTCATCATCCTAATACACCCTGAAATATTCTCTCTTGGGTTTCTGTTTGAGGCTTAGTCTGCATTCGGACCTCTCGGAACTGCACATAGCTAGTGCAGTAAGAGGAGCCTGAGCTTATCTCCTACGTGGGACGTGCCCCTCTCTCCGAGTGGCCATGAAAATAATCAGGACGAAGGGAAAGGGAGGAGCTCACCCAATTTCCACCAGTTCTAATGTGTATCCAGAGTTGACAACTTTGGTCTAGCCCGACTCAACAGGGCTGATGGTTCTACTTGTGATTTGGGGTAAAAGTTCTAGCGCAGTAAAGAGAGTGAATATGTGCCTGGCTTGTCCACTCTGCACTAATCTCTTGGGCAGCAGCTGTGGGACATAGCCCTGGACACGAGATTCTGTCTGTCTCCCGTTATGGAGGCGGGAACTTGCAGGGAGCAGCGAGCGGCCAAGCATGGCTAGAGTTTGGGATACGTGTAAGGAGGCAGTTGCAGGGAAGGCTGGAAGTTACGGTGGGGACAGAAGGGATGTTGTGTTGCAAGGACCATGGCCGAGCCTCCATGGAGCTAATTATCACAATGGACACCTTCTGCAGGGACCATAGCATTTTTGGGCCCTGCTCCAGGATCTCAGCGAGGGTATTATTATCGTCACGAAGGTGCTGCTAGCTTATGGGCTGATTGCAATTTGGATCGAGCTTAACTCCCTCCCTCTCTCTCTCTCTCTCTTTTTTTTTATTTATTGAGGTGAAATTCACATGACATAAAGTTGACCATTTTTAAAGTGAACAGTTCAGTGGCATTTAAAATATTCATGATGCTGTTCTGTCCCTACCTCTATCTACTTACAAAAACTTTCCATCGCTACAAAGTAAAGCCCCATACCCATTATGCAGCTACTCCCCGCTCCTCCCTCCCTACAGCCCTGACAACTGTCAGTCTGTTTTCTTTAACCTTTTAACCCTCTTTTTTTTTGAGACAGAGTCTAGCTCTGTCGCGCAGGCTTGAGTGCAGTGGTATCATCATAGCTCACTGCAACCTCAAACTCCTGGGCTTTAGCTGTGTCCATCCTGATGGGTAAACTGCTTGCTAAATACTTCAACGCTCAGCCCTGCCATGGAGGTGAGGATTAGAGGCCTCTCCTGACCTAGATGGCCGCCCTTTGCCCTCCTGTTTGGATCCCACCTATCTTGGTCTAAAGTTCAATATCTCTCCCAACTCTAATCTTGTTTTTTACCCCTCTGTGAATGATGTGCTGACTTCATCTAAAATGTGCCCGATGTACCTCCTGAGATAGAAAAATGCTATTTTGGGGATAAATATGTGGATCTTTCCCTGAAGGAGTCCAGGACATCTGATGATAGCTTTTGCTTGTTCACGACAGAGGAGCAAGTGATGTGTTTAAGACAGACCTCGAAGCTGCTGACATAGAACATACGACCACAGTTATGGATTAAATAAGAGGCACACTGACCCAGATAGGTTTTCCAAGGCAGTGTGATATCATGGTTCAAAGTGCAGTCTTTGGAGCCAGACAGCCTGGGTTCAAATCGTGCTCTATCGCTACCGGCTGTATGACCTTGGACAAGTTATTCGACCTCCTCGGCTTTCAGTTTCCACATCAGTAAAATGGGGGAAACAGTAATATTCACAGCATAATGTTCTTGTAAGGATTAAATGAGATAATACGTGTACAGCCTTTAGAACAGGGCTTAGCTCATATAGTAAGAGCTCATTCACTGTGAACTATTATTATTTAATCTTTTTTCTATCATATTTTAGAATCAATCATTTTTGGCTTTCTAAAAAAGAACAAAAAGAATGTGGACTTAAAATCAGTAGGCAATGGTGAGTCATTGAGGATGTTTTCAGAGTAGGAATGACATGATAAGATCTGCGTTCTGGGAAGATTAATGTGTCTGCAGCTCCTAGGCTGACCTGGAAGGAGGAGGGGGTGACGCAGGGGATCTGCCGGGAGGTGACACAGCGGTCTGAGCTGCTCTGTGCAACACGGACTATTTACATTTAAATGAATGAAATTAAATAAAATGAAAACCTTAGTTCTCCTGACACACTAAGCCCTCTTCCAAGCATCCAATAGCCACACGTAGCTAGTGGCTACCATACTGGACAGCAAACATTACCGTTATTCCAGAAAGTTCTACTAGATGACACTGGTTCTCAAAAGCAGTGGTTCTCATACCTGAGTATGCATCGGAATAATCTGGAAGGTATGTTAAAATACAGATTTCTGGGCTCCATCCTTGATCCAGGAGGTCCAGGTGGGGCCTGAGAATATGTATTTTTAACAAGTTTCCCAGTGATAGCGATGCCACTGGTGCGGGACCACCCTTTGAGCACCACTCGTGAACAGCACTTCTCTGTCTGTGCTGTGAGGGAAAGGGGAGTTGTTCTGAGCAGGTTGAAGCGCGTGTGTTATATTTATTATATGCGCCAGCTAAGCCCAATTGGGTTTGGACTCGGCATGTCTCCGGGACTGGCAGGCTGGGGACATTCCTGGGCGTCTGTCTCCTGCGAGGACACCCATAGGAGTTTGGCTTTCCTGGCTGAAGGAGGGGAGAGGTGGGGCTAACTCCGGCTGTGGAGAGCAGAGGGAGAAACCAAGGAGCAAAAAAGGGATTATCTGCTTCTTCCTCTGCTGTCTCCTGGATCTCTCGGCTTTGGAGGTCTGATGGGGGGGAAAGTGGAGACGGAGGCTTTCAGGACTGAAGAGTCAGGAATTTGCTGCCTTTGTTCTTCAGTCCTACCTTGACAACTTTCTCCCCTAAGGCAGTGGATGACTCACGTCTAGTGGCAGGGTCTGGGGGGGAAGGGCCTCAGGGTACAAGTGACAGAATTCAATGAAGTGCAAAGTGGTGTTTAAAAACTCAACATGCTACCCTGCCACAAGGGTGCTTTTAACTCGTTTGAGCTGCAGAAACATCATAGGGCTCGCTCTCAGTGAGCCGGAGTACAGCATCTGCTGGTGGACAGGGTCCCCGGAATGTTCGAAATATCAGCCAGAGGTGTAGGGTGGGGCCGTGCTAGAACTCTCCCCATCTCAGCTGTGCACCTCTTCCACAGATGGTCATCTGATTTGCAGCAGGGTCTGAGTGCAGTTAGACATTCTTCTGGAACACTCCGGCAGTACTTCTGTACCAGCTGGCAAACAGCTGTGACCCTCCTGAGGTGGCTCTTCCCACTGTCCCCCTGCTCTCCTGGGATCCCCCCTGGACCTCCCCACAGCCCAGCAACGAAAGTTAACACTTATTATATCAGGGGCCTCCAAGACCCTGTTCCAGTGCTGAGGATGGCATCAGTACTGGTTAGCTAGTGCCTGGGTTGTGCCATTTAGAAGTATCTTGCATAAAATTGTGTGTGTGTGTGTGTGTGTGTGTGTGTGCATACACAGTGGTAAAAAATAGGGGGAGGTGGGGAGGATTCAGTAGGTGCCTTGAGATATGGATAGTATGGTAAAATTATAACAAAAAGAAAGTGGGAAGGATGCCAGTTTCCTTCATGCTGCTTAAGACCCATCACTTTAATCATTCATCCACCCAGCCCATTCATCCATTCATCCATTCATCCACTCAACCCATCCACCCATCCAGCCAGCCATCTATCCATCCACTCAACCCATCCATCCATCCATTCATCCATTCATCCATCCATCCACCCAACCCATCCATCCACTCAACCCATCCATCCATTCATCCATTCATCCATCCATCCACCCATCCATCCACCCATCCACCCAACCCATCCATCCATCCATCCATTCATCCATCCATTCACGCAACCCATCCATCCATCCATCCATGCATCCTCCCCACCCACCCTCCCAACCCATTCATCCATCCATGCATCTATTCATGTAGGATAAATAGGTCCAGCAGGAAAATTCTCTATCTTTTAGTGCTTCTGTGCTATTGAGGATGTTTCACAGTACACAGGAGGAGACATTCCTCTGCTGGGACTCCTTCTAACAGATGTTTTCTTCCCCCACAACCCCTGAATGACAGTAAAAGAAACAGAAAACTTATCTTCAAATGGTAGCCCTTTTCTCTGACTGCCTGGGGAACATGGTGTCAGAATATGGCTATCAGTTTTTAAAAATCCTTGAAATTCCATGATTCAGTGACGTAGTTAATGTAGATAGGGCTATTCTTTCAAAGCAGGGAGCCCATTGAAGATATGAGAAAATATGTACTGTTTCTCTAGAGAAGGTAGGTGAGCCTGCCTTCCTCCGAGCTGGGGAGGCTTTTGTCCCAAGCCTCTGGAAATTAAACCCATCACTTAGCATTCTCACTGAGCAGATTGCAGGGCTTCTGGCCCTTGCTGCTTGGGTTTTGCAAAGCCGCGGACAGACAGTTTTGATTGAATGTCCAAATTAAGCTGCCAAGTAGCGACTCTGCAGCTCCAGGGACCCCATGTTAGTATTTATGTCACATCTTTAGAAATAATCACATTGCAAAGCAGTGCCCAAAGCCATGTCGGGCGGCCGCTGCAGCAGAGGGTGGAACACTGCCTGCCTTGTGCTGCGTGCTACATTTACTCAGCCCCCAGACAAGGGTGGGGCCCCACAGGCACTCCATCCTGGCTCTTGTCCTCAGGCTGTGAGCGGGGAAGTGGTAAACCTCGTCTGTCCTTGTTTTCACTCAACTTAAGGCATAGGGTGGTCTCCAGACAAGAAATAAAGCTAATTTATTAGATGCCTTACTCCTAAACCATCTGTCCTAGGCATAAGGAAAGACCCTCAGGGCCAACCTGAGGGGAACAGATGTTCATGGGGGGGTGTTTAATCTTGTTTTTCCAAGCTGGTCTGAAGAGCTCCTCCTCTATCTGCCTTGAGCCCTAAATGCTCTGCTCTGCATAAAGTAGCAAGTGTTGTGTCCCCAGAGGAACCCAGTGGTGACATTGCCCACACCACCAGGGAGTGCCAGGTATTAAGGAGACTGGGGATGGTGAGACCTCAAAGTGGGGACTCACCCAGATCCTCCCTGTGGAGGGAAGTGGTCTCTGGACCTGCGGGGTTGTGGTTGTGCAGAGTCAGAATAGGTGTGGAGCAGCCCTGGGAATTGTAGGACCCTCAATGACCAGGGAAACCGCTGTAGAAAATAGTTGACACTAAATGGGTTTAGTGGGTTATAAAACTGCCCAGATTTCCAAGTTTCTGCTTCCAAGGAGAGCCCAGTTACTGAGCACAAAAGCTGTATGGTTTTGGCAGTGAAGCCAAGGCTCGGATCTCAGGGGAATCAGCTGCACTGAATCTTGGGGCATTCAAATTGTGTCCAAGTCCAGTTCGTTAAGCATAATGTGCACAAGATTGGCTTCCCATCACACAATGATTTCTTTCTCTCAGATTTAGAGTAACATTTTTTTCTAATTAAAAAAGTAATTCATGCCCAACCAAGACCATATATTTAGCGTCTCCTTCCAAATTCCCACTGAAATGACTAAGAGATTAGAAATGGAAAGAAATGATCAGGGTTACAAACCAGAAAAATGGTATCAATTACATGCCAGAACCTTTGAAGAATTTCTCTAAGATACAGTTCAGACAATACTAGCTAATTTTGTGTCCTCTTTTCAAAAATCTAAGCCTCTTATACTTTTCTTTTATGTAATTGCATTGGTTGGTACTTCTGGAACACTGTTAAATTATGGTGGCGATGGCAGGCATTCTTAATTTGATTATGGCCTTAATAGATATGTCTCTAGAGTTGTACTAGTAAGCATTATGAAGGCCCTTTGTGTATTTATTATGTCAAGGAAAACATACATCTATTTCTGTTTTTCCAAGTATTAAAAGAGGGAATGATTATTGAGTTGTTTGTCAGTTGTCTTTTTTTGGTCATTTTTGAGATAATTATATAGTTTTTCTACTTTGACCTAGTTTTATAGTGAATAATATTATTAATAGATTTTCTAAAACTATGAAAGCTTTTTGTTTGGAGAGTATATGATGAGTTTTGAGTTTTTGAAAAATTGCTTTGGTGGGGAGTGAAGGAAGGGCTGTGTAAGGCTTGAGGCCAGAAACCAGCTAGGAGGATATTAATTCCACCAGGAGAGGAAAAATGAGTGCCCAGGCAACAACCATATGAGTAGCTGCTGTGTATGAATCACTCATCACCTGCCAAGCATAATACCAGGCTTCCAATATAACTTGATAATCACAATAGCCCTGTGTCACAATTATTATTGTTAAGATGGTAGCAGCAAGAAGGGCTCGGGTACACAAAATGATAAAGAAGTAGAACAAAGAGTACATGGTCATGGATTGCACCAAAGGGAGGAGACAGGGTGATTTCCAGATTCTCACTTGGACGGTTGGGTGGATGGTTAAACACTCACTAAGACTGGCATTGAAAGAAAGGATGCAAAAAGATAATGAGTGTTTTTGGACATGTTGAATTTGGCATACCTATGGGATGTTCAGTGCAAGATATCCAGTAGACAGTTGTACATATGGTTCTGACGCTCAGAAAAGAGGTGTGGGTGGGAGTTGTCAGTATCTAGGTAGAAGTTAAAATCATGGGATTAGAGATTTTTGGAAAATATGGAAATTAAAAAACAAACTTCTAAATTATCTATAGTTCAGTTCAAAGAGGAAGTCTAAAGGGAAATTAGAAAATATTTTTGAACGGAAAGAAATTGAAAATACAACACATCAAACTTTGTGGAATCCAGATAAAGAAGTCGTTAAAATGAAATTTACTTTGGTGGATTCTACCAAACATTTAAATAAGAAATAACACCAGTTTTTCTAAAAAGTCAGAGGAGGGAACATTCAAGACTAATTATTACCCTGATACCAAAACCAGACAAAAACAGTACAAGAAACCAGGTGTGGTGTATACCTGTAGTCTCAGCTACTGGGAAGGCTGAGGCAGGAGGATCATTTGAGCCCAGGAGTTTGAGGCTGCAGTGACCTATGATTGCACCTGTGAGTAGCCATTGAACAGCAACCTGAACAACATAGTAATACCTGTGTCTCAAAAAAAAGTACAAGAAAACTATAAACAAATATCCTTTATGAGCATAAATAGAAAAATCTTCAGCAAAATATTAGCAAATCAAATCCAGCAATGTATGAAAAGAATAGTATACCCCAACCAAGTGAGGTTTATTCTGAGAATGCAAAGTTGGTTCAGTAATCAAAAACCAGTCAATGTAATCTACCATATTAATATTCTAAAAAAACGAAAACCAGTGAACAGATCAATTGATGCAGAAAAAGCATTTGACAAAATTGAACTCTTGTTCATCATTGGTGGGAATGCAAAATGGTATAGCCACTCTGAAAACAGTTTACCAGTTTTTTATAAAGTTAAACGTATATTTACCATATGGCTCAATAATTCCACTCCTAATTATTTACCCTAGAGAAATGAAAGTTTATGTTTACACAAAAGCTTATGAATGTTTATAGCAGCTCTCTTTGTAATCACCACACAATTGGAGACCACTCAAATGTCTTTCAACAGGTGAGTGGACAAACTGTGGTACATCCATACAGTAGAATACTATGCAACAATGAAAATGAATTAACACAACTTGGATGACTCTCGAAGGCATTGTACTGAGTGAGAGAAGCTGATCTCAAAGGTTGCATACTGTATGATTCCACTTATATGTCGTTCTTGAAAAGATAAAACTATAATGATGGGAAATAAATCAGTGGTTGCCAGGGCTAAGGGTAAGTGGAGGATATGGCTACAGAGGAAAAGTGGGAGGGATTTTTCTCGAGAAATGGAACCGTTCTGTGTCCTGATTTTGTGGTGGTTGCATGAATCTATACATGTGTTGAAATTCACAGGAGTATACACCAAAAAAGGTCAATTTTACTGCATGCTAATTAAACAACAAATAAAATGCTATAGACAGAAAACTAACAGGTAAAAGATACACATACACACAGAAAGAGAGAGAGAAAGAGGAAAAGGCAATATAGTCTAAGATGAAAAAGGAGCTGGATAAGAGGAAGGCAGAAGCAAGAAGGGTATCATGTTATATACTAAAAAGTAATTTAAAGCAATAAAATAAATTAAAATACATAGAAACAGTAAATATAGAAATGCCAACCGCAGAAAATGTAATAAGTAATATGGAAACAAGCTTAAGGAGTGCTCCCACATGGCGGGGGAAAGGGACGAAGAAATGAATATAATCATAAAAAAAATAGTAGATGCAGAGGGCCAACAACATTTATTCATGGATAAATGGATATCGAATGTTCTAGGGAAAAGACCAGAGCAAATGGAAAAGCACCTATACTGTATTCAAAGTAGAGTTCAAGACAAACAAATAATACATCAGATTAAAAGAATCTTTTAATTATGAAAGGTAAAATTTAAGGATAAAAAAGTAGTCAAAATATATAAAGCAAAAACTAGAAGTGAAAGGAGACATTTATAGAAATATGATAGCAGGAGGGCTTTAAAAACATATTCTGTCAGTCTTTGACAGATAAAACAGGTTAAAAAAGGTACATAGGAAACTGAAATAATGTAATTGAAGTGAATATCAAATATCTCTATCTTGAGCCCTGAACCCCTCAATAAGAGAATTACCTTCTTTCCTAGTTATCTGCAAAAATAGTGATTCATTAACTTGCTAGGGAAACCTTATTAAATTCCCCCCAAAATGCCCCCCAAAATTGTTCAGCCTACATTTTCTGATGAAAACATAATAGAACTAGAAATTAGCGACAAAAACATATAACACAGAAGATCATCAGATGAGCGAGATGGAGGTAGGTGTCAGATGAGAGCCTTAAGAATTGCAATCTTGAGGCCGGATGGAATGGGTCATACCTGTAGTCCTAGCATTCTGGGAGGCCGACACAGAAGGATCCCTTGAGCTCAGGAGTTCAAGACCAGCCTGAGCAAGAGCGAGACTCTGCCTCTACTAAAAATAGGAAAAAATTAGCAAGTCGTATTGGAGCATGCCTGTGGTCCCAGCTACTCGGGAGGCTGAGGCAGGAGGATCGCTTGAGCGCAGGAGTTTGAGGTTGCAGTGAGCTATGGTGACACCACTGCACTTTAGCGGAGGCAACAGAACAAGACTCTTCCCCCTACACCCCCCAAAAAAAGGAAAAAAAAAAGAATTATAATCTTGAAATTGCTTCTGTAGGGAATTGGAAAGGGAATTGACTAGGGATCCCCAGTGTAGTTGACAGACAGCAGTGTGCAGGGCCAGGCTGTGACTGGAGACCATGACTATACACAGTAGCATGAAGCTCCCTGATGGTCGGGGTATGCAGAGAGGAAGTTGTTGAAGAGACAAGGAGGTAAGGACATTTAAGCCCCGATCAGAAGTGCTGAAAGGCTTGACCATGTGGGCAGTGTTAGGAAAGCAGTGTACCGATGGAGTAGAAGAAAAGAAAGAGTTGAGGAACTGGATGGTTTGATGAGGTCAAAAAAGTTGGCGTAAGGGAGCAGAGAAGCAAAAAGTTAAAGGATCATAGGATGGCAGCAATCTGGGTACATTTAAAAAAAAGATAATTGGCGAGCTCAGAAGAGATGCCAGGCAGGTGACCTTCCAGGCTCCTAGACTGGAACAGAATGCTTCATGAGAAGGAGGGATAGATTTATCACATTTGGCTTCGGGTCATCTGTCATTCTCATGTGACCTCCTCCAAGATTGATTTGTATGAGACTCACATTGGAGGGATACTCTTTTAGCCCTGAAATTTATCCTGATTGTTATATAATTTGGTCTAAATTCTCTGAAAGGAGAAAGGAAATCAATTATCCTCTATGATTAGGGCGATCATATAACTTATTGTCAAAACTTCGACTCTTGAGAGTGAAAGGACGGCAGGTGTAACTGAGGTGGTCCTAGGCAAACAGGGATGGATGGTCACCCTACCTATTATCCTACAGCCCCTTTGAGTTGTCTGTAGTTTTGTGAACGTTTTAGACATGGGGAAACTGAGGCTGAAAAGTCTTTTGACTAACATCACCTAGTTAGTGAGGGTCGTGGCCAAGAGGTGGGATTCAAACCTATGTCTGCCTGACTCCCAAGTCCAGCCATTGCTCATTTAGTTCCTCATTGATCAGCACGAACTATACATGATCGTTTCACTTGCTGTGGCTTGACAGGCTCTCTTCTCGACAGACACCATGACAGTCCCAGCTGGAAGTCTGTCTCAACACAGATAATTAGATGTGTGATAACTGTACCCCTGCCAGCAGTGACGGGGAGCCAGCTGTTCTAGGAGCCTTTGGGGCTATGACGTGCCTGGGATGACTTAGATGCTGCATGTGGGCTGCCCAGAGACCCCATGTTTGCTGGCTTTGTAATCAGAGCCTATCAGACGAGGCTGCAGAGCTTGGCCAGTTATGAGGCCTGGGAAGGGGATTGCTAGGGATTACGGGGCTCACAATGGCCACGGCATCAGGGAACCTTGGGGTTAGAAACCCCTGGGGCTAGGAGAAGTAATAGAAGGAATCGAAGGGATGCTATTCTAGATTGTAGAGCAAAGAGCTACAGAAGCTTTCAACTTAAGAACGGTAGCAGGGCAGTGAGGTTAACTGAAGGCCCAGGAGAACCATCGGCCACCAGGAGGTGACTGGAACAGAGGAGGGGGCAGGACAGGGCAGCAAAAATAGGTTGATGGCTCTGGAACTTTTCACCTGTTTAGTGTCTGTCTCTCCAACCCCTGTTTGATCCTAGGACATGTGCTGAGGGTGTCCTGCTGATCTCAGTGAGGTCATCCTTGGTCTGCGTGTTAGTCACCGTGGAGCTCATTCAAACCCAAGGTTTTTAAGCATCACTCTGTAGATCCAATTGCTCTATAGTCTTTAGGGGAAGAGGATGGGGTCCCTGAGGGCCAGGGAAATGGATTCTTAGAAGCCATTGATGCACAGCTGAATTTTTTTATTAAGTTTTAATGACACAGTTAATACCTGAATGCAGTCTCTTTGTAAGACATTTAGAATATGATAGATAAAGTGAACAGCCCCCAAACCAGCTTCATATACCTCTTCCCGAGATGTGACTGTTAGTTTAAATCAATGTGGGGTATGTCCTTCCAGACTCTTTTCTGTATATTTACATTCATGTATGACCTTGTATAAATGTATTTTATTGTCCCTTTCTTTTGAAGACTTGGAGGGCCTTTTTATTTAAATTTTTTATTTTGATATAATCTCAAAGTTACAGAAAACTGGCAAGAATAGTACAAGTAACTTCTCTATACTCTATCTGATTTACTAATTGTTTATGTTTCATCCCATTTGGTTTATCATTCTCGCTATTAAATATTCTTATATATGTGCATAATTTTTTCAGATCTATCTGAGAGTTAAGTTGGGGTCATGGTTTCCATTTATCCCCAAATACTTTTATTTGTATCTCCCAAGAACAAGGACATTGTCTTGCGTATGCACAGTACAATTATCCAAATGTGGAAATGTAACATTGACCCAATGCTATTGTAATATTGATCCACTAACGTCCTCATACCTTTTTCTTAAACAAAGAGGCTTTATATTGCAATCGTCTATCTTCCTCTTGCTTTTTTTAGTGTGTTAGTGCATATAGATCGCCCAGTATTACCGTCATGGGCCTAGTACTTCACAGTATGAATATGCCGTAAATTACTTACTCCTTCCTCCATTGATGGGTACTCTAGCTACTTCCTACTTTTGTCATTGCACAGATCCTCATACCGAATGTTAGTGGATGTTGCTTTGAATTACTGTTCAATTACACACAGTGAGAACAAATGAGGGCTTATGATGTTGAGAAAAGGTCCTGCAAAAGGAGTTAATAGGACTGGGTGTGGTGGCTCCCACTGTTATCCTAGCACTTTGAGAGGCCGAGGCAGGAGGATTGCTTGAGTCCAGGAGTTTGAGACCAGCCTGAGGAACATAGAGAGACCTCATCTCTACAAAAAATAAAAATATTAGCTGGGCACGGTGATGCACACCTGTAGTCCCAGCTACTCAGGAGGCTGAGGCAGGAGGATGGCTTGAGCCCAGGAGTTGGAAGTTGCAATGAGCTATGATGATGCCACTGGACTCCAGCCTAGAAGACAGAGCAAGATCCTGGCTCAAAAAAAAAAAAAAAAAGAGTTAATAAAGCTATGTTCCTGATTCATACAATGTGAGCTCAAGGCATGAAAGTAGCACAATTATTCAGAGTTTTCCAGCTGATAATTGTATGTTCTGGAAAAGAAAAAAAAATTAGGAAGGTTCTTGGTGAAGAACAATTCTTAGGAAAATAGCTAACATTCATGCTATCATTTTATGGGTCTAGCACTGTCTTAGGTAACTTTCGCCAGAATGCAGAGGCCTTGTTTGCTCTAAAGACCCTTTGATGGAAACAGCCAGACCTTCCCCCCATCCAGCTCCATATCCAAGGCAAAGCAACGTTCTATGGGCCAGGACACTCTTGTACATTTAGCAAACTTCCACCAGAGGGGAAGTTTGCTATTTCTGCTTTGTGTGAAGCATTTTGTACCATCTGGGCTGGCTGGATTTCAACAAAGATAGTAAAGAAACATTTATCAAGAAAAATCAAAGTCAGTCTCGCCAAGTGTGGTCTAGAGAGATTTGCTTCCTTGATACATATGCAGCTCTCTTGCTGCTGGGAAACATGACTTTGACAAGCTTCAGGAGGGACAGCGCTTTGGATCTTAGCCTGAAGCTACTGTCAGCTGCTCATGATAGAGTGGTTTTAGTAGCCAGAGCTCTCGAAGATGTGAATGCCAGCAGTCCCAGAGTCAATTCCACTCCATTCCTTCCCACAGAATTTTCTGGCCCCTTTGGTAACAGGATAGTCTCAAAACAGCAGGTGGAGTCATGCCTCAATGAGGAATGTTTGGTTCTGGTAGATGCCCAAGGAAAGGTCATTCTTAAACCATTAGTCTTGAGATTGACAGCTTCAAAATACACACTGTTATCCTGCAAAGAGCACTGAATGTCTAAACTTACCATAGAAGACTTTTTTCCCCAATGACAATTCTTGTGATGCCAATTCATAAGATGGGAGGGTGGAGGGGATTATCAGAGAGAAGGAAGATGAGCTGTTTCCACTTGCACATGTGTTGCTAATCAACCAGACATACAAGTTTCTGGCACTTTGGGGTGTCCCAGATCGTGTATTTATGCAGCTCACTATGTGATAGATGTGTCTTTCCAAGATCTCAGTCTAAAAACTGGCACGTGCCATTTTTCTTGGAAGGCTTAAGAGACAAGAGAAAGTAACAGTTTGAGATTGTATCCTATGGGGAAAATATATGGGTATCTTAAGAAATTGTCATTCTCTAGAACAGCGTGACAATGTGTGTCCTATGAACTGGCAGTATCAGCTTCACACGGGAATGTGTTAGAAAAGCAAAGGAGTAGGTCTCACTCCAGACTTACGAAATCAGAATCTATGTGTGTGTGTTGGCGGCGGGGGAGGGCTAGGAATCTGTGTCTCACAAGCCCTCTGAGTGAATCTTATGTACACTAAGGTTTAAGAAGCACTTCTCTGGCAGCGTTCAAGTGGAAAGGTCGAATGCATTTTTCTAAAGAAGAAAAACACAAGTGGTTCCATTTGACATAAGTCCATTTGGGAAATGGTTAAGTCTTCATAACAAAAATGGGTAAATGTGGTGAAAGAGGGTACTGAATGTGAATAATAATAATAATAATGAAATAGCAGTAATGTATTACTAGTTAACATTTATTTATTATTTTCTAGGTTCCAGGCTCTGTGTTAAACACATATATTCTTTATGTAATTTTACCCTCATAATGATTCATTTTGTTGATCAAGAAATTGAGGTTCAAATATGTGACCTACTGCTAAGGAAGACCCTTGCTTGCATCTTGTAGCCCTGTATCCATGACACTGTACAGCCTGCCTACTGTCTCATTAGAAATCAACTCTACTTTTAATACATTTTTATGTACTCCTTGGGGACAGGATCAACATCTTATTTTGTCTCTTACATCATCAGTGTCTAGCAGAATGCTTAGCACAGAGTAGGGACCTTCCTGTTGAACTTAACTGATCAAGGCCAAAAATGAAGAAATTGTTGCTTTTGGTGCAAGAGTGAAGTGCAACTTGCAAGCTGAGATGGAGGATGAATTCAGCCTGTGGATAATTGGAAGAAAGTGCTGTATTGCTGACATGCAGAAAAATGTCAGTGCAGAATAAGTTACAACTTGCATCCTGGTAGCCCACCTAATTCTTTTACCATCTCATTTATTCAGTCTCAACACTTTATCAGCTATATGATTTTAGGCAAACCAGTCTTATTTTTTTTTTTCAGCAATAGTTAACTGCTTGGGCGTAGGAAAATAAAGGGAAGATATTTGAATTTAAGTAGGGCGTGGGTTTTTCCAGGTAAATAAAGTGGAAAAAAAGAGGGGCAAGGGACTTGAAGTTGTTTTCAAGGGTGAAAGTGTAATGCACCGGAAAATCTAAGCTGGGGCTGAATGGAGTAAAAGAGGCAGTGGAGAGATCGAGAAAGTATATTGGGTACAATGGACAGATTGCTGGAGGAAGATTTAAGTAGGGAAATGGAGTTAATAAACTGAAAAAACAAAGTAAATGGTGTAAGACAGTGGGGTATGTGAAACTCAGACTGAGCAAGTGATGTACTTTCTGTGATAATAAGCTCCAGAGTGTGACCATGGGGGAGATGACCATGATCAGGTGGAAGCAAAGGTTGTAAGAACTGAGTGAGTGCCTAACCCTCTACTTTCCAATATTCTTTTTTCTAATCTGTTTTTCTTGTCATCTTGAATTTATAGAACTCCTGTTTTTATTGCACTTGTGGAACACTAAGAAGAAGTGTTGAATAATGACTGTGGTAATGGGCATCTTTGTCTTATTCCTGACTTTAATGGGATTTCATTTATCATGAACTGTGGTGCTATTATTTCAGATAGACTTTATTCTGTTAAGAAAATTCCCTGCTATTTCTAGATAACCACGATGATTTTGTGGTTTCCTTCTCTGACCTGTAAATATGATGAATATATTAAAAATGGATTTCCTAAAGTCAAACCATCTTTGCATTCCTGGTAGGAGTCATTATGTATTCACCTTCTAGAAGATAGTTTGATTCCATTTGGATGGAATATATTACCTGGGATTTTTCTATCATAGGTGAGGTGGTTAGCACTGTATCCTTAGGAGCTGTACAACTCTCATTTCTAGTCTCCTTCCCTTGACTACCTGCCTTACTGGCTGTTTTTTCTTTTGAGGAGAAGGAAAGAGGAGTTTATTAATTTGTTGGCAAATGAGGATGTTGGGAGACTCCTGTCTCAAAGTACCAACATTCCCAGTTACTGGCTTTTGAATGAACTCCTAATTCACTTCTTTCTGTTTCTCCAGGCTGATGTTTTATTCTCCCTCATCCTTTCTACTGGCCAGCTGCATCTACACTACTGATTCTCTGCCTCCTTTTCTTCTCTAAGTTGGCCTTACAGGCTCCTTTAGCCAGGGTGCTCTTGACTGAGGGTGGAGTCTAGCTGTGATGTTGCTGATCCTCTTCCAGCCTTTTCTCTATGGGCTGTCTGGGTGCTGATTATGGGTGACACATGAATAATAGGTTCACCTTGGCTTAGAGGGTACCTATTTACTTCTTTTTTAGCTTTTTCTTTTTGAATTGAGGTAAAATTCACATAACATAAAATTAACTATTAGCTATTTTAAAGTGTACAATTCAGTGACATTTACGGTACGTGCACAGTGTTGTGCAACTGTCATCTCTATCCAGTTACAAGACATTGTCATCACCCCTAAAGGAAACGCTGTACTCATTGAGCAGTAAGTCCTCATTTCTCCCTCTCTGCAGCCTCTGGCAACTAATAGTCCGCTTTCTGTGCCTATGGATTTACCTGTTCTGGATGTCTCATGTAAATGGAATCATACAATATGTGACCTTTTATGTCTGGGTACACGAATTTCAACAGCAGCACTATTCACAATAAACAAAAAGTGGAAAGAACTCAAATGTTGTGCAGCTGGTGAATGGATAAACAAAATGTGAGACATCCACATAATAGAATATTATTCAGCTATAAAAAGGAATGAGGTACCGATAGATGCTATAGTGTGGTGAGCCTTGAAAACATTATGCTGCATGGTTAAGAAGCCAGCCTTTCTTGTGGGCTTTGCAGTAAACAAGCTTGGAAAACTTACAGTTAATCTCGGGGGTGGCATGGGGAGAACAGTGCAAAAGTCAGCAATTGATTTTTAACCAATATATTATAGGACAGAGTTTACACCTTATCAGCTCATCTCATTTTTTATGCTTTTTTAGCTATTGATGTTGATAAAATTAAAATTCCCATTAAATAAGCGTGATGCCAGGGATGTTTCCACAGCTTCTACAGCCATCATTGGTTGGTGCTTAACATTTTGGGCACTGCTAACACCTAAACTGCTTTTTTTCTTTTTTAGTAAGAGATGCTAAAAACCTTGTACCTATGGACCCCAATGGCTTGTCAGATCCCTACGTAAAACTGAAACTGATTCCTGATCCCAAAAGTGAAAGCAAGCAGAAGACCAAAACCATCAAATGCTCGCTCAACCCTGAGTGGAATGAGACATTTAGATTGTAAGTTGAAACTGTTGCAGCCTAGCGTGGGTGGTGGAGGTGGGTTAGGGGCCACCCGAGATCAGGGGGCTTTCTCTTAGCTTCTGTTTCCTTCTCTCCCTGCTTCCCTCCCTGTCTGCTCCTCCCTCCCTCATTCCTTACTTTCCCTCCCTTCTCTTCCATCTGCATTTTTGTAATGTGAGCCAAGAAAAAATTAGAACTATTTTTTTTAATAGAGTTGAGAATGCCTGTGGTGTGGGGGAGTGGGTGGGATAGGAGACAGTGCAATGTGTTGCTAGGTGAAGACAAGTTGTGGGAGAAATGATGGATCTCAGCAAACAGGGAGTCATAACCTATGGAGTGGGGTGACAACCTCTCTAGGGTTGAGTTTGTGGGTGATGCTGGGCCCGCAGACTGCTGGGAGTTCCCCACCAGCCTCCCCTGAGCATCTTCCCTGGCCAGGGTTCCACGAATCTGGGAATCCCTTTTTGATGCATCTGAACCATATCAGGTGTTAATTATAACAGCCAGTTTACTAAGCACACACTATGTGTAATAAGCACTGTGTTAAGTGGTCTAATTTTATTGGCTCATTTCATTCCCAGTTTACCTGTGGGGCACGTAGGGGTTAAAGAATACGCTGGAAGTCCGATAGCAAATGTGGGGTGGAGTGGATTCGGCTCTGGGCAGTCTGACTTCGGCGGCCATACTTTTAGCCACTGGCTTGTGGTACCCCATCCCCATTTCCCCTCTCCTGGGGCAAAACTGGGCTCTCTTTCAGCCCCAATCAGGACATGCCTCAGAACAGACACTTTCCCCAGAGAGGCACCAACAGGATTTTTCTTCATACATCTCCTCATCCTCATCCTCAAATACACACACACACACCCAGCTATGTAATTGATAACTATATTTCTTATATGGACTGTCAATAAGATTTTCCGAACACCATGAATCCTATCAAGACATAAGACGGCAAAAGTTGTTAGACGAGTTCCTGTCACACAGGAAAAGCTCTCACTCCCTGGAGAGCTAGCCTGGGATGGAAACTGAATCCATCCACTTCTTGCAGCAGCTTGTAATCTTTTAAAGTTCCTACCGCCAGGTCTTGTCCCCTTATACGTTTCTTCTGCTTGAGAAATGACTACAACCTCCACTGACTTCTCTTTTTTCTCTGCGCAGTCAGCTGAAAGAATCGGACAAAGACAGAAGACTGTCAGTAGAGATTTGGGATTGGGATCTGACCAGCAGGAATGACTTCATGGGATCTTTGTCATTTGGGATTTCTGAGCTACAGAAAGCTGGTGTTGATGGCTGGTAAGAAAAGATTTTGCTTTGAAAGCTACAATATGGCTTGCTCTATCGAAGATGGGCTCGAGTATGTTTTCCTTTTTCTCCTAAAAGTGAAACACTAAAACAGAGTCCCAAAGTGATGGCTGGTAGATTGGATCATCCTCACACAGACATGTTTTATTTGATTCTTGTGCAAAAAAAACCAAAAAGAATTAATTAAAAATCTGAGCCTAGAGTTAGTTAAAAATCCGGGGCTTGGACGGCAGCTATGGAGAACGGTTGAGCAGTTAATGCCCCTTTTAGACACGACATGGGTTTTCCATTTGTCACAGTCCCTTCCACTCTTGCTTTTATTGCATCTGCCCCACTTTATACAATTATGTGATTTGACGGGGCCCATGGGCACTAAGGTGGCTGTCACAATTTACCCAGAAGATATGAGCAATCCACTGTCAGATTCTGATGGATAAGAAGCTGCTTCTTCATTGGGAGTGATCAGCAAGCCTGGCCAGAAATGTGCTGGGGAGTCATTGTCCTGGTCAGCTGCAGTGCCTCTTTGTGCTGAAGATTTTGCTTTGCTTCATCTCATGGCCAAAAAAAAAAAAAAGTGCTCCAAATTACCAGCAGAGAGGCTGGGTAAGCCACCTTGGCAACTGTTTCACAGTTATCGGAAAGGAATCAGATGAGATAGTCCAACCTGCACTATGGTATTGGGAAAAATGATGATGAGGGCTGCCGTTATTTCTTTAAGATAAATTGTCTCATTCAGACTTTTTCAGTTATAAATGAAAGAAAATAAAAACCAAACTGGTTTAACAAGAAGTGGAATGTACTGTCTGGACCCCACACACGTCTTCCATTGTTCATCTTGCAACTTCCCTACTTGTGTTCTATTATCTACCTTGGGCTTTTCTTCAGATACATATTGAGTGTCTAGTGGCTTCTAGAGACACATCAAGGTACCAGGCAGACACGCCCTCGTGGAGCTGAGCTTTTGGTGAGGGGGCAGAGTGGGGGGATAAACCTCAAACAAGAAATCACACAAATAACAATGACAACATGTTGAGAGACGTGAAGAAGACAGGAGCTGGGAGCGTACCCCCCAAAAAAGGTGTGTTAAAGCACACACAATTCACAAATGGTTAAAACCATAATTCTCGTACAATAGATAACAAGCATTTGTCAAGGTTTTCCTTAGCTCACTAATGAGGAGAACAGCAGGATGAGTGGCTGACTCCACAAAAGGTTGGAGATATTTGTGTAGTCAGTAGAAGGAGGAACGCTGAAATAGCTTCGCTCGGTCAAATATAAAGCTGGCTGATAAACAGCACAATAGAATCACAGTCTTTGGGGTTATCTTAACTGTCAGACTGAAAAAAAAAATGATCTCACCCCAGTTTTCTAGAAGTTAACATCTATCTCTGCAGACTAGGGAGGCCATCTGGGCCCTAAGTGCTGGTGAATAACAAGTTAAACAAAGTGATATTACAGTGAGGAAGGAGCTACCTAATTAAAAAATGCTCTAGCATGACATTAAAAGGTCACACAGTCATCTTTTTTGTTTTTTTTTTCCCCCAAGTTTTGGATTTTTTCCCTAACATATGGACGATTTGACTTCGCACGGGGCCCACCCTCACGCACTCAAAGTGGGCGTTGCTTCCTCTTTAAGTCAAGTTCAAAGAGGTTAAAGAGAAAGCATGTATGATCCCCAGGGAGTGTACATGAGACACGAGAGAACATAATAATAATAATTATAATAACAATAGCTACCACTTATTGACTCTTACTAGATTCCAGGCACTGGGCCGAACATTTCCCAGTGTCACAGAGTCACACGTTTACACAGCACTAAGCAGATGTGCGGAAAAAATATAGCTTTTTTGTTTGCTCTAAGGGACTTAGACTTTCTCATGTGGCTTTGTGACCTCATGGTGGCCGAGGAGAAAGAACCCTTCGCTGCGTGTGATACCTTCTGGGCTTCGCTGCTGGACAGGAGCCTTCCTGCCTGGTCCCAAACCAGTACCTGCCAAGGCGGAGCTGGTCCCACCTGGCTTACGGAGCAACGTTCCGGCTTCATGCTGGAGTCCCCAGTCCTGGTCTGTTGCCTCCTGTTGTGAGGTCTTTCCACACAGAGCCGTCTGTGCCCCGCTCCCAGGCCACTGCCAGGCCCCATCTCTCAGCACTTCTGGGACCCCTCATTTCTGCGTCTCCTTCATGGACAGCCAGGAGTGTTGCCTGGCTGTAGGGGGTGGTGTGCGGGTGATATTGCCCTGCTATAGGTAGGTCCCTGGCCAGGCCTCTGACTGAGGAGGGGGACAAAGCCCCTCTGCATTCTCCCTGTGCAACCTGCCTCCTCTCCCTCCTCCTTCCCAAGGTTCTCCAGGCCCCAAAGGGACGGCTTCTCCCGAATAGGCCACATCCTCCTTCCTGGGCTGGCCCCTGCCTTGAAGCAGACGGCAGGGAGCAGAGGTGGAAAAAATGTCTCAATGATAAGGGGTGGTTAAGCATCAGGAGTAAGTCCAAAATATTACTGCATTTACACTTAGATGATCATTTAATTTTCCCAATAATTCTACATGGATCATTGTTCCTAAGGATCAGAGTAGTTGAGCAATGTGTTAGGGACACACAGCTCATAAGTGACAGTGCTGGGGTTCGGGTCTGGGTCTCTGTGATGCCAGAGCCTAAGCATGTACAGATCCCATTCTGCCTGCTGATGCAGGGGTAGGCCAAGGGCTAGAGAGTAGACAGCTAGGATTTGACCTTGGCTCTCCTAACTAGACGGATGCTTTGTGACTGTAGGGGAGTTGCTTCACCTCTCTGTGCTACAGCCTTCTCCGCAGGTATTATGCCATTCATCAGATTGATTATAGCACCCACTATCCACCAGCCACCACTGCAGGGCATTGTAAATTTGATGAAATAATAGTTGGACGGGAACTTTTGCAAAATAAAAGTCCTCTTCAGATTTTACATATGAAAGTCCTCTGCAGGTTTAGGGACCAGACTTCTCAGATGCCATCTTGGCTCTAAAGGTACCAAATCCTAGATGTTGGGGTTCGTGTCCCAGGGATTCTTTTGACACTCTGTGATCTTGGGTAAGTCACATGCCCTCTCTGAGACTCAGTTTCCCCTTCTGGGAGGGCACAGGCTCCTCCAGGTGAAAGAACAGTCGTGCTGTAATTTCAGACCGTATGGCAGAAGCAGCTGTGAAAGCTCCCAGATGTGGTCGCCAGCCCCGGGCCCCTCGTCGGCCTCTTTGCCACCTGCTCTGTATTTGTTGTCAAATCCTCTGTGTTCCTAATTTCGTTCATCTATGCCATCTCCTTTCTTTCCCCTTGATTTTCCCAAGGTTCGTCTGTTTTATTCATTTATTTTCTTCAAAGAATTAGCTCTGGGACATGTATATCAATGCTGTGTTTGTTTTCTCCTTTTCTGTAGATTTACTTTGTGGTTGCCTTTGAATCTCAGTTGAGTATTTTACTAATTTATTTTTTCTCCTTTTACTTGACTCTGCTCTTTAAAAATAATGAACAAGCATTTGAGAGAATAAATATTTTCTCAAAGTTTTGATATGTCACGTTCTGGCTTTCATTGCTTTCTTGAGGTCTGCAATTGTGCTTTTAATCTCCTTTGTAACGTGCTTTTATTTAGGCATGTTTTTTAACCTCTAGAATTTGCTTGTTGTTTAAATTTCTATTGTTAGTGTTAAATTACAGTTTTAGTGCTTTTTAATACGAGAATATGGTCTGCGCATTTTTCTTTCTTTTTTTCTTTTTTTTCCTTCTTTTCTCTCCTTTTCTTTCAGTTTAGCTTAGCGTATGTTCAATGTTGCTAAATGTTCTGCGGACATTTCAATAAAAAGGTATTTACTGTTTGTAGGGTTTGCATTTTAACATTTATTCATTCCACTGTACTATAACGTCCAGATCTTTTATGCCTTCGTGTCGTCTTTTTGTTTGCTTGAGCTAAATATATAGTGCTTATTAAGGTTCTCCCAGTAAAATTGTTCAAAAACACTTGTTTTCGTTTCTATTGATTTTTGCCTTATATGTGTGTGGCAATATTATTAGCCACATAACTCTTCAATTCTAACTATGTTGGCATAAAGTTGTCTTGGTTGCAGTTAATGCCTTTTCCCTATAATTTTCCCTCGTTGCTGGCATCCATTCATTCGCTGAACGCATAATACTTAGTGAGCACCTGCTGTGCTGGGGACACACTAGTGAGCAAAACAGGCAAGAATCCTTGGCCTTGTGGAGTTTTCTTTCTAGTTGGAGAAAAATAAACAAAATTTTTGAAATGAACAGAAGTAAACAGTAAAACATCGCGTGTTCGAGGCTGATAAATGCGGCAGAGAAAAGTCAATAAGAAACGGGGATAGGGAATGCCAGGGGGAGAGCTATTCAGATTTCATAGGGGGCTCAGGACAGAACTCACTGAAAAGGTGACCTGTGCAAAGACCTGAAGGGGCGAGGAAGTGAGCCATGTGGGTATCCGTGGAGAGAGCGTCCTGGACAGAGAATGGCAAGTGCAAAGGGCTGGAGGCAGGAGCGTGCCTGGCAGTTTGAGCAGCAGTAAGAAGCTTGTGTTGCTGGAGCTGGATCCATGAGGGGTGGCCTGGGGGGTGCTTGGGAGATCCCGGGGGGCCTTGCAAAGACTTTGTCTTCTACCCTGAATACGATAGGGAGCGAGGAATTAACGAGATCTGATTTACCTTTTAATGTGTCCGCTCTGGTTGCAGAGCAGTAGATCCTTTCTGCCTAGTAGATCCTTCCCCGTTCTTTTATGTTTTATTTTACTACGTCTTTCGGTCTTGTGTGACAAGCGGCATGTTGCTGGCTTTTTTAAAAAAGAAAAATAAAAACTGAAACTTGAAAGTCTTTTTTTCCACAGGGAAATGTTTTAATGTTTATGGTTTTAATTACCATGTTTCTCTTAGGGTGTTTCTGTTTCTAAAGTTTTTTTTTTCTTTCCTATGTCATTTTTTTTTTATCTCCTTCTGAACAGATAACTATTACCTTAAATCATTGTTATCTTACAATTATGCTCTTTTAAACTTTTTTGTTACTACTGATAATGACATTTTGGTCTTATTTAAAAAAAAATAAATAAGGCTTCGGATTCAGACTTTCGAGGTTAGAATTTTTATTCCACCACTTCCTAGCTGTGTACCCCTGGGCAAGTTACTTAGCCTCTCTGTGCCTTGTTTCCTCATTTGGAGATAATAATGGTAATAGCAAATTAGTTCATTTAAGTGAGGTGTCCAATGTCTAGCAAAAAGCACCAAGTGTTAGTCATTATTGTTAATTGAATAATTATTAGAAAAATATAAATAAGCACTCAGAAAATACTATCCAGAATGCCATTACTCAGAGATAATCACTACTGACACTATTCAGAGTCCGAGTGTGCATAGCATATGGACCCCTGCCTGCCATTCCAGGTGCTGACATCTCGGTTACCTCCTGAATATAGATGGGAATTGGTGACCCTCATCTGGTCCCTGACGGTCTGATCCAGGGTGGTTGGTCGGGCTCTGTTGGGGTTCTCTTTACTGATGACATCCTATACATCCCTCCTTTATCTGTGTGTTCCCAAGGGTGAGACCCCAAATGACTTCATTTATTTATTTATCTTTTTAGAATTTCAACTCTTTTTTTTCCCCCTTGCTTCTCAGACCTTGCAGGGATGAACCAAACGGCTTTAGATAGTCCACAGTTAGGGCATAAGTAATACTGAATTGTACCCCGAGAGAGCTATTCTTTTGTCGATACTCCTTCAATTCTTCAGACAGAAAGTCTTGGAGTGTTCTGGTATGTCCTTAACACTTTTTAGTACTTGCTCTTTGCTGATCGCCTATTAAAAGGGAAGGGGGTGGAGGCTTTAGGCTCAGAGCCTTTGCAAGCAACATCATCTACTTGAACTTGAATAACGTTTATTTGCATTTGTTTATCTTTTTTTTTTCTTTATGTTACTTTCTACTTGTAACAAATGATATTGGCTTTCTTTTCTAGGAAGAGATATAAAGTGTAGCAAAATCCATAGAGGTAGCGTCTGAATGGATAAAGTTTACCAAACACAGCTCTAGATTCTCCTTCTATTACTTTAATTTACAGAAATTCCTGGAAGTTCCTGTTGTGTGGATAGCACTCTTCTTGATTTCCAGCAAAGATACAGATGTTCTCTTATTTTTGTATTTCTTTTGGTAATTCCCATGGAAATTTGGAAGAAGAGAATTGAATATTAAATGTGGAGGCGTAGAGGCTCAAATTGTCATCTCTGCTTTGAATCACCTAGCCCCCTGTTTTCGGAAGCTGCCTAGGAAGATTTGTGAATGGAGAAAAAAAATATTGTGATGAAAATTGTAAATTTGGGTTAGGGATTATCTTTTGGAGTGAGGAGTTTTGGGGTCTTCCCCGCCACTACTGACTCAAATGCCTTTGGAATGTCTCTTTTCCTTCCTCACTCTCATCTCATCCTTTGACTGAATGGAAACATCTTTGTGGTCAAGAAACAAACTGAAGCCACCATGTTTATTACAATAATATTAGTAGCAGTAATAATGACAACGATGACAATGAGTTTGCTTATTGAACACTGGCTGAGTGCCAAGCACTGCGCTTATCATTTTACAGGCATCATGACATTTCAACGTCACAGCAATTTTATGAAAAAGGGACTTGTATTCCAATTTATTAATATAGATGAGAAAAACAGAGGCTCAGAGAGCCTAACCAACTCATCCAAAGTTGTCCAAGGAGGCAAGGACGGAAGTGAGATTTGGGCTTATAGGCTTAACCACTAAGGGATATCATTTCTCAACAGGTTGAATACAGCACACTGTGGACAAATTTCTGCAGAGAAAAATACCATCCTAAAGATAAGTCATCCAAATGCAGCTGAATGCCAGGATGGCAAGGTGGCAACCTGTGTAAGATGAAATGTAGAAATACTCGAGGAGCAAGATAGGAATACATTTACAGTGAGGAGACTTTGTAGCGTTCTTTCAGAATAAGAAAGCACTTAATGGACAAAAATAGGTAAAAACATACAGTAATTGAATAATGTAGCTAAGAAAACTGTGTGTATGTGTATAGAGAGAGAACTTTGTATCCCATAAACACATAATATACATTTTTTTCTGATGTCCGTGGAATAGTTACAAAAATATATAGTATACCTGGCTACAAACCCACCCATACCCACCCCCACATGCCCAAAACCAAAACAAAACAAATTTTAAAAACCTCAACACATTTTTTTTAGGTAGAGGTTTTTCTAGGCCTCCTTTTTGTATCCTTATCAGCAAAATAATATTGAGTCATGGAATTTGTCCTGCCTCCTTGTCGCCCTCTAGGTTTAAGTTACTGAGCCAGGAGGAAGGCGAATACTTCAATGTGCCTGTGCCGCCGGAAGGAAGCGAGGGCAACGAAGAGCTGCGGCAGAAATTTGAGGTGAGGTTTCTTTCTTTCTTTCTGCATCAGGGGGAGCCAGTTAGGTCTGTGGCTGTGCTGTTTCCCCTGCTTATGGTGTGGTTTCTACCAAGACCTTTCATGACTCTGAGCCTTCGCCGTGCTGTTCCATCCCCGTAGAAAACTCCTATTTGTCCTTCAAAACCCCAGTTACATGTCCCTTGCCTTGTGAAGTCATTCCTGCCTCACTCTCCTCTTTCAGATTTAGACATTTCTTCGAAAGCACTCGTTCACTGCCCAGGTCATTTTGATGGTGACGTGGACAGGAATGGTAGCAGTCATGGTAACTGGCAGAAGTGCACAGGGTAGTGCTAGATGTTTTGCAGGCTGGGTCAAATAGGCTTGCTGATGGATGGAATCTGGGTTTGGAACTATTGGCAGGATGGTGCTACGCTGTTAACAAATGGAATTGATTGTGCTGGTGACGTCATGGGTAGATCTTCCCAGAGAATAATTCTATCAGAGGAATAGTCTTTGGCTCTGACCTTGAGCGGTACAGCTGGCTCTGCTCCCATCCAAGAGAAACCCCTTCCCTTCTGAGGGGACAGATAAAATGCCATTTTCAATTATATGAGAGCGGCAGATGTATAGAACACATCCCAGTTTTACAAAGGAAATGTTTTGGGGAAGATGAATTTGAGTACTTACATTATGTGTGCATTGAATGATTTTAAAGTAGTTTCATGAGGGAAAACACATTATTTTGCGCACACAAACTCAATATACCGAGTCTGGTGGAAAATCAATTCTAGATAAGTGGTGATGGCCTACTAACCCTGAAAAAAAGGTATAAAATAGCATAGGTAAAATGAAGTGGATTATTATTATTGTTATTCTTCAAATAATTACACAAGGAAATAAAAAACTTTGTAAAGACCCTGTAAAGTTCTGGGAAAGAGAGATCAGGCACTTTGAGAACATATAAGAGGGAAATGTCACGTTGTCTGAGAGGACAAGGAAGATGTCATGGGGGAAGCAACAGTGGAAGTTAACCAAGTAAAAAATGGGGAAAGAGTATTCCATTCGGCAAGAACAGCAAGCGCAAAGGCCCTGTGGTGGGCAGATATATAGCAACAATGTGAGACTGAAAGAAGGCCAGTGTGGGTAGAGCAGAGAAAGCCAAAGGGTGAGTCCAAGGTAAGGCTGGGGAAGTGGGTGAGGGTCAGAGTAGCAGGACTGTGTTGGCCTAGCAAGGATTTTGGCATTTATCCCAAGAGCCATGTTAGTTTTTCCCTCAACTTGACAGAAATAGAGCATAGGTATTCCCAGGTCCCTGTCTTGAGCCCATGTCCTCTACACAGCCCAGTTGATGGTGATGGTCCTGGTCCAGTGGGGTCTCCCTTCCTGGAAACAAGTGGAATAAACACATTGCCCTTGAGCTTATCAGCCATTCTCCAGTGACCTTGATAACAGAGGGTCATTCCCATAGTTTTGGGCTCAAGCCCAAGTGAGTTGATAAAAGGACTTTCCCTCCAAATAGAGCTGAGAACTGGATGCTATTTGATAAAAAATAGGAGAGGAAGGCAGTCCTTCCAGAGAACACTTTGCAACTCTTCCCCTCAACATTCTGACAAAGCGGTGTCCATTTGCTGCTGCGTTAGAAACATACTATTATGGGTGAAAAAACAAGGCCGGTATCTTCTTGCATACAATGAAGTCTCAGTTTTGCAAAATGATTTCTTCTGTCCTGGGGCAGCTGGGATGACATTTCAGAACACCAAGGAAAACATTTCCTACGTGAACAGAGCATTTGTCTGGGCCAGTAATTGGCTTGGAGTAAAGGACTGTTTTATCTGCATGCAACAAAATGTGTCCCTTTATTTCTAGCAAGCTCCTGCAAATGCTTGTTTATGCCTGAATTATAATCACTCCATACTGTAGTTGTTGATTTAAAAAATTGTTTCCAAAAGACTGAAAATTGTTCTCAGACTCACAGAGGAACTTCAGTTGACCTTGAACATGAGAAAGTAATCCCTGTGCAATAACCAATTAGCACCTGGAAATGACTCAGAAATTACTTTCAAGCCTCTTATCTGGGGGAATTCTGAGTGACAGTACAGTCGAGCTGCTGGAATCGGGGTAATAGAATTTCATGGTAGTGTGAGCTTGGTGCAGTTACCACACGTGGTATATCGCAGAACGTCAGAGTTGGTTCTGTGTGGGGGGCTTCCAGTCCGACCGTGGGCTTGCCGATGGGCCAGGCAAGAGAAGACTCCATTTTGGATGGTTCAGAATGGGATTTTATTTAGCAAAGTGCTTGCTATGTGCCAGTTATTATTCTAAGTGCTTTGCAAATATTAACCCATGTATTTTAGTCTTTATAACAACCCTGAATGGTGGTTACTATTATTACCCTCATTTTTCTTTTACAAATGAGGAAACTGAGGCCCAGAGAAGCTAAGTTAACTTTTCAAGGTCCCTGAGCTGGTCATTGTCCTGGTTGGAGTTTCCCCAGAAACAGACCCTAAGGATTCAAGTGCAAGTAGTTTATTTGGGAGGTGATCCTGGCAGCACCATAGGGTAGTGGGACAGTGAGAAAAGAAAATGCAGGAAACCAGGAAAGGAAGGATTATCAAGCCAGTTACTGCTGTGGGCAACTGGAACTTAATCCTGCTGGAGAATTCTGTGCTGGGAGTCAGCACAGAATTCATGCCCTGGAGCTGCCCAACCAAGCCACAGGAAGCTGAGGTGCCAGCTCCCTTTGCATTGCAGGTTGAGGGCTGTTCCCAGGGGAATTCACTGGCCCACACTTTCAATGTGTCCTCCTTGTGGGCTGTACTTGCTCCTGCAACCAGAAAGTAAGCCTGCAGGCAGAGAGTCACAGGTGTTTGCTGTAAGCCTGCAGGTAGAGTCACAAGTGTTTGCTGTGAGCAGCTCCAGGTGTACGAGCATGCTAGCGGGGTCTTGTTGGAACGCCAGTGGCCACATCTGTGCAGTGTAGCCTAGTGGTTAGGTGCACTGGTTGGAGTGCCAGGCTGCCTGGATTTGAATCTCACTTCTACCACTTCTTTGCTGAGTGGCCGTAAGCAAGTTACGTTGTCTCCCTGAGCTTTCAACTCATCTGTAAAATGGGGAATTATAGCAATTCTTATCTCATAAGGTTATGTGCGGCTTGAATGAGGTAATGCATTTAGAAAAGTATCTGGCACGCTGTGAGCATTCAGATGTTAGGTTGCTGGTATCATTGTTATCGTTATCAGCTTCCCCCAACCCCTTGGCATAAATAAAACTCAGAACATGCTCCTTCCGGGTGTTGGAAGGGCTCCTTGGGGGTTAGGGAGAATCCACAGGGCTTTCTAGCCTGCAGAGGTCTTTGCCTCCACTGCTGGGCAGCTGGGCGTGCCCGTAGTAACTCTTTGTAGGGGTGGATGGCAGAGGAGTCTGTAGTTCAAGCCAGGACAGGTGTTCATCATCTGAGATGAAGCCTGGAGCCAGGGCACGAGGACGCATCCACCCTCCCCTAGTGAAGGCTGGAGAGTGGCATGGCTCTTTGCTCGGAAGTGTTCTCTGTTTGCTTTCTCTTTGAGCACTGAGTTCAAGGGCTCTAAACTGCTGACGTGAAAAGGCAGCCATTAGTGTATTCCTGTTTCCGAAGGCCTAGCCTACCCAGCCAGATAAAGGACAACTTTAATTTGGGTCTCAGTCTTCAAATGTTCGCTCTCTGATGGAACACGTGCCAGACATGAGGCCCTTGGAACAATGGGATATTTAGAAGGACACAGGACAGGGTTCTCATCCTCTGAAGGTTGGCTGTGTAGGGGTCACAGATGTTTTCAGGAGCCGGCAGATAACAAGGAGGGGAAAGTGCTCAGCCCCACCTAGTGTCACCAAGACCTACATCTCCAAAAGAAGCTGGGAATCCGGGTTTTTATAAAACATCTCCAGATTTCCAACAGTTGGCAACTAATTAAATATTAAAATAACAACAAACACTGTGCAGACCAGACCAACAGGGTTATTAGCCTTCTGATCTAGATTCTAGAAGTTGAATTAACATACCCATGAGAAACCTTCCAAAAGCAAACTAGGATAAAGTAAGGAAAGAGGGCAACGGGCCCCGAATTCAGAGGAGGGAAGAAGGGAGCTTGCAGGGCTGAGAGATGAGGCTATTAGCCACTTGTTGCTCCTTGAAGGACAGGGAAAAAAAAAAAAAGCAATAAAAAAATTCCTTAGTTTACTAAGCAAAGTCAAGTCGAATGAAGAAATTGGGAAGTTGAGCACCACACTCACGCTTCACTGGACGTGGGCGCTGGGACCTACAAGTGGATGGGCAGGAAAACCTAAGATGGGACCTGGGGACCGGGACAGTCAGGACTTGGACCTTCACAGGTTGGAGAATGGAGTGCGTGAATCTGATGGGTCCAGAGTTAGGATCCAAAGAAGGTGGGAGACTGAGTCACGAAGTGTGAGATGGTTGGGCGGGGAGGGCAGAGGGATGTGTTTGGGTCAGCCCAGCCCGGGCAAACCTCGGGAGCTTTGGAGGGCACCAAGAAAAGGGGGCAGCTTCTGTCCTAGCCTGGCTCTTTCCTTATTTGCAGTCTGCGCTTGCAAATAAGATTATCTCACGGTTTTAACTACCCCCCTCCTTTGCCTATAACTTCCAAATCTCTGTCTCCAGATATCTTTTCTCAACCCCAATCCCACCTATACCACTGCTTACTGGGTATTTACCCTTGGTTGTCCCAGAGACGTGTAAACCTCCACATACCTTACTGCAGAATAACCTGACCAGCATGTTCCTAGCAGCCTTGTTAGCAGGCTGAAAGCGGAAGCAATCTAATGCTGTAAACAGGAGAGTGGATAAACATGAACAATGAGTGCCGCTCGGCAACACAAAGGAACAAATTACCGATTCATGCAACAATGTGGATGAATTTCAAGAACACTCTGATGAGTGGAAGAAGCCAGACACAAAAGAGTACGCACTCCACGATGCTGCGTAGATGAAATCCGAGAACAGACAAAACTGACCTATGGGGAGAGAAATCAGAACAGAGATTGCCTTAGTGGGAGGGAGGATTGGGTGGGAACTTTCGGCGGTGATGGAAATGTTCTGTATCTTGTTCGGGGTTTGGATTACATGCGTGTCTGCAGTCGTCAAAATTCACAGAACTGTACACTTGAGATTTAGACATTTCACTGTATCCCCTGCCTCCATTTTTAAAGTATTAATTACAAAAAGAGAAAAATGGGGGATGCTGTGTTAGCCATGGTCTCTAAATGATGGGGGAGCGTGCACCCTTGAGGAAGAAGTAAACCGTGCAAGTTCAAGCCACTGCGGGGAAGGGGGGATCTCAACATGTCTGAAATCAGAGGGGTCATCTCTGCCCACCCTCATGCCACACTTCCAAACCTGCTCCTCCTTTTCCACCTTTTTTTTTTTTTTTTTTTGAGACAGAATCTCACTCTAAAGCCCGGGCTAGAGTGTGGGGACGTCATCATAGCTCACTGCGACCTCCAACTCCTGGGCTCAAGTGATCCTCCTGCCTCCGCCTCCCAAGTAGCTGGGACTGCAGGCATGCACCATCATGCCTGGCTAATTTTTCTATTTTTTGTAAAGATGGGGGTCTCACCATGTTTCCCAGGCTGGTCTCAAACTCCTGGCCTCAAGTGATCCTCCCACTTCAGCCTTCCAAATTGCTGGGATTACAGGTGTGAGCCACTGTGTCTGGCCCTCTTCCACTTTTCATCTCAGTGGAAAGAACCACCATCCTCCCAGTTCCCCACAACAGAAGCTGGGGAGCTGTTCTTCATCTCTGACGTCCCTTCTCCCACATCAGTCCTCAACCCAGCTGTGATACGTCTGTCTCCCAAACAGGCCACCTTCATTCCATCTACACTGCGGACACCTGAGTTCAGACCCCACCTTTTCTCTCCTTGATAACTGAAATCACTTCCTAATGGTCTCCAAACTCACTTCCTTCAAATGAGTCTCTTCACTCCACCCAGAGTGATCTTCTGCATGTAGCACGATCACACCACGGCCCTGCTTAAAACCTTCCAAAAGCTGCTGGCCACTCTCAGAATCAGCCCAAATGTCGCAATGTGGTTTGCAAGGTCCTTCTCACCTTTCAGCTGCCTTCCCTGCCACATCCACCTTGCACTTCATGCTCCACCCGGACGGCCAGTGTTTAGTTCCTCAAATGAGTCTTTCTCTCTGTTCCACAAATGCCATTCCTGCTGCCAGCACCACTTTCTCCGCCTGGATAACTCCAACATACCTTTTGGACACAGGGGGGAGGACCCAGTCCCTGCTAGAATGCACATTCTTTGAGCGCCAGTATCTGTTGTGCTCCCTGATATATTTTCAGCACCTAGAACAGCACCTGGCACATGGCAGGCACTCAATAAGTATTTCTTGTTTTTTTTTCCTTTTATTTCAGCATATTATGGGGGTATAGATGTTTAGGTTACGTATGTTGCCCTTGGTCCCCCCCCCACAATAAGTATTTCTTGAATGAATTAATTAATTAATCTTCCCCGATATTCAAAACCCAGAAAAGATTTTCATTGTTTTCTTGTCTTCAAAAGATAACTGAATTTGAAACTCGGACTTAGTGGGGGAGGGAGGGGCAAGGGCAACATACGTAACCTAAACATCTGTACCCCCATAATATGCTGAAATTAAAAAAAAAAGATAACTGAATAAGGCAACAATACTAATAGCTTCCATCCACTGAGCATCCATTGCGTGCCAGGAATGGTGCTAAGAACCCTATGGTACATGATGTCATTCTCTCCATTGTCTTGAAAAAGGGACCAAGATTTAGAAAGGTTCAGTCACCCGATGCAAGTGAGTACCTTCTCTGCACCAGGCACTACTCTAGGTACCAGGGAAACAGTGGAAAACAAAACAGACAAAACCCTTGCCCTCAGGGAGCTTACGTTCTGGTGTGAGCAGAAAGACAGTAAATTAAGAAACAAGTAAACATACAGTCTGTAAGATGGTGACAAGTGATCTGGTTTATAAGATGGTGACAAGTGATCTGGAGAAAGTCGAGTAAGGGGAATGGAGATTGCTGAGAGCAATTTTATGCAGGGTGTTCAGGGAGGGGCAGGGGTTCTGGCGAGAGAATATTCCAAGCAAAAGGAACAGCACGTGCAAAGTCCCTGGGGCAAGAGCACGTTTGGTACGTTCAGAGAACAGCTAGGAAGTAGCAGCCAGTGTGGAAGTAGCAAGGAGGCTGAAATGAGAGAGGTGCAGAGGGGCCAGGTCACCTGTGGCCTTTGGCTTTTGCTCTGAGAGAAATGGGAAGGGATAGGATGTGTGTGCAGAGGGGTGCCATGAGCCACCTGACTTTGCTCAGGGCCACACAGCTGATCCGTGTCAGAGTCAGGAGTCTGAGCCCAGCTTTTAGCTCCACAGTGTTCTCTCTGCTAGCAGTGAGTCCAGTACCAAACTCCCACAGCACCTGCTGCCTCTCTGAGCCCCCCTCCTGCCACTCACAGCAGGGAGCTCTGCACTGAGGACAAACACGGGCCCCAACTCACCTGTTTATTCAATAGATATTTGGCTGGGAACTATGCTAGTCATCAGGAAAATCACAGAGAATGAGAAACATTCCCAGTCCTTGTAGAGTTCTGGTTTATTGGAGGGGAACAAGCAAACAGCTATCATCTAATATTAATGGGAAGTGAAGTGGATGGAAGGAAATCTACTGCAGACAGAGAATCAAGGAAGGCTCCCCTGAGGAAGTGAAAATGTGACGCAGTGGGTAGCTAGCTCAGCAAAGGGGACAGAATAGCTATGCATACAGCAGTAGCAGCAGCAGGTCCAAAGGTCCTGAGGGAGGTGGAGCCTGGGACATTCAGGGGAGTGAAAGGAGAATGAAGCTGATTGACAGGGAAGAAGGCCACTAGAAGTGATGAGGTTGGAGATCCAGGTAGGGCCTGATCCTAGAGGCCAGTGAAAGGACTTTGATCTTTACCTTAAAAGTAATGGGACGCCACTGAAGCATTTCCAGCAGGAGTTGACTTGGCTGGGTGAGCAGCTCACTCGGGCTGCGTGTGAAGCCCAGCGAGAAGGGATTCGGTGTGCGTTGTCCAGGTGAGCGAGGATGGCAGGTGGTGGTGGGGGAGATGGAAAGAAGTAGATGAATTCTGGAGACAGCTGGGAGGGAAAAAAATGACAGTTCCTGGCAACGGATGAGACATGAAGGATGAAAGGGAGGTGGAGGTACCAAGGACGGCCTCCAGGTCTCAGGCTTGCAAAGCGGAGGATGTAGCGTCATGCTTTTCCCGTGCATGGGATGCCCGGGCTGCAGGAACCACCGCTTCCGGTGTTCATGTGTGTCTTCCTACAAGGGCATGCTCAAACCCCAATAATGTTCTCTGTGTGCTTCCTCCTCCAGAGGGCCAAGATCGGCCCAGGAACCAAGGTTCCAGAAGAAAAGACGACCAACACCATATCCAAATTTGACAACAATGGCAACAGGGACCGGATGAAACTGACCGATTTTAACTTCCTGATGGTGCTGGGGAAAGGCAGCTTTGGCAAGGTACGGTATGATTTGGTGGCTGCACCTGCTCAGGAAGGAACATCTAACAAGGCAGGCACATTGCTGTTTGTCACAAACAAATCAAAAGGGGACCCACTCAGACTGTCTGAGGAGGTGACATTTAAGCTGAGACCTGAAGGATGAGAATGAACCAGCTACGCCTTCAAAGAGCTAGCAGAGAACATCCTCAGCAGAGAGAATAGCAAGTGTAAAGGTCCTGAGGTCAGGAAGGGCTTGGTGCATTCCAGGGTATCAACAGAAGATGTTGGGACCAAAACATCATGAGGAGGAGGAGGCTGTAGGATGTGACATTATAGAGGTAAGCAGGTGCCTGAACACACAAAGCCTTATGAGCTATGATGAGGAGTTTGGATTTTATTCACAGTGTGATGGGGAGCCATCGAAAGTTTTTAAGCAGGGAAGTGACACGATCAGATTTGCCTTTTGGAAAAGATTACCCTGGCAGCCCAGAAAGGAAACAGTCCCTTTCAAACAGTGGCACAGTGGAAGGATGACCCTGGGACTCATAGAGTGATTCTGGATGCATTTATAGATACCATGAGACACTGTTTCACTGGAGTTGAGGTTGTGTTATAAGCATTCCTGACTTGTTTAGTGTTGCTTTGAGTCTTTTAATCCCTTTGTGTGCCATAAAGATGTCTAGCATAAATCTCATAGCACAAACTCAGGTGTGCAAAAAATATAAATTTCTTCCCCATCTCTGTAGCTTAAGCCCCAAATCTGGGGGTTATCCTTGAGTTCCCCCTCTTTCCTTCACCCCTTACTCCCTGGCCCTCTCACGTGCAATCCGTCAGTGAACCCTGACAGCTCCTTCAAAGCATCTTCGCTCATGCAATCCTAATCTAAACCGTACAGATCACCTGGACAGCTACAGAAGCACCTAACTGGTTTCCCATTCCCGGTCCTGTTACTTATAATCAATATACTCTCTACTTAGCAACCATAACAATTTTTTAAAGTTTACTTTAGGGCAAGGCGCCTTCCTGCTTAAAACCCTCCCATGACTTCCCATTGTGATTAGAATCAATTCTATACTATGTCCTAGGCGTACAACGCCCTTTGTGATCTGCCCCTTGTTCTCGGCTTGACTTTTTCTTCTCTCCGTCACCCGCTGTGCTCTGGCCACTGAAACACACAAAGCTCCTTACTCCCTTAGAGCTTTGGCCATGCTGCTCCCTTTGCTCTTTGTGTGGCTGGTGCCTTCCTGTAATTCACTTCTCAACGTAGACTTCACCTCTTCTGAAAGGTCTTCCCTGAACACCCACTCAAAGTAGCCACTCACTTGTTCTCCATAACCCCCACGACTGGGTGATACTCTTCCTGTTTCTTTATTCGTTGGTCCCTCTTCCTTTTCTAAAATCTAAGTTCAACAAGAGGGGCTGGGCATGGTGGCTCACGCCTGTAATCCCAGCACTTTGGGAGGCCAAGGTGGGAGGATCACTTGAGCCCAGGAGTTTGGGACCAGCCTGGGCAACATAGTGAGACCCCCATCTCTACCAAAAATTTTAAAAATTAGCTGAGCATAGTGGCCCCCACCTGTAGTCCCAGCTACTTGGGAGGCTGAGGCAGGAGAATTGCTTAAGTCCATGAGTTTGAGGCTGCAGTGAGCTATGATTGTACCACTGCACTCCAGCCTGGGCAACAGAGCAAGACTCCATCTCTGAAAGAAAAGAACAAAAAACCCAGAGTAGGGATCTTCTGTGTCTTGGTCACCACTATGTTTCCAACGCCTTTGGATCGAATTCATTCTGTTCCTAGATGGGATGCAAGGATTTTCTCTGTCTATGGGTGGCAAGGACCTCTGTTGAGATGGAATAAGGGGTCTGAGCTGATGGCCCAAAGTTGGAAGACCCTTGGCACAGAATGGGAGTAGAGAGTAAGGACACTCAGTAAGATTGCCGAGCAGTTCTGGGGTCCCCGAGGTTAGAGCATAGGCAGTTGGCAGTGTCCACACCGTTGTGTGATTTTTGCTGGTAGCTCTAAGCAGCCCGCATGTGGGGCTGGAGAAGATGGTGGGTTTGAGCTGAGCTGCAGATTTGCAGGATCAGTGAACCACAAGATCCTTAACAGGGAGTTAAGGATTCTGGGCAGAGAGACACCCACTGCAGATGCACAGAGCCCAGCCTATCACAGGTGCTCAGTAAAAGTGTGTTGAATGAGTGAATGAAAATGGTATCTAGACTGGGTGGGGAAAGAAGTCTAGCAGGAAGAGGGTCATTGCCTGGGTGGGGAAAAGAGGGGTTTAGAAGTCTAGGGATGAAAACCAAATGCATGAGGCCAAGATATTTAAAATGTTAGGAAGAATAGAGACATCTAGATTTCAAGATAGAGCAGTTTCCCTGATGATGGGGAAGAAAGGGGCCTACAGAAAGAAGAGGTTCTAATAAGCTGAGTCTTGGGGGAAGTTTTCAAAAATTAAATTCTATTTCTTATACACGATGTATTCACATGGCTCGTAATGAAAATGATATTGAGAGGACAAACACTGAGAAGTCTTGCTCTCACCCAGGTTCACATCCTTCTGTGACGCCTCACTGCAACTGCCATCCCTGTGTGAACACGTTTGTTAATTCTGTTTGCATCTTTCCAGTCTCTCCATGCTAATTTAACATTTTTATTCTTGTCCTTCTTAACGCAAAAGTTAGTGTACCATGCACATTTTTGATCACTTAACAATTTAGGCTGGAAAATTTTCGATGGAGGAATGAAAGTTCTGGAAGGCCTTATGGAAGGGATTAGAGTTGGGGCTGGGGAGGTGGTGTAGTGGGAGAACGGATCATTGGGGAACAGAGAGAGAATGAGAGAGAATAGATCATATGTTTCCATGGAAACTGTTATAATAATTGAGAGTTCTGTTCCAGACTGCAGATGTAGCATCAAATAAATCATAGATGAAAACAAGAGCATGTCATGAAAGCAAAGTAGAATAACAAACACCTCTATGATCCTTTAAAACATATAGTAATCCTTTGTAACTCTAGGTTTGCCACCTAGGGTTTTAAATTAATGCAGGTTTTATATTTGAATGCCTACTTTGAATATTTTGCAGTCTGATTAGGTACATAGATCAATCCCCATAAACAGAAGAACACAGACGCAGTGATTTGAGATGAAAGAGATCAACCTTTGGGGTAATCTGTTTATACCTCCCCTCCCCCAGGTCCACTGTTTCAGATCCGGCCCTGAAAAACATGCTCTTAAGCACTGTAATAATTTGTGAAGTGACTAGGGAATGACACAAGCACTTTGCTAAGACCTGTGAAAATGAAACAAGGGAGAAAGCAAGTGTGAAGGCCATTGAATTCCAAACGAGTAAGCCCTGTTTCAAAAACTTTAAAAAGAAGAACAATTTGGAGAGATTATTTTCCCAAACCGGTGAAGGCATTTACCTGGAAGGGTTATATTACCAGAGCAAGACCTGTTGGCACGTCTGGCTTACGTGCAGATAGATAGATGCCTTCCAGCATTCCGATGTTTTATTCATTTATTATTTAATGTTGCTTCTTACAGTTTTATCCTTAACTCTCTGTATTTATGATTCCTTGAATCTCTAACATGGGCTTTGCCAACCTTTACACCTTTTAAGAATTTAGCCTCTGTGGTTGTCGGATGGTTGCTGGAGTTAACATTGTGCTGCACATATATAAATTGGGCAGATATGGGTTGTCCAGCTTGATTATACGAGTTTACCTTATAAAGTAAACACAGCAAGTACCTGATAAAGTATATACACAGCATAAATACAACTCCTTACGTTACAGACTTGATTCCTCTAACCCTAATGTGCTGCCGCAGTAAGCATCCATTAAATAGTTGATTAATGCTAACACTGTTTGTCTTCTTAGACTTTGTGTGTGCTATTGGTGATGATTTGTATGATCTAAGTCTTTTTAAAAAGTTATGCTGGAAAGTCTGAATGGAGGCTTTCTTATTCTCTTACACCCCTGACTCTGGCCAGTGGAAGGTACTGCGCTGAAGTATGTGTGTCGGGGCAGGGAGGGGGACATAGGACGGGCCTGGGGGAGGCACCTGGAATGCCGTAGTGGACACAGACCTACGAACATAAAGAAGCTCAAAACCAAGGCACAGAAGATCTATGTAAAGTGATATTTACTGGAAAATGATTGGTAATAGAAAAAATGGAAATAGCCCAAATGTTCATTAATAATGTGAAGGTTAAAGATATAATGGTATGTCCATGATACATTAAAACAAAGAAGTGTTTCTCTCCTCTTTCTCTCTCTCTCTGATACACACACATCTACCTAACATCATAGATTTTCATGACATAATATCAAGTAAAAATAAAAGCAAATCACAGAACATTGTGATTAGTAACATAAAATATACTGTATATAGGCTAATTACCTTTATGTAATACACTCATGGTCCCTGCTCTCACTGAACCTTTTCCCCAGCACGTCATTATGAAAATTTTAAAAATACAGAAAAGTTGAAAGAATTACACAATGAACATCTATAATATCCACCACTGAGATTCTACAAATAACATTTGACCGTTTCTGTTTTACTGTATCTGTCCATCTACCTATGTCCCTATCAACCCATTTTAATGATTTCAGAGCAAGTTGCAGCCATCTGTACCCTTTAGACTCAAATTTTCAGCATCATTTAGCCAGAATTCAATATGTTTTAATGATCATTTTAAAGGTATTATAAAATTTACCTACGACAGAATGCACGTGTCTGAAGTGTATCGTTCCATGAGTTTCGAAAATGCATACTTTAAAACGCAATGGGGGTATAAACATCAAACAAATCACACTCACAGATGTGAAATGCAGCTCAGCTGTGATGATTTGTTGTGTGAAGTGGGAGCCTGGGCTAGTGGGGTTTGCAGTAGTTGAAGTCGGTGAAGGCTTCCGTGAGAAAGTGACTCCGGCTGCATCTAAAGGATGAGCAAACTATGCAGAGAGGGGAAGGAGTAAATGAAAATCTCAGAACGTCTCTTTGTTCCTGGTCCCTGCACCCCAAATAGGCTTGGTTAATCTGTGTGGCAGTCAGGGCACCTAAGCTCCTTTTATTAGGGTGCATGCAACTGTTGTGACACATAGACCCCCAAATGTATACTGGCTCAGACCCAACAGAAGTTCAGTTTTCATCTGGTGACAGTCTGAGATGAGTGCTCCTGGCCCCACCCACTCTCTCCATATGGTGATTAAGGGACAAGGTTCCTTTTGTCTTATGTGGCTCCATTAATCCCTGGGGCCTTGTTTTTCTCTACATTCAGAGGGCGGAGGAGGCACAAGCTGCTTGTTAAAAGTCTTGGTTTTGGAAGTGGCACCAATCACGTCTGCCTACTCCCTATTAGAGAAAACTTAGTCACATGGCCACACCTCAAGTGTCTGGGAGAACAATTTGGGTGGACTAACTAATGGTCTCAGCCACGTTCCCTACTTGTCAGCTCTGCTTGGAATTTTTCTTGGTGACATAAAAGACCTTCTGACTTTTCCCTTTTGAACGCCCAACATATTACCCCCCACAAACAAAAAACTCCACGCGCCTCTTCTCTGTGACATTTCCTTGTGTTCAAATCATGAAACATGCCAGGTGTTAATGCTGCCTTTCTTGAGGCAGAGCTTAAGCCAGGAATAAATCAAGTAGGAAGAAGTCAGCAGCTTATGAAATTAAAAGGAAAAAGTGGAAAGTCCTTAGAAACTTGGTGCTCAGGTATTAGATTTATCTCTAAAAAATCCCATCGAGTTCGGTTGCTGTATTTGTGTTTAAGATGGTCTAAAGTCAAAAGCAGAGAGGCGAGAGACAAAACCATTAAGCTTCCTCTTTCAGTGCTTGACTTTCCCAGATGAATTCCTCGGAGACTGATGACATTGAACACCTGAGTGTGTCACTAAGGAGGCCACTGAGGCTGTGGTAGTTGCCTCTTCCAGTAGGATACCCACGGAGACTTAGCATTTCTGTGCCACTCTCCAAGGTGCTGGCGTCAACTTCCTAGCTCAAAATTCAGACTGTGCAACAGGGTTGATGATATAGGCTTGGCCAAGTTACCTAAACGTTAGTCACTCATGCACCTGTTTTTTTTTTTTTTTTTTTTACCTCGTACCTTCCTCCTTTATACTATCATAAATACTAAATACTTTTTCTATAAATTGACTTTACGTCAATTTCCTTTTCTTCTTCTTAGCATTGTCCTAAGCAGTAATATATGTGAAATCACAGGATTGATATGCTAATTATTAATATATATTTATTTGAGTATGTTTTAGGAGAATGTATTCTGAAAGTAATTTGTCCCGTACTGCTGGCGGTACAAAGTACCTATACTGCATTTTGTGAGAAACTGCCTTAAGATCTGACATTCACATGATGACTTGGCACCTCAGTTACCATTGTATTTCTAAGAACAGGAAGTCTTTTGCTATAATTTTTGTGCCTATCTGGAAGGTATTAAAAGTCTCTGATCTTCCCTTTTCCCCATATCCTTCACGTTAGTTGAGGAGCATGCTCAACCTTTCCTGTGTCCTTAAAAATCTTTCCTGTAGCCTGGGCAACATAGCAAGACCCTGTCTCTAAAAAAAAAAAAAAAAATAGAAATATTAGCTGGACATGGCGCACATGCCTGTTGTCTCATTTACTTGGGAGACTGAGGCAGTAGGATCGCTTGAGCCCGCGAGTTTGAGGTTGCAGTGAGCTAGGATGATGCCACTGCACTCTAGCCCAGGTGACAGACTGAGACCCTGTCTTAAAAACACAAAAAAGTCTTTCCTGTGATCTTGACCTCCTTCCTCCAGAGCATCAATCTGCTCTTTTGAGATTTGCTGCTCTACATCTTCCCCACCCATTCCTTCCTTGTCTTTTTGCACTGTGACTCCTCCCCTCAGCAACTTTCTGAAACACCTGGCTCCCAGATTAGTAGTGAGCCCCTAACTCACACCTGTGCTCCAGATCTGAGCACAAGGCATGGTGGCTTGCTTAGGAGAGCAGGGCAGGCGTGAGGGAAGGGAGTTGGGACTAAGATTGGAATCCATACACCATATTGGGGAGAAGTCATCACTTTTATAATAATTACCCACTGACAGGCATAATTAATAATTCATTCATTCAAGAAGTATTTCTTGAGCACCTACTACATGCCAGGCACTCTTCTAGTGCAGAGGACATGGCTGAGAACATAACGGACTAAAATATCTGCCCTCGTGGAACTTATATTCTAGTGGTGATGATTGATGATGATGATGATGATGATGGCGATGAAACCACTAACATTGTTTGAGTACTTATAATGTGTCAGGCTCTTTTATAAGTGCTTTCTTTGCATGTGTTAGTGTGCACTTACTCTATAACGCAGCTACTATTATCCCCATCTTACAGAGGAGGAGAATGGGATGCAGAAAATTGAAATGACTTGTTAAAGTCTCACAGCTAGTAAAAGGCATTTACCAGACCAGGTTTGATTTAGATATGTCTGATTTGGGGCTCTCAATTGCTTGATACTTAATACTTGCGTTTCCAGTGCCAACAGTGGTCACCTGGAATGTCATGAATATGTTCTAGGAGGTTAGCCATTTTCCCCCTTTGTTTTCTCATTTTCCTTCTAAGTGCTAAACAGAGTTCCCATGCCTTATTCTCATGGCAAGCCACTGGCGTTAGACAAAGCTCATAGGGATGGAGGGCTCCAGATACTCTGTCCTTCCTCCTTGTTCTGTGCCTGTCGGTCACCTGGCCATGTGCAGGTGCTCGTTGGAACTGTGAGTCGTCTGTAGGGATTCCTGAGAGGGCTCATGAGAATGGCTTTAGCTCCTCCAGCCACCGCCCTTCTGATCTCCTCCTCAGGCTACAGCCTTGTGGGATCCTCCAAGTCTTGGAGGCATCTTTAGTGTGTGCAGTGACTCTTTTCAATCTTCGCCAACTCTACTACCCAAACCCACCCACTCCAATCCCTATCACACACTCCCTGTTGCTTCCAGCATTTACTGAGCTCACGCTGATTGACAGGGGCCGTGCTATGGATTTACATACATCCCATCATATTCATTCTTACCCCAACCCTGCAAGTTAGTTACTGATGATAACCCTTTTATACCTGTATAGAAATTAAGTCAAAAAGGTTGAGTACCCTCTCCAAGATCACACAGCTGGGAGGAGGCAAGACCTTGAAATCTGGTTTTGTGATTCCAGTTGCTTCTTTCCATCTCTATTCCACTTTGGGACACTTTGGAGTCTACACATCTCCCTAGACCACTAGTCTTTTCTTTTCTTCTTTTTCTTTTTTTTGAAACAGCAGTTACAAAACTGCTCCAAGAACGACATCATGACATTCGTGGGTTCCTCCTTCTTCCATGAAAAAGAGTCGAAAATGATATCTTATGACTGCATTGGTATAAAGGCAAATATATTAATATTATACATTAAAACATTTTCTTCAACCTAAAAGTTCGGGGGTTTTTTTTTGTCATTTTAAAACAAATTAAAATGCTTTCATGAGCCCCTGAAAGGATTGTCGGACCCTCAGCACGGTGCTGGGTGGGTTTGATCTAGAAGTCGACCCTGATTTCTCAACATCTCAGCATCTCAACAGCATAGCCCTCAGCAACCTCCAAGCTTGACTCCGTGAAGGCCGGGCTACTTAAACTAGCATGCTGTGTGGGCACAAGAGAATAATCCAGTGCTCCAAGCCCCAGACTACAGCGTCTTCTGCTGGAGGCAAGCGTGGCACTGGATTTCGACAGGAAGACATTGCCTGAGCAGCTTAAAAGGCAGTTTAGTGCATACCAGCAACAAAGGCCTTCTCTTAAGTCTTTGAGCTCCTGTTGTGGGAGTCTGTCCTAATTTTAATCTCATTAGTGGTGTGTATTCACACACACACATACACATCCATACATTAGATGTGGTTACATAATCCTACAGACAAAAGCACTTCCCTGTACTTCACCCTGCTTTGCTATCTTCCTGCACCATATGGTGAGCTCCTTTATCATACAGTTCACAGATAGCACAAAATCTTTGCTACCTGTTCCCCTAATCCTCTCCCAGAGAACCTTTTGACATTTGCTGTCTGATCTTGGATTCCTGCCTTCTCTTTGGTTCTATCCCAATTAAGGCACCTCCCCCCTGAGCCTTCAATCTTTCCTTCTTTTCATATGCAATTCTGATTGCAGCGTGTTTTTGCCAACTCATCTTCCCAAATCACTGCGAGGCCCTCCTTCTTCCACTTCCCCGAGATTTCCAGGTCTCTCCTCCTTGAAGTGACTTACTGCTTTTCTAGGGCCCCCACCTTCACTCCTCAGAAGTTAGTATATTACAAAACAAGATGAGAGTCCATTTTCCTCAACACAATTAATTATGTCAGAGAAAATAAAATATTTTTTAATGTAAGTTTTACAACCTCCCATCTGCTGCAAGTAGATTGTCAAGCCAGAGTGAGGGAAGGGGATATTCGCTGGAAAGACGTGGTGTGTTTCTATGTCTCTCACCACACCCAAAGGCAGGAAGTGCAGCCAGACAAGAAGGCTTCCGGGAGCCTGACAACCACGTCTCCATCTTGCGGGGGCCCCAGCCTGTTTTCCCTGCTTCTCAATAAGATCTCTCTCTATGGACATGCACCACCTCTCCCAGCCTTATTGTCACTTCTCAAGTCCCCATGTCTAATTCTCAAATCTAGAATCTAAAATCCCAGGAAGGAACAGCCAGTGGGCCGGCGTAGATCAAGGACCCATTTGGTACAATTAGCTGTGGCCAAGGTGGGCACTTTTCTAGCCATTCATCAGGAAGGACGACAGGACTCTCTGAAAAGCAGATATGATGTGGGCAGTTTCACTAAAAGAAGGAAGAAAATGACCGGCCTGGCTGGTACAGGCCAAAGTCAGTGCATTCTTTAAAATGTTACCCAATTCTTTGGGAAAAATATCACAAAGTTAAATCAAGTCCTCTTATTGAAGTACCAGGTAGAACTCGTTAACATGGAAACTGTCTCAGGTGATAAGTCGTGGCCACTGGTCTAATTATTGTGCTGTCATAGTTCCTGCCACCCTCTGCATATCCGTCTCAGCTATATCTCTCTGTGTTAGTTCAGAAATTTACAATCCTGGTAAAATGAACCCCTGGTTACTAACGGCATAACCCATAATCTTTTCTACAGCAAGTATAATAGCAGAAATTTGTAGATTGTAATCATTTAACAGCTGTGGTAAATATTTTAGATATACCAATGTGGATGGTTCGTATGCTTAAACGTGTCATAGTTTGTTTCAAACCCTCACACCTCCCACCCCAGCTTCACATTCTGTATTGACCTCGTTGAACACCACTGCAGGGATTGATAATATTTTTTGAGCATTGGGAACTTGTCTGAGTGTTTTATACGCATTGCTCATTTAAGCTTCACAATGGGTCTTATGAGGTAGGAGCTGTTATTATCTCCATGTTATAGATGAGGGAAGGGAGGCTCAGAGAAATGAGAAACTTACAACAGTGGAGACAGGTTCAAACCAGGGAGTCTGGCTCCTGGATGTTTCACCACTAAGCTACACAGCCTCCCTGTGCCCAGAGTGGCCCACTCCTGCCATGGAGAAACCCCCATTCTCTATTCGGAGTGGTCTGTAACACCAACTACAAGCAGAAGCCTGGGCTCACAGGGCAGATCAGATTATAGAGAAACAGACTTTCTTCGTGCAGCCTGATTGTTGAAATGAATGAAAGGTCCTTAAGGGTTTCATTTCATTGTCTTTTGGTAGGAGGCATCAATTATTAGTTTGTTTTCCCAGGAACCATCTAAAAAGAACAGTCAAATTAAATCTGCTTTTATCTGAACCATCTAGCTTTGTCAAATGTAACATACGATTCAAAGACATTTGACTAAGCCATGCATGTCACCAATGTGTTCATTTTGTTTTATTTTATTTATCGTTTAGGCATTCCAGTTCTTTGTGTGTGTTTGGATGAGAATGCTTAAGATCTACTCCCTTAGCAAGTTTCAAGTATACAATACAGTGTTATTAACTATACTTACTATGCTATACATTAAATCTCTGGTATTTATTTCTCTTATAAGTGAAAGTGTGAACCCTTTGACCATCATCTCTCTAATTCTTCTACCCTGCAGCCCCTGGCAACCACCATTCTACTCTCTGTTTCTCTAAATTCGACTATTTTAGATTCCACATATAAGTGAGATCATGCAGTATTTGCCTTTCTGTGTCTGGCTTATTTTACTTAGCATAAATAAGATCCTCCAAGTTCACTAACATTTATTTTAGCTCAAAAGAACCCTTCAGTAACTGGAATTGATACGTATCAGTTTTGTTGACATCAATACTTAGAGTCGATACAGTCCATAGTGTTGAAATAGCAATTCTTTCACATTGCTTATTACAACCCAATTAAACACTTATTAGATCCAACCGAATGTCTTCTTTTAAACGCAGGGGATAGGCATTCCAGGTTTCCATCTCCTTGTTCCACTCCTCCCCCTTTCAAGCAGTCACCATGAGTCATCCCTTCCACTGGTGTAGTGACATTTGCTTCACAATAGCAAGTCCGAGGGAGCCAGAGATGCCTAGGCTAAATGCACCTCCATTCTAAACTTCCTTTCACACTTCCATGGCTTTCTGTGCTAGCGAGCAAAGATTCAACCTGATTAAATCTAAGGTGTGACATGACATCCTTTTAAAAGGTTTAAATCTTAATGCAGTCTGCCAACCTGACCTCTGAAATGAAAAATTAGCTTATCTATCACACAGATCCATGCTTTTATCATCTATAAAGAGACTTTTAAATACCGAAAACCTTACATAATAAGTCATGAAACAACCAAGTTGTATAATCTGAGTTGATCTACATGCTGGGTGTCACTGCTCTTCTTTTTGTCTGGCCAACTCAAAGATCGTGTCGAGAAGTGATTCAGTCCTACCTGGATCCACACTGTTAACTCCCAATGAACATCTTTTCCCCACTAGGCCACTTTGCAGTTTTTCCTGAAGTATGTGTTCAATTAGCAATGTCTGCCCCGTTGCCTTCTCTAAAACAAGCTGTTAGAAGCCTGGAATCATTTCTAGACTGCTAACTTCCTCTCTTGAGTCCCTCAAATCACATGACTTCGTATCAGACTGGCGTGGCCACTGTTAAATATAAAATTTAAACAAATGTAAGTGTGGACATATATGCTTAGAGCATTTAATCCAAAGTTTGAACCCATCAACCTAAAATAACGAAAAGGCTCAGGATCCAGCTAAAAGTTTATTCAAGTGCAAAGTGTGAGGGCAGCAGTCCTGGGACACGCTTTCGCCAAAGAATGGTGATCAGTGCTCCTGGTGCAGGGGGGAAGGGGAAGATCATTTACACAGGCAAAAACCGGAGTTGCTGAACAGAATGATGGCGTTTTCCATACGAAGGTTAACGTGCAAATAGAAGATTTGATTGGCTACTATTAATTACACTCTAAGGGGGTTGCTTACCATTCTCTTGTAACAGACACAAGGGTCTCCATCTCCAGCATCATTTAGTCTAGGTTTGATGAAGCATGGGGAGTCTGGTTAATGTCTAACATCTCAGCACAAAGTTCAGGAAGCAATGGGAACTCACCAAAGAAACTATCATTATGCCCCTTTTATGGACGAGGGGACTGAGACTCAGAGAGGTTGAGTAACTTGTCCAAGAATACACAGCAAAGCACATGATAGAGTCAGGATTTGAACTCATGATTCCAGAGTCTGAACTTGTACTTAATCTGATTTTATAATTCTGACTGGATATGAGCTTCCAGATTGCCAGACTCTGTGAGTGCCATGGTCTCATTCTTACATGCAGAGATTGTCAGGATAGCTATTGTGTTGTAAGGATGAGGATACTGAAACTAACCCTCATTCTGTAACCAGGATACACGCAAGTTTCTCTCCAAATCCTGCTCCTGAGTGGGTGAGTGCCCTTGGAAGAACAAATGGACGGTATTTGGCCAGTGCTCCAGCCCCTGCTCACAACACTGTCCTGATAACCTCTAACCGACTCACCTCCCTGTCTTCCCCCAGCGAGGGCTGGGCCTGGCACAGGAAGGGTTCAGATATTTAGAAGATTCTGATTTAATTGGTCTGGAGTGTGGCCCAAGCATTGGCTTCTAAAAGCTCCACAGGGAATTGTAATGTGCAGTGCGGAGAAACAACAGCTCAGTGCAGGCAGGCGGGGCAAACCCAAGGGAAGGATGGGGGAAGGGAAGGGATTGTATTTGCCTGAAAACTTAGAGTTGAGCTCATCTAAGGTACCCTTTGCAGGTCTTCAGAGGGTCTGGGTGGAACCCAAGCAGAAGACAGGCCCAGAGAGCAAGGGGATCCTCAAAGACACGGAATCTTAGAATAGAGGGAGGGCCCCCCGCTCGCGACAGATCAGTATCCAGGTCCCGCACCCAGCCTCATCCGCAAGCCTGCTCCTGGTGCGCTGGGCATGGGGAGGAAGCACAGGAGTCTCCTGGTGCCCCTGGGGGCCTGCAGTGTATACACATGGGCTTTAACTCGCTGTCCATGCCTCTCCCGTGGCGACCTCAGCTCACCACCCCTTACAGATGCCTTTCTCCCACGTCAGCGTTTGGGGACCCCGTGAGCCCCAGAGATCTTTTTCTCTATTTTAGACACACATCTGAATTCACCAAATCTCTGTTTGTTAGTCAAGCTTGCGGACTCTGACAATGCTAGATGTTTGGGTCTCTCCCCCCACTTCTCCTTTTCTGATCCTGCTGTAGGGATGTTATTAAGAACACCAACCGCTAGAGCATCGCATGTTCAGAGATCCATGCAAGGCATTTCTCTTAGACCTAAGTTCTAGGGGAAGCTTATTTTTCTTCTCAAAAAATGACTTTCCTTATAGGAAACGTGAATTTTATTATGTTTCATATATCTCTGGTTGATTTGGCCTCCAGGAAGCAGAGAGGGAGAAAGGAGAAGAGACAGAGAGAGAGAGGGAGGGAGAGAGTATATACATGGATAATGTATGTATACATACATATACACGTACACATATATTTACTATCTGGTATATAATCATTTTAACCACCTGTGTTGAGGTATAATTCACCCAACACAAGATTCACTTGTTTGTGTCATGTAATCTTGAATGCCACCTCCAATTCTTTGGGAAATATGGGTCGGATAGAGCCATATATAAATTAAATAATGCTGACACCTAAGGAACTGAAGGTCTGTAGTGACCTAGATCTAGGGGTTTTTAGCTACTTCCTCCACTCAGATCTTGTCATGCATTTCTGCAACAAGTATGTGTTGAATGTCTACCGTGTGCTAGATGTTGAGGATACAACCGTGGGCAACTCAGACAAAATACCTGCCCTTACGGAGCTTACGTTCTCGTGAGGGAGAGAAATAAACAAATAGATATTAATGTAACGCCAGGCATGGTGAGTGCTGTGAAGAGAAACAAAGTAGAGGAGGGGGACAGGGAGTGACAAAGGGGGCTGCAATTTGGAGAAGGTGGCAGGGAGGGCCTCGGGGAGGTGGTCACATTGGACTGTGACCTGAGCAAGGTGAGGGAGCAGATTATTGAGTGTATCTGAGAGAGGAGTCCTGCAGGCAGGGAAGACGGGGTAGGGGATCCTGAGAGACGCGATTGTGTCCTGGGTGCAGACAGAGGAAGGGCTTGGGAAGGCGGAGAGACATGAACTGACTTGGGATTTTAAAGCACCCTTCGGGAATGCAGAGAATAGAATGCGGTGGGCGCAAGAAGAGCGGAAGCAGAGAACTGATTTAGAGACAATTGCAGGAGACCAGGCTGAGGACCATGGCGGCTTAGACCAGCAAGGAGGTTGGATTTGGCGTATATTCCCAGTGTAGAGCTGGCAAACCTTGTGGACGCATGGGATGAGAGATGTAAGAGAGGGGACCTGAGGGCGACTCAATTTGGCTTTGGACTTTCGGCAGGTGTCTGCTGAAGTCAGGGCAGTGGGGAGCAGAGTTTCAGTCCCTCCCCATTCCCGCCCTCTCACATTAGTGTGGCCGTTGTCACAGGCCCCTCAGGGCAGAGCTCCTCAGCCAGTTGAATACTGGACACTGGTGCTTTGTACAAGGATCACCAGCAGCCCCCCGGTTGTTATGGTGGGCAGAATTGTGTCCCCCTGAGAAATCTATGTTCAACTCCTAATGAATGTGGCCTTGTTTGGACGTAGGGTCATTGCAGGTGTAATCCAGACGAGATCACACTGGATTAGCGTGGGCCCTAATTCAATGGCTGGTGTCCCTATAAGAAGAGGACATTTTGACACAGACACAGGAAAGAACACCATTGAAGACAGAAACAGAGATTGGAGTGATGTGTCTACAAGCTGGTAAATGCCAAGGGTTGCTGGCAACCACCAGAAACAAGGAGACAGGCGTGGAACAGATTTGTCCTCAGAGCATTCGGAAGGAGCCAGCCCTGCCAACATCTTGATGTGGGACTTCTGGCCTCCAGAACTGTGAAAAAATGAATTCCAGGTTTTGGTTCTTTGTCATCGTCACCCTAGGAAACTAGTACGACCACCAGGCATTAAGTCCTCACCATTTGCCTTGCACAGTTAAAGTGTGCACTTAGCACACTTTATCCCATAACATGCCCTCAGCACCACCAAAAGCTAAGTAATGCTAGCATCCCCATTTTATGGGTGAGGAAACTGAGGCTCAGAAAAATTAAGCAAATTTCCCAAGGTCACATGGGAGTATCTGGCAGAACTTAGACACATACCAGATCTTCTGACTCTAAAGTCCCCACCCTAATCATCATGAGACACTGTCTCACAGAAGGAACGAAGATCCCAGGCATATTTTGCCATTGGGATTTGCCAGTAAAGTTCATCACAACAAACTTGCCAGCCAGGATTCCCTGGGCTACTTTCCTCTATTTTATTTGCTGTCACTGGAGTTCTGCTATTTATCACATTTCTCCCAGAAGATTCTTGGGTAACAGATGTGGCTTGGAATTTGATAAGAACGTCACTTCAACACATCCTTTCAATCTGTTTGGAATCCTCATCCTGGAGAGAGAGGGACAGCTGAGCAAACAGCCCACGCCCTCTATGTTGGTATTAAAGTTTCTGGAAGCTTCAGAAACTGCTCGAGACGATTAATAAAAGATTATTTCCGCAGTTTAGAGCATGGCCATCATCACTGCTGACGCGATGGCTATTTTTCTGCTTTTTTCCTCTCCCACCCCAAAATGTCATAGCACAAGTGGAAGAAGGAAGATCTTCCCAAACCACCTAATGAAAGCAGGGTCATGTCTTTCCTGTCGTTTGGATGTGTCCCCAGTGCCTAGCATCTTGCCTAGAACAAAATTCCCAGTGCAGCTTGTGGACCCGATGGATGAACTGGAATCGTGACCGCAGCACTAAGGCAGACCAGGCTCATCTTGCCAAGCAAACGAATGGTTCGCTAGAGGTTGTATAAGAAATAGAAAAAGGAAATGATTTTTCTATCTGTGGCCATGAATTAGCCTGCAAGGTCCCAAGCCTCAGCAGGTGGGAAGGATGGAAAGAGGAGGACCAGGACCAGGATCTAGAGCTGAATTTGAAACACTCCAGTAATAATTTGCTCACCACTGAACTCTTGGTACTTAGGGCTTGGCAATGAGGTGTGGTTAAGAGCATGGATTTAGGAGACAGGTGACTAGACAGCATCACTTCCTAGTAAAGTGAATGTGGACAAGTCATCTGTCTTTGCTAAGCCCTACCTCCCACATCTGTAAAATGAGTATAGTAGCAGTTCCTACTCTACTCGTTTGCTGTGGGAATTAAATGAGATAATGCATATTGGAAGTAGTAAGTAGGCATGGTTGGTTACCATTATCAACCCCAAACTAATCACTTTCCCCCACATCCTAGTCCTCTCTCCCAACATTGCCTTTTTTCTCCCTGGAGCAAGCATTTGGCCACGCCCTTTGAACATCACATATTCTTTGTTCCAGCCACCGCACTTGGTGCTTTTGCTGCTCTGTTGGTTGGATCTCTCTGACTCTGCCAGAGGAAATTGTTTGCTAGTCTCAGAGAGCTGGGACTCAGGTCCCGAATTTGAGTTCTGGAGCTCTTGGCTTACTGCAGGCCAAGGTTTATGGATCTGGATGGTTTAATCCCTCGTTCTCTTCCCTTTGACTGGAATAGGCCTCCTCTGTCTCCACCTTGCAAGTCCTGTTGATACGTAGGGTCTCAGCTAAACTGTCACCTCCCCCAAGGCATCTTTTGCTGACCCACCAGACGAGGTTAAGTCCTCCATTTAAAGACTACCGTGTGCTTCTGTTTCAGGAGTTTAATCACCATTGACATTAGGTAATTATTTGTGCTGGAGCATAAGCTTCATGAGGGCAGGAACCTTGACATTCTGCATCCCCAGTGCCTATCTCAGTGCCTGGCACATCCCAGGTGCTTAATTAATGCTTACTGAATGAATGAATGAATGAATGATCAAGTCTTCCAGGTTCTGGGTAAGACTAGGAAGGTTGACGCATTTGGAAGACACAATGAATTCCGTCTCTGTTGCCCCTCTCAACTGAAACCTTTGTTTTTCTTTTTTTTTACTGATTCAAAGGAGTTGCATAACCCGAGGTCACAGGGGCCACACCTGACAAAGCGGGGTTGCATTAGAACACGTAGGAACTTAGGCAAATCTGTCCTAGTTATCTATTGCTGCATAACATATCATCCCTAAACTTGGAAGCTTAAAACAACATAATCATGTATTATCTCTCATGGTTTCGGTGGGTCAGGAGATTGGGAATGCCAGCTGGTTGATTGTGGCTTGGTTTCTCCTCCTCTGGCTGGGCACCACACTCTTCATGTGGTCCTATGGCCTTTCCATGTGGTCTCATTCTGTGGTCTAGCACGGCAGCCTCCGAGATCCAAAGGCGCATGTTCTAAGAGAAACTGACATTAAGCTGCAGCCTCAGAAGTCACTCAGGGGCACTCCAACCACATTCTGTTCGTTAAGGCAAACACAAAGGCCTGCCCGGGTTCACAGGAGAGGGCATAGAGTCTGCCTCTTGATTGGAGGGGTGTCAAATATTTGTAGACATGTTTTGAAACCACCACCGAGTGTCAGTTCCTTCACGCTATGGGGAAAGCTCTCGAAGTGTAACTCCAATAGAGGGCGGAGAGATTCCTATCGAAAAGAAAAGCTTGATTAGAATGTTCAGCGAGAAAAGGAAAGTTCCATTCTTACCTTGCTGATGACTGCTGGGAAGGTGTTAGGAAAATCAGAATTAAAGGATTCTATGTTTTACCTATGGGCATCGCCTAACCACCTTATTAAATGAATCAATTTTGATAATACCTGGTGATTAGAATCAAGGTAGGAGGAGTGTGCTTAGTAAAATGCAGAGTCCCAGGCCACAGCCCAGAGCTCTTGAAGGAGACCGGTGCTTGGAGTCTGTATTATAAACAAGGACCCCCAAGTGATTCTGATATAGGCAAGAGGCACGGTCCTCTATAAAAAAAATGGAATTTGCCTTCTTTTAGGACACATACTGACCTGATACTATTTGTCTTCCTGAAATTGTCATTTTTATTAAGAATCTGAGCTACCCAAGCAATAGTCTTGTCTTACAGGATCTCTAAGATACTTCAATCCGTGCAAACTAATATAAATAAACATAACTTTATTAGAGGGATACGGTGGTTTCTAACAAGTCTCCTGAGAGATTGGAAGCAGGAATGAAAAAGCAAGGCCTCTGCTAGTTCTCTGACCTTCTTTTTTCCCCACACATCTGTTTCATTCTTCTCTGCCTGCATGTAGTACAAAAGAACCACTCTAGGAAGATCTGTGGGTGTTCTCTATTCAGAGGCCCTGACTGACTCCTTGGAGTATCCTAATTCCAAATTCTTTGGAAAGAGACTCTGATTGGCTCAGCTTAGGTCAGGTATCTACCTCTGATCCAATCAGCCGTGGCCAGGTGTGTCCACTGCCCAATCAGAAGGTCCTTCTAATAACAAAGAGTTGGAAGAAAGGAAAGGCATGCTAGAGTTCATTTCCAAATTAAACTACAGTCACTTTTGATTGTGTGGTCACTCTTACTTTTCCTGATCATTCTTGAACACACATGTTCTCAAACAGGGGTCAGGAAACTACTGGAGCCTAGCCCACTGCTTCCCCCCACCCCCATAGGCACCTGTCCTGTGAACCACCGCTTAGTTTTGTAAATAAACGGTTTTATTGGAACCCAGCCACACTCATGCACTTGCGTATTGTTCATGGCTGCTTTTTCAATACAGTAGCACTGTTTAGTAGTTGATACAGTCCCACGAAGCCTGTAATATTTACTGTTTGGCCCTTTACAAAAAAAGTTAGCTGGCTCCTAGAATTCAATTTAGTTCTATTTCTTCTAAATTATTAGTAGTGTTTTATGCATGTCAGTTCTGTTTTCCTCCAGTCAGTATAGGGCGTGTTACTTAGGACAGGGCAAGAGAATCTTCACACATCCCTATTCACTGATTTAATAAACTTGTACAAATGCAACAGTTTTCCTAAGGTGTGGAGCACATGGCATTGATGATTTGCAAGATGATTTCAGTTAGCACTTGAGATTTTTTTAGGTAGTATATTGTCATGATATTATACAAAATTAAATCACATGATAAGGTTGTCCTCTCTTTATGTTTTCTTTTAGTCTTTCTAATTACTTGAAAAAGAAAATCTCAGTTGATGGCAATATGCTCTCTAACATTTTCTAATACCAGTTTTTTCCTTTAACAAGGAGGAAATGCAGGGCCTGGCTTACAACCTTCAGAAGCCGTCAGTAGTTAGCTAGAATTTACTAGCGCTGCTTTGCTTTTATTTATTTTTATGCTTCTCTTCCATTTTTACTGGTGATACTGGCTTGCCATTAATAGCAGTGATATAAAGTTTCCTTTTCAAATTTCGTTAAGTAAAAATATGACTACATTTTTAAAATGCTAAGCAAATAACAGTTTAGGTGGCAGGGAAAAAATGTGAAAAAGGCACATGAATGATTGAAGTTTGGAAAAGCCTGCATACATAACTGACATAGATACCAAGCAGACTCGGTGCCCAGAGGAGGGAGTGGCTGATTCGGGTCTAAATGGATCATCTAGGTTAGAGAAGGAGGTAACATCTGAGCGGAATCTCAGATTTTCCAGGCATTGAAAGAGTGTGGAAGGACGTTGCAGGCAGTAGGAACAGAGTGTTCAAAGGGAAAGAAAGAACAGGACGTGGTCACAGAATTGTTTGGCTTTTGGGAGCCACCGAAGGACTTTTAGCATCGAAGCATCGAAGTGGCATGATCAGATCTGCATTTTTAGAACAATTGGTAACTTGTGCAGGTTAATCTCTCTGAGCCTCAGTTTGTTCACCTGTAAAATGCAGCTAATTGAAACAGACTAGGATATCCACCCTTGTCCCTGGCACAGGGGGAAGTTTCCAGCCATTCTGCCCTGCCTCTCTTCCATGCAGAGGGCTAAGATGTCCTATCATAACTGCGTCCGCGTTCCAGGTGTCTGGGGCTCCTCCCCTCTGCTCTTGGTCGGGGAGGGGAGGAGTTGCAGGTATTCAGGATTGTTGGATGGTGCCTTGACCAGACGCGATGGGTCCACCCTTGAAGACAGCTCAGCACTGAGCCCCTCCTGCTGGCCTCTGGGGTCCTCCTTAGCTGAAGGCTCTTCTTCCTCCCACCTCTGTCCCTCTGCTCATTCTCTCCCGGCCAGGTCCCCCCTGTGTCCTCCCTGCTGTCACCCAGCCCAGGTCTCTCTAGAATCCGAGAGCAAAAAACCCCCATCTCCATCTGCCTCTTTATATCTTAGGACAGCGGCTTCCTTGAGTCATTGTTTCTGCCTCAATGAGGGCTGCGGAAGGGAAATACAGCCCCAGGGTACCAGGGAGAGCACAGAGGGAGATGGGAAATAAACTGGGGACACCCATCCCGACACTTTGAGCCCTACCTTCCCAGGTAAGTCGGTGGGTCTGTTTTGAGGATTGAGGAAATTCCCGGCAGGTGGGACCCACTCAGATTGGCAGTTCTTATTTTTTCCTTTGGTGCCGGGAGAGGAAGACGTTGAGGAAAGTCCTCTTGCGGTGGAAGTGGGTGTTGGGGACCCTTTTCCTAAGGTGCCCTAAATCCCTGAGTCTGCTTCGCCTGGGGCGATGAGAGAGAAGATCGTAGGAACAAGAACTCTGTGAGCCGGTGAGCTCAGCCCAGAAGTTTCAGCGCATGGATGTGTGATCTGGAAGCTTCTGTGCATAAGCCCAGGCAGACCTTTCACTGTTAGGATGAGAGCTGAGCAGAGTGTGCCGAGCTGTCCTCCCGCTGCTGAACTTGTCCTGTGTGTCACGCCCTCCGGCCTCAGGTCTCTGCTACGTCCCCTGGCCCTCCAGCTGAGCCAGGCTGGAGCATTTTATTCCCTCCACCTCCTAAACTCCTCCAGGGTTCTTCTGGAGCTCAACTGGAGCATTTCAAGGCAGGGGTTGTAGTCAAGTAGAACTGAGTTCAAATCATGACCCCGGCCCTAACTGAATTTGTAACATGACAGGTTACTTCCCCCCTGAGCCTTGGTGTCCTGTAAAATGAGATTCATAAGGGAACCTATTTCCTAGTTACCATTATGAAAAAAAAATGAGAAATAATAATTGAAAACCAATACTTGTTTGGTCCATTCATAAATGCTCAGAAATATAGTGGTGATTAATAATGTTGCCTGCAAACCATCTGACAGTACATGCAGTAAACACTTCAATCTGATTGTTTCCTCCTCCAGGAAGCTTTCCCAGACCAGTTAGGTCTCTTTATAATGTGGTTCTGCCCTGCACTTCCTAAGAAGCTTCTTGAGAAAATAGTACCTGCTGGTCATTGTCCCCTCTGGCGTAGTCACAACCAATGAAAACAATGAGGTGTCCATGAGCCACGCCGGTTAACTGGCCCCGATTGTGACCACAGCTCATGAAAGAAAGCCCCAAAACAGCAGGGGAGGCTATTAAAATATTACATTAATCATCCCTGAAATTAATTTCCAAAGTCTTTTTTCCTCTCTGGAGTTCAAGGTCAGAGAACATGCCTGCTTGTTTATTGCCGTATCCCCGGTGTTTAGCAGGCTTTTAATGAATGTTAAATAATTGAATGAATAAAGGAATAAGTGCCCCCAAATCCGGTTTTATCCAGCATTCACTCACTCCCTCATTCAACAAATATTTATTGAGCGTGTACTATGTGCCAGACACTATTGCGGGCTCTTGGGTTAGGCCAGTGAACAAAAGCTACTTGCCCTCATGGGGCTTGCCTTCTAGCCATATTGGCTGGGCATTGATACATATCCTAGAGGAATCAGTACACGGCCACCTCTCCTGGAACTGTCCTCCTTGATTGGGTTCAGCCATTCAAAGTGTGAGGTCAGTGGAAAATGTCATCTGTTGTTTCAGAGTCAACAGAGAACAGCTGTGCAAAGCTGGGAGTGGATCTGAATGAACACCAGCTGCCCTCTCTTTCTCAGGTCATGCTCTCGGAGCGAAAAGGCACAGACGAGCTCTACGCCGTGAAGATCCTGAAGAAGGACGTCGTGATCCAAGATGACGACGTGGAGTGCACCATGGTGGAGAAGCGGGTGCTGGCTCTGCCCGGGAAGCCGCCCTTCCTCACCCAGCTCCACTCCTGCTTCCAGACCATGGTAACCCACTTGTCTGGGGGCCCCGGGTCTTCCGCCTCCAAAGCTATCTCAGCAGCACACACCCCAAGGAGATACCTGGGCTCTCCCTGTTCTAGAAACAGAAAGATATGGGGCCCAGGGAAATTGGCTGGGAGTTCTGAGGTTGCCACTGAGAAGTGTTCTCCCCTGAGGCAAATGCTGTCTCAACTCAGATAAAGGAACTCAGGCAATTGGTTTTATAACCAACAGAGCAGGGCCTTTCTCTGTCAGCAAAGGGTGACACGGGGACAGGAACTCAGTGGAAAGGTCCACACATTGCGCCTCTAGATGGTTTTACTCAGCCCTCCAGCCCTTTGGGAAAATGTGCGAGTACATTTCTGCAGGTTGCCTGAGGCCTTTGCATGGGTCTCCTTGGAGGGTGGGTTGCCTGAGAACACAGCCCTCAGAGGACTCCCAGGGCGGGGGCACAGTGTCCTAGGCAAGGGCTAGTGAGCTCAGAGCCATGACTGCCAAGACGAGAAGGGAACATTTGTCCTCTGTCTGCTGCTGACTCTGATTTCAGTTCTATCCGCAAGAGCAAGAGACACCCCTGTAAGTAACCTCTTTACCTTTTCCCTGTTCAAATTAGACCTAGGCCCCCATACCCAAGGAAGGAGAGGCCAGAGCCCAAATGCAAGGAGGTACAAAGTTAATTCTTGCCTTTGGGGTTTCTCGTGGCCAATGACCTAGTGACTTAAAGATGCTTTAATGGATTTTTCAAGATTAATTTTGACTCTATCCAGTTCTCAACCTCCATGCTGATTTTAGAGCCCAGCCCATATGTGAGAAGGGATGCTATCGTACTTTGCATCTAATTTGATGCATGTATAAATTCTTTAATCTAGTGAGTTCCCTCTCTCTTTTATCCTTTTCTTTTATCTGTTCTTTTATCTTCTGAAGATATCCTAGGGTGTTTGACCTATAGCATTTTCATAGTCTGGGTTTTGCCAACTGTATAGCCTTGGAGCACCTCAACATGTTTCCTCTGTCCCCTTTATTTCCTGCAAATTAGCAGCTGGGTCTAGAGGCTTGGTGTGACTCTGCTTCGGTCCCTTTGGCAAGGCCGTAGATGGTGGTGTGTTCTTTCATCTGAAGGCACAGACTGTCCAGTTGCCTCTCTCAGTGATGTTGGCAGCAACTTATGATTGCTGCCTAGATGCATTAATTCATTAGGGATTGTACGATGGTGAGCTCCTAATTCTAGCATTTCTTTTCCATACTAGTTGGAATGCTTGTATAAATAGGGGCTTTCCCTCATCTATTGCTTGGTTCCCTTATGCTATGGCTCCCGTAGGAAAAGCAGGATAAATGCTTGATTCTTTCCCCGTACGTGACAGCTTTCAAGATAATAAATTCATTCACTATTGTGCTCCAAGGGTGACTAAAGTTTGCTTTTAAAATAAATTTTTTGAGTAGAAGAAGAGAATCAATGGAAGGGAAAATACTAAGTGAATGATAATTTACATCACATTGGTGGGACTTGGCAAGGCCAGGAAAGGAGTACCCCTCTTAGACAAAATGTCTAGTCTTCCCTTGGGGAGTTAAGGTCTAAAGGTATCCAAGGGGTGGCAGAGACAGGGCTAGGATCGAAACCTCTAGGCTCCCCAACTCTCTTGCCTTCTCCCTTTTCCATTGTTGGTCCCCAAATTGACTCATTGACACCACCAGGCGACAGACAGTCTCAGTCTGGTAAATAGTCTGAGAAGGAGATTTTTCTCCAAGAAAGAGGCTGAGCTAACCTGAAGCAGCAGTTGTCAATTTCAGTTGGATATGGTGAGACTGAGAGAAATTAATCATGTGTGACTGATACTCATTAACGTATAGTATCTTTGTAGTTAACTGTTTTATAAATAAAGTAGAGTGGATTTGAGTTATTCTTTTACTGTTGAGCCACATCGCTCCCCGGCATTTCAATATGCTTCCTGAAATTAAAGAGTAGGGGCTGGGTGGTTACATGGAAATTGTGCAGAGCTCTGAGTTCTCTGCAGGAGCCGTCACTTGCCAGGGAGGAGAGATTAGGAACCATGAGAGGCTAGAACTCGAGAGCTCACTGGATTCATGTCTTGCATGGACGTGAAGACCCCATGCTAGAGACCAGTGCAGAATCTCCCAACCCAGCAAAGCCAGGGATGGAATAGGAGGCTTTCTCATGGGTTGAGGATCAGATGAAAGAGTTACCCTGTCTCTAGGGGCTGTATTGTTTGGGAGGGTGAGGGAAAGGGGTTGGGAAGATGCACTCACTGCAAGGAAGAGACCCTTGGATACTACGTGGGGCCGGCTGAAGGAAGAGCAGACACCCTCTCCGCCTCACCTGCACTCTGGCATATGCTCCTTGAGTGAAATGCCCCAATTTAAATTATTTTTTCTCACCTTTTTTTTGGCTGAGCACATATATTTTAATTTTGCATAAATTAAATTTATTTTCAAAGACTTATAATAATTTCTACTCTATGTGAGGCACAGAACTAACAATTTTAAGCCGCATGACAACTTAGAAGGGTCCTGTCGTCATCCTGACTTCACAGACGAGAGGACTGAGCCCACACAGCTGGTACATTTCAGGGCCAGGACTTGAACCCAAGTGTCTGGCTCTAAGCAGGTTTGCCCTTAACCGCTGCACCATGAGGTCTTTTGTGTGTGGATCACCCGACGGCCACTCCACCTGACACCCCTGGGGCAGAATCCCCCACTGCCAGCCTGGCTCCAGGCTCCACCAGGGGCCTGAGTTCTAACCTAGCCTTGCTTATCTCTCACCTGCTCAGTGAAGTCACATTGTGTCTCTGTCCCTTAGCTTTCTCATGGCTGGGGTCAGAACTGACTTTCCATCTGAGCATCTGCTATGCATGGGGTCTTCAAAAACATTGTTTCGTCCCATCCTCATAAGACTCTTGCAATGGATGGGATTATCTGTTCCACCTTGCAGGTGAAAGGATTAAGGATCAGGGTTGCACAGTAGTTTTCTCTAGACACAGCACCAGGTCACTGGCCCATTGAACTCAGAGCCCAAGCTCTTGTTAGTACAGCATGTTGGGTCGCCACCCAAATGGCCGTAACAATGATAATGATGCAAGCAAGAACCCAAGGCAGCAGCTAACAGTAATGAGCAGTCAGTATGTGCTGGGCACCATCCTCAGCATCCTAGCTGTACTACCTCACTTTATCTTCCTGACACCTCTATTGGATAGGAACTAGGACTAGCGTCAATTCACAGATATGAATGGTAACACTCAGAGAAGTTAAGTAACTCATGCAATGTCACACAGTGCTAAGTAGTGGAGCTGAGATTTATTCTACAAGACTCCAGAACCCCAAAACTGGAAGCCTTTGCTGTCCTGCCTGGGCTTTAACTTCACATTCCTATTTTTAGTTTATAAAGTATTTTTACTCTCATGATCACATCCAACCTTCACAAGAACACTAAAAGTAAGTATTACTGTCCACCTTTCTACCCAAAAGACACTGACCCCCAGAAAGATGAAATGGCTCCTATTACACAGTTGGTAAGTGCAGTCCCAGGACCTGAGTCCAGGTTTCCTAATGGCCCTTTGGGTGGTTTTCCTACTATGGAAGTGTCACTCCACTTATTCTATAGGGATATTGCAAGGATTAGGTAAGATTTTATCCATGGGAGTGACTATTTAAATTTAGAGAGCACTGCATGTATATGAGGCAAAACATTGCCAGCGTGGCTAAGGTGAGCAGGAAGGTGACACCCCTTTCTGAGGAAGGCCTGTGAAGGTGGCCCTCTGGCTCATGCTCATCTTCTAGCATGGCATGGCCCGGCCCCCTGAGTGGTGCTTCCAAGGAGGCTGGAATGGGCAGTATCCCAAAAGTCAGAACATTACTGCCAGGATGCAGAGGGTACTAATGCTTATTGGTTATTGCAACAAATACGTATTTGTTGAAACAAATGTCAGACCCAGCTGCATTACCACGAGGGGTACATCAGTGAAACAAAGTCCCTGTTCCCTTGGAATTTGCATTCTCATGGGAGACACAGAAAAATAAACTATAATAGTGACGCGAAGTAAAGGGGGCGGAGATGGATGGATGGGGGCAGAGCGATGCTATTTTTGATAGGATCATCAAGGAAGGCCTCTCTGAAAAGGATGACACTTGAGCAGAGACCAGGACAAGCAAGGGAGCGAGGCGTGTGGCTATCCGGGGGCAGAGTGTTCCAGACAGCAGGAAGAGTGAGTGTGAATGCCCGAGGCGCAAGCATCCTCAGCGTGTTTGAGTAACAGCAAAGGAGGCCGGTGTCGCCCGAGTGGATTGTCATTTTGTATTTTGTGACCCAGAATTCTTTTTGAATCAGCTACCTTTAAAAAAAAAAATGACAAATCTACTATAACATGCTGCAAATTTGATATGTTTTTCTTGCTAGAGACTTCGAATTTTGAAGATAAAAGATCCTTAACGGAATGTTTAAAAATCCTTAAAGTGGTTGGAATATTAGATAAAAGTGAAAGAGACACCCAGCAATATATGAAACCATTTTTGTCATCCTTAAAATGACGCAAATTTGATTTTTAAAAAAACTTGTTTAGAAAAAGCAAAGTTACATCAGAAATATCCTTATATTGGGATAAAAAAAATCTTTCAAAAATATGCATGGCACAATGTGAACAAAAAATGTAGGATGTTAAATCCTATTTAAGATAGTATTCTAAATGTGTTAAAATTGAGTGTGCGCATGGAGAACACTCAGAAAGGGACACAGACAGATGAAAATATTGATTTGATTCAGGGAGGGAGTCTGTGGGTAATTGTCTTCTTTTTGAATTTATATTATTTCAGAAACGTCTTTAATAAAGCAGCTTAAAAAAAATTTTTTTATGTGCCGCAAGATGGCAAAGTTAATACCCAAATAGATAGATGCAAGAGCTCTTGGAAGGGGGTTGAGTTTTCAGAGAATTGCTCATTAGACGAACTGGTCTTACGCAAGTTCTCCTGGAAGGACAAAGGGATATGATCTGTGATTACTGGCTACATGACCTCTACAAAGTCACTTAACAGTTCTGAATATTGGTTTCATCATCTTTAAAGTGGGCATAATAAGTGAGTATTAAAAGAGCTGCTGAATACAGAATAATAAACATTAAATGGAGGTCGCCTGCATTATTAGAGCTGGGCTGGAGGCGCACCTTGCCACATAGGCACAAAAGAATTATGTTTCTTCCAGTCCTTTTGCAGTTTTTCTCGGGGATAATTGTCAGCCCAGCACATTCATGCAATTTCCCAACTGCCAGTGGGCACAGGCAGTTAAGTTTCTTTAGCAAAACATCTATTTTAACTGTTTTCTTTTCAATTGAACATATGCACTTCTTTTTTTTTTTAAATAGAATTAGATTTTATGAGTCATTGAAGGACAGAAGTTACTTCCTCCCCAAATTCGCTGCCATGGCCCAGCAATAACTCAGTTGCAAGGCATGCTGGGAGGAGCATGAACACAGAATGCCAGAGAGGACAGGGAGGGGGATGAGGATGGTTCCCACTTGTAGAGGTGACCCCTGATGGCATGTCCATGGAGCCCCAAGAGTGCCCAAGGGGTTGTGGTAACTCAGGATCAGCTCTGGGTTGGTAGCAGTATCCAAGGATGTGGTTGAACTTCAGGGCACTGCTGCAGGAGGCTCTGGCAGTTGTCTCAGCCAGCAGTGATTGGGTTGTAAGAAACAGAACACCGCCTGTCTCCCACCAAACTAGCTCATGCAAAAAGGGGGAAAAAAGAGGATTTTGTTGGAAAGAAACCACCCAAAGGCAAAGGTATACCTGGGCCTCATGAAGAACTAGAATCTGTAACCTTAAATCAGCCTAGAATAGATCTTTCTGTTTCTTTCCCCTTGTTTTCTCTGTTTCTCCCTGCTCATAAGAAACACGGCTTTCCTAGCCTCTTGCAGTTTCCCTAGCCACCAAATTCCCTGAGTCCCAATTTATACTCACAGGAGAGGGAATCTGATTGGTTCATCTTGGGTCAGGTGTTTATTCCTGGCTCAATCAGCTGGTAATTGGCTACTTCGAACGCAGTAGGAACCTTAAAAGAAGGTGTTACATCCACAGGGGGTGGAATAATTGGTGCTCATGCCGGATGGAAGGCTTCATCTTGAGTCCAGGGAGACCAGCTGGGTTGAAGCAGGATATAGTTATAGCCTAGTGCTACAAACACGGCATTCAGTGCCTCCCAGGAGAGGAAGCTGGTGAGAGCTTGGCAGATGTCAGGGCTTTAGTCAACTAATACCATCCAAGGATCTCGATTGCAGGAAAGGAATCAGGGATGCAGCCCAGGCAGCTAGAGCAGGTAGGAATGGACAGAGCCTGATTCTCTCTGCTTTCTTGACGGTGGTATTTGCATATTCATTCAATAATCAAAGGTCTGTGGAATTCCAAGGAAGAAGAGAGGTTGTTCTAGCCCTTGAGAACTTTGGTCTTTTTGCGGAAGGGCAAGGCTTAGAAAGCCGAAGGGAAAAAAAATGTTTGAGAAGTATCACTTCCTTGGTTCCTGCAGTGATTGTAAAACTATAAAATACAGAGGAAAGAAAAGTTGTGTGTGTGTGAACGCATGTCCTTGACTGCACACTTACTGGAGTGAGGCTCCATGAGTGTGCATGGAATTGTCGTGCATCATCTGATACATCTTGGCAGCATCTCTGTGAAGAAGCAGCTGTCATTACCCACTTTAGGAAGGCAGAGAAAGTTTAAGTAACTGACCCGAGGTCTTGGAGTAAATATCCAATATAACTGGGACTTGAACCCAGGACTAGCTGACGCCAAAGCCAGGACTTTCAGCCATAGCACTCCACAGCCTCTCTGAAGAGAAACAGATGGCCCCTGAGCAATAAAGGGAACAGCTTACAGACAGGATGAATTCACAGACAGCTTGGAAAGTCATTAAAGATCATTAAATAGACAAATTCTTACTGCAACTCACCTTAGAGCATGGTATATAGAGGTGCCCCCATGGTTGGTTTTCTCTGTCCATGGTATCTTGTTAAAAGTGGTAGGTGTCTCCCTAGCAGTCACACAGGTGTCATGTTGCAGCTGTCTTAGAGGACACTGTCTCTTTTGAATTCCTTTGTCCCATCCGGGGACACCCGGGTGAATTCTGCACATGCCACCCTAGTCATCATTTTAAATCAGACCGTCCTCATACTCATGTTCCAAATTTGGGAAATTCTATCCAAACATTTTGCACGATGTGGTGGCAGGTATTTAATTTGAATTATTTACCAATCGAATATGAGAGATAAAGGAGAAGGGGAATTTAAAATTACCTGAAGGCCCTGGAAGCTTAGAGGACAGGGGTAATGAAGAATCACAACAACAAGGGCAATTTTGAAGAAACACTTTAAAGTTGAGCAGACTGGCTAGTTTGAAGAAAAAGATGGTGAGTTTGCCTTTCTGAGCTTTTTAATTGGAGTTGACAGTGGAACACCCACATAGAAACGTCCTGTAGCCAGCTGGAGCTGACTGGAGCTCAGGAGAGAAATATAAGTCAAGATTCATCAGCCCAGGGAGATAAGAGTTGGAACTCTGAGCGTGACAAGTCCTCTTTGGAATATTGAGCAAGTCGGAGAGAGACAACCTGGGACGCAAGTCCACACTCAAGAAATACTTTTTGATTTACTTGCGTTAGAGTCCAACAAATAAGCCTTAACCAAAAACCACTGGACGTGATGATAGGGAAGATCATGCAATAATTCTATAGGAAGAGGGAGGAGCAAAGCCAAATTTCAGGGAGTTATGGAGGAGAATAATTATGTAAAAATCGGGGGCAATGGGTGAGGACCATTTGGTTAACGGAAGCCTCCATAGTTCACTCTTTGTGACTCCCGTGCAATTTCATTTATCACATCCTATTTTCGATTATGGTCGGAATTAGTTGTATATTTGTTTTAATCAAGATTATGAATTCTCCGAGGGCAAGCCCGTATCTTATTCATCATTTTTGCCTCTTTCAACGTCCAGTGCCGTGACTTGCAAAAATAAATGCTCAGTGAACGTTCTAGAACTCACTTCTCTGCTCAAGATTGGCTCTAGATTGCCTCTGACAGTGTTTCTCAGATTTTGATGTTTCTTACTGTGGAGTGGGAGATGAACCTGGTGGTATGTGGACGAATTGCATTTATTTTAAAAATAAGTCATTTAAAGGATTGATGTACCAAAGCCAGACTAGATATAGCATAGAGATGATAGACTCCAGATCTTTTCTTTTTTGCAAAGATGATGAATTTCCATTTATGACTTTGGTATGCATTTAAAATTTTTTAAATAAGCGTGATTAAGCTTTTTAAAAGCGAGTCAGTAAAATTATTTTTAAAATAAGTAAATTTCAGTAGAGGATACAGGCAAAGTTGATAAAGACCTTGAAGCCAATTGGGAGACAGCTGAAGTTTGGATCAGTGGCTTTACGAAGGGTGTTGTAATTTGGTCCCTCTCTACCTCGCCCACTTCTGTTATGTGACTACATGCATTTTATTCTCCCTCTCCAGCAATAATAGCCATGAAATGAGGGGCTTAAGTACTTAGCTGTATTTTTTCACAATGCACATTAAAACAAACATGAAACTATAAAGGTAAAAACATATGCATCCGTGGACTACCTAAAATTATCTCCTACCTCATTTTGGGAAACATCGCCGTTTGGAAATTTATCTGGTCTCCTCCACTCATCTGGGGAAATCCGTAACACCGGGCACCATGGATCATTCCCAGCAGCATCTCTGGCAATAGAATAGTGCCTGGCATAGAGTGGGCATCATTAAGTGTTTGTTCAGAAATGAAAGGACAGTGAGATGTCAACCGTAACATTGAGTAGCTGAGGCGCTGGTGTGTCAAAGCCACACTCAGTACAGTTCAAAGATGATGGATCTCACAGTTTCCCCACATATGGTGAGCGGCAGAAACACACCACAAAACATTACCCATAGAGGAAGCTATCCCCCCATGTGGGGCTTCCGACTAATGAGTTTGGGGGGCAAGTTGAGTTCTTCCCAGCAAAAAGCAAGCAAGTGAAATCTCTCTCTCACTTACTTTTCTCTTTGTGGCCGATGCCATCTGCTAGTTTTAAAAATAATTTTTAAAAGCAAGTGTTTTGGTTCTCTTCAACGTGCAGCAAAGACAGATGCTATTTTTAGGCTTGTTTTCTATCAAAAATCCCCCAAAGCACCAGGGGCTGGGTGTCGGCAGTGCTGGCGTACTGTCTGTGTTCTGCCACCAACTTGTATGTGACCTTTCTGCAAATCTCATGTGCCTTGGACCCTGAGAATGAAAGTGATAATTCTACCTCTCTCTACCTCTCATTAGGGATGAGAGTAGTATTAGTCTGAGAAAGAAAAACCGTTTCAAAAACAAATTGGCCAAACGGGGTGGGGAACCTGTGGCCTTCTGATTTCAAGATTTTTTTTATTTTATTTTAAGCACCAAAAGAGGCAAGAAAAGCTTCAGCTTTCTCTGCTGTACCCCTTTTAAGAAAGGATTTGGGCCGGGCGCGGTGGCTCACGCCTGTAATCCTAGCATTCTGGGAGGCCGAGGCGGGCAGATTGTTTGAGCTCAGGAGTTCGAGACCAGCCTCAGCAAGAGTGAGACCCCGTCTCTACTGAAAATAGAAAGAAATTAATCAGACAACTAAAAATATATAGAAAAAATTAGCCGGGCATGGTGGCGCATGCCTGTAGTCCCAGCTACTCGGGAGGCTGAGGCAGAAGGATTGCTTGAGCCCAGGAGTTTGAGGTTGCTGTGAGCTTGGCTGACGCCACGGCACTCACTCTAGCCCGGGCAAAAAAGCGAGACTCTGTCTCAAAAAAAAAAAAAAAGAAAGGATTTGTTCTGTAAAATTCGGATTCAGTCAAAAGGCCACACTTAAGGAACTAGAAGACCACAAGTGGCCTTAAGGCTGCAGGTCCCTCACCCCAACCTGCAGTTTGTGTACTGATGTGTGGCTAGATCTCAACGTTCCTTCTCTCCCTTCTGGACTGGAAGCTCTTTGTGGGAAGGACACATCTACACACAGTGTCATGTCCAGCCCAGAACCTTTCATGCAAGATGTACGTACTGGAGGCAGCTTAATGAGAGGTTGCCAGGATAAATTCTGGAACCAAACTGCCAGGGTCCAAATCCTGGCTCTACAGGTTGCCAACCGAGTGACCACGGGCAGGTTACTTAGCCTTTCTGAGCTTCAACTTTCACGTCTGTAGAAGGGGGAGAGCAGTAATACTTGCCACGCTGGGTTGTTTGGAGGGATAAGTGAGACAAAACACATAAAGCATTTAGCTCAGTCACATAATAAGTACCCAAAAGATGCTAACTTAATTTTATTATTGTTGTTATTATTAATATAATTGTTAGACACTCAATACATATCTGACAAATGCATGTATGACTGTTATATGTAAGCTAAAGTTCAGTGCACTGTACAAAAGATTTTTTTAAGAAGATTTTTTAAATGGTGAATTAAACATTTGTTACATGGCCAACATCACGTTAGACTCTTTACATAAGTCCTTGCGTTTAACACTCTATGGGGCAGGTGAAGAATGTCCACTTTACAGTTAAGAGAAAGCTGGAGGCTATAGGTTAAGTGACTGCTCACTGTTGCATAGCTAGTAAGTGGTGGCACAAGACTTCAAATCCTGTATTGACTTAAAATTTGGCACCTTTGCCCTACATGGCACTTTTCCCGAACCCATTCTCCTGGTTTTATCGCCCCTCACAACAGCTTTGCAACTTTTGCCAGCAAACCACCTTTTAAACTGCAACTCAATCATATCAACATATACATATAACCAAAACACATGTTCCACAAAATAATACTAATACTTAGTGGTGCTCTGTGTAGGGTACTCTGATAGTTTCTAGGTTTTTCTCTTTCTTTCATTTTCTTTTTTTTTAAAATTGATCATGAACTGCCAGATTGATTTAATGATCAATTAAAGTGAGCTACAACTTGAGTTTGAAAAACACTGGCCTGGCTGAAATAACCAGGCAATGCCGATGGGACAGCTCATTTTCAGCACGTTTACAATTGGCAGCACTGTGCACGCCCCTCAGTCACTCTGTTAGAGATGGTTGATTATATTGCTCTCATGTTATAAAGGGAGATATCAAGGATCAGAGATATAAAGTGGTCTTCCCAAGCCCAACCAGCTAGAAAGTTTGGAGCCAAGGCTTCAGTTCCAGCCTCTGACTGCATGAATGGTGTTTGGGGGGCCCACTAATTCCTGCTGCCTCTACGATCACTCATTCATTCATTTAATTAATGTGCACAAATGGCTCTCTTTGGCCAGGCAAGGTGCTGGGCTCTTGGTACAGAATGGGAAACAAATTTGACATGGTCTCTGGCTTTGTGGAACTTCCAGTCTTATCTGGAATTAGATGGTTTCTTTTGGAGAGAAAAATCAAAGCCTTTCTATTAGCCCTTGAGGCCTTATATGATCTGAGTCCCTCGTCACCTCTCTGGGCTCATCTCCTGTCTCCATTCTTCTCACTTCTCCTGTCACACTGGTTCCTCAAGGTTCCCAAAGCACAGCAAATGTGCTGTGGCCTCGGGGCCTTTGCACAAATGGTTTCCTCCACCTGATAAGCTCTTGCTCTACATATCTGCATAGCTGCTTCCATCAGCTCCTCCAAGTCTTTGCTGAAGCACCTCCTTCTTGATATGATTTATCCTGAGCACCTTATGGAAATTAGAACTCCTTTCTCCCATCTCATCCAGCTGGCACTCCCAATCTCCCTTACTTTGCTCTGCTTTTTCCATAGCACTTATTATGTTTTAATGGTCTATTTAATTTATTTATTATGTGTAGCATTCATTGTCTTTGTCTGTGTCCCCCTACCAGAATGAAAGATAAAGACAGGAGGTTTGTGTTGGTTTTGTCCACTGCTTTATTTCCAACACCTATATATAGTAGGGTATCTCATAGGGCCATATAAATATTTTTTGACTTCATTAATGAGTGAATAGATGAAATAAGTAATCATCTAGTTAAATATATAGTTACAAATTATGATATGATTAGAGGGAAAAAAAACCCACAGGGGTTCATGAAAGAGTGTAGCAGGCAGACCTAATTTAGATTGGGTGGGTTAAAGGATGTGATTTCTTTAGGCTGAGAACATGAGAGGGACTTAAGTCCCTACAATTAGTTAGTGCAGACTCTGCCATTGCAAACCAGAGGAATGTAGCATAAAGGAGTGATTTAACCCAAGCAAAAGTTTCTGAGAAGAGGTGAAGTCATTCATTCATTTAATAAACACCCTTTGATGGAAGGGGAGCAGGCAGATCATATGTAGGTGCTGCCCAGGGACCATAGCACACATCTGTCTCATCTAATCCTATCACCACCACTGTGGTTCTATTAGTATCTCCTCTTTACAGATGAGGAAACCCAAATGTTGAATACTTCTCCAAAGATACCCAGCTAGTAGGAAGCAGAGCTGAGTTTCTCTTTGGCTCCAGTGCCTTGCTCTGTCACCCCCTGGGCACTTACTGTTTGCCAGTTGTGGTACCAGAAACAGAGCTTGCACAGCCGAGGAGGACCCAGCCCCTACTCGAAGGAGTTCACAATATCCCTTAAAAGACATGTTGAAAAAAATGCCCTGAATGGGGCACAGATTTCCTTTCTGACCCCAATTCTTTTACTTCCAGACATGCGCTTCTCAGCTACTACTTTTCAAACCTTGATAATTCATATTTTGTTTTGTTTTTTTGTAGCCACTGTTTAGTTATCTGTTGCTGAGTACCTCAAAACTCAGTGGTCTGAAACAACAGTAAACATTTATTATTTCACAGTTTCTGTGGGTCAGAAATTTGGGAGTGGTTCACCTATGCAATTCTGGCTTCGGGCCTCAAATGAAGTTGCAGCCATGTTGCCAGCTGGGGTTGCAGTCGTCTGAAGGCTTGTCTTGGGAGGAAGGATCTGTTTCTAAGGTGGCTCACTTGCCTGACTGGAGTTGGTGCTGGCTGTTGGCAGGAGGCCTCAGTTCTTTGCCAAACGCACCTTTCCACAGTGCTGCTTGAGCGTCCTCGTGACATGGCGGCTGTAAGGTCTTTTGAGACCTCATCCCGGAAGTCATGTATTGTTACTTCTACACTATCCTATTTGCTACACAAGTCAGTCCTATTCATGTGGGAAGGTACTACGTAAGAACACGAATACCAAGAGATGAAAAAAATTATTACAGGGCCATCATAGAGGCTGGCACTACCTATAACCTGTAGTATTACTTACTTAACATTTCCCACTTTTTTAAAAATTAGCCTTATCCTAAACAATAATATCAATTAAGTCACAAGATTACTGTGCTAATTATATTTTCTAGCCCAAATGAATCTAAACCTGTAGTTATTAATGAAAAACATTATTCATATACCACCTATGCTCCCTCGCATACTTCCAGTGGCACAAATGTTAAGCTTGGGGAAACACTGGGCCCCGCAAATGGGGGTCTGTCAGAGAGTCCTGGTGGTTTTGGTCATCATTCCAGCTATCCCCTGCTCTGCATTGGAGCCTGAGAAGCTACACGATGCTGATTTTGCAGTTTGCTCTCCTCTTCCAGGACCGCCTGTACTTTGTGATGGAGTACGTGAACGGGGGTGACCTCATGTACCACATCCAACAAGTTGGCCGGTTTAAAGAACCTCATGCTGTGTAAGTGAGAACTTGCGCTGTGTCCTTGGGGTAAATGGGTGGGTTGTTAATTCCTTTGGGGTTTTTTTTGCCAGCAGAGGATTTTTAAACATCTCAGGCTCCTCTGTGAGAAATATTTGGCCAGGGGAGAAGGTGCTCTGCTTGACAGGGGATGCTTTTATTTTATTTTTTTCCTGGAACCAGCTAAGAACTTGAAGCTCTAAAACCATAGCTATTTCTTTATCTCTAATTCTTGCCTCTGACTCCTAGGAATGGCCATATAGCTTCCTTGGGGAATGTCACTGTAGGTTTTGTTTGTTCATTTGCTAATATTTATGGAGAGCTTATTATGGGCCAGGCTCTAAGTGCTCAACAAACACTGTCTCGTTTAATCCTGAGAATAACTCTGGGAGGTAGGTATCAGCACCTCTGCTTTACAGACAGGGAAACCGAGATGCGGAGAGTTTTAGAAACTTGCTCAAGATCACAGGGCTAGTGCGAGGCTGATCCAGAATTTTGACCCACATTTTTTTGCCCATGTTCTATGTCTTACACCACTCTCCCTCTTAGATGCCTTCACTCCAGGAGATGGTCAGGTTGAATAGTGGTGATGGTTTGTGGTTCCTGGGATGGAAGACTGATTATGGGTTTGGGGAAATATGTGTCTTCTACTGTGTCCATTCCATCTCCTTTAGTACCCAAGGCAGCCAGAGTTTAATCTTTTTAGAACACAAATCTCATCGTATTACTCTCCTGCTTAAAACCCTGTCATCGAACAGGAAACCGGCAAGTCATAGGAATTAGCAACAACAACCTCTCCCTGGGGAGTTTGCTAAGATCTTATTGCCTCTCCAGAGAGCACCCAGGGCTCGACTAGGGCCCCACCCTGTCACATCCGAGGCTTGCTGGCTCCTGCCCAGCCCAGCTTGCCCCTCTCCTGCCACCTGCTGAGGCTGTGAGCACCATGTTCCGGTAGGATTTGCATGATCCTGTGCTTCCAAATCTTGCCATTCGTATCTCTTGGCGCGATTCTAAGAGGACTGGCTCCTCTTTTATTTCTAACATCTAATTGACCACATGCTTTAATTCCATTATCACACAAGACATATTGTCAGGACACTTGACATAGTTCCCCCAAACCCTGTCCAACCCTTGTGGTATAACTGGGCTTTCTAGTTCTCTGAAAACCTCTTTCCTTCTGGGGAGGTCTTCATTAAGAGGTTACACTTTAGTCAGATGCTGTTTCTGGTCCTCGCTGTGCCAGTCATTAGCTGTGTAGCTTGCCTAAGTTATTTCATCTCTCTAAGCCTCAGTTTCCTCATTTGAGGAGCAGGTAGGTAATAGTAGGACCTACCTGACAGGATTATTATTAGGGTTAAATCAGATAATGCTTAAAATGATGCCAGGTGGATGGTAAGACTTCAACAGATGTTAGCTGTTCTTGTTAAGATATTTTAACTAGCTATAGTCTGAAACCATGCTGTCTATTATATCCCATGGCCTCCTCCTCCCCACTACGCAATTCCTGAACCTCTGCCCACCCCCAGTTTGTCCTTAAGGCAGGCCTATAGCTAGCTCTCTAAAGCACGCTGTTAATCCATCCATACTCTCAGCATTCTACGAGCTGTGTAGCTGACCATCCATGGTGGGACTTTAATGCCCTGTGCCTCATTCAATGTTGTATTGAATTCTGAGAGTTGCCAAGCATATGGTGTCCTTGAATTTCTCCATCACTTTTTTTTTTTTAATTTCAGATTTTACGCTGCAGAAATCGCCATTGGTCTGTTCTTCTTGCAGAGCAAGGGCATCATTTACCGGTAAGTGAACACTGCTATGCTTTCCATCTCCTCATCTCCTTCAGTTCCTTCCTTCCCTGCCTCTTTCTTCAACTGCTTTTAAAATTAGAATCCGTGCTGGGGGAGGAATCCTCCAGTACTAACTTGGGCATGTGTTCTGCCAGGCAGCATCGCCCACTGACCTGGCAAAGTTTGGGCAGCTCTATATGATGGTAGAAAATCTCGATGGACTGTGTCACCAATGATGGTTCTGAGCCTCAAACACGAGAACATTTGCTGTAAGAAGAGGAGGCTCACTATGGGGTCCCAGTACTTCTCTCTCTTGCCTGTGGATCCCACACTTGGGGTCCAGCAATGCATCTTGGCTGGCCAAATGTGATGGATCATGTTATTATGAAAAAATATATATATATATTTTTTGCTATGTAACTACAACTTGGAAATAGATCTCTGAGTAGCTGCCCTGAAATACAGGATTAAGTTCAGGACTTGGCATTTGCTGGTTTTTGGAGGAGCAAGTGGATGATCATAGCTATATGAGTCATACCATTTTATATTTCATGCAAGGCAGACTGTTGAGCCCGAGGCTGCTGTTTGTCAGTGAGTCCGGGGCATGCAGTTCTCCTTGCACTACATGGATGCAAATGGCATAGTCGGCGCAGGCTTGGGCTGATTTGTTATGCAAGAGAGGCTGGCAGGGCATGGGGCTTCCAAACAGTGCTTGGCACAGGTGAGGGGCTATTTAAAAGATCATGAAGAGCCACAAAAAGTCCATTTCATTCAATCGTTTGACAAATATTTATCAAAAGCCTACTATGTTCTAGGCACTATGGTGGGGTCTGGGGATACGGCAGTGAATACAACAGCCACAGTGCCTTGCCCTAGTGGAGTTTATCTTCTAGTGGTGGGAGACAGAGAAGGAAATCATAAAAATATAGTCTGTCAGGGAGTGATAAGTGCTATGGAGAAAAATCAAACAGGATATGGGGCTGGTGTGTGCAGGGTGGTGGAGATTTGCCTCTTGTGTAGAGAGCGTGGTGATTAGGGTCTGGAGAGTTAGGGGTGACTTGGGAGTCCTGGGCCTCTCACTGCAACTGAAGGATAGATATGGGATGAACAGACACGAAGAGATCAGCCCTGGTAGTTTCAAGGCAGATAGTGGAGGTGAGGCTTTGGGAGCATGTGGGATGGAGGGATGGGAGGTGGGGGCTTTGTCAGAAGCTTCTAGAGCCCTGGGGCTCTTATTCACTCCTTGAAGTGGTGATATGAAATCTAGTGGGGGAGAGACAATCTTATCCAGAGTACACAGTCCCCACCATCCCTATTTGTCCTGATAATGGAAGGATGAAGATCAGGAAGAGGAGTGGTTTTACCTGGCTCATGAGTAATCCTAGTGAAGGTACCAAAATAAAGAGAAGAAGAAGAAGAATTTAAGTTTTAAATAGTATGGTCATTCTGCCCATGCTTGCCTCAGTGATCACGTATCGCCATGTGAGCATGAAATGGGACACGGAAATGCTCTAACTCCCTCATTTTCCCTTTTGACTCTCATAGCGAGAGCATCTTTTTATGCTGAATGTGATTCTGGTGTTGAAAGGTACACGTTATCTTCTGTATGACAATGACTCCTAAATTCAAGCCAGTGACTTCAGCTGGTGCTTAACCAAAGAAACAGGGATTGTGGGACATTTCTCACTCTACATAGTTCTCACTTTGTGTACTGATGTTAGGACCCAGCTTCTGTGCAGCTTGTGCCTCCACTAGAATAGAGCCGACCGGGTTCTTGAGATTAAATATGGACCTACAAGTTTGCTAGAAGAAAATGCAGTCCCATGGTAGGAACCAGGAGAGGAAATAATTAGAGTTCTGGTCACCCGAGTTGAGATTCAGGGCTAGCTTCCAATCTAGCAGGGAACCGGATTGGGATCTGGGATCCATGGATCCAGGCCATTGGCCACCCAGATCATGAAACCCAAAGATTAGTATTTCAGGTGCTAAGACAATACCTACTTCAAAGCTCTTTTTCCTAAACCAGCTACACGTTCTTCCTTTCATGCTTCACTACTAATATGGTTTTCAAAGGGATATTTATCAATCTTTTAAGCAAATTAATATGTAAACCTTTTGTGTGTGTGTGTAAGAACAGACTCTGTCTCCTACTATAAAGATTGAAAATTCCAGATGCTTTCGCAGCCTCCCCATAGCAAGGGCAGGCACACGACCCAAACTCTGACACCCGGTCATACTCACTCAAAACCTTGACTCAGAAACTAGTGAGAAAGGAGGCAGAGACCATAGAATCAAGAGTGGCCACAGTAATCAGGAACAGCCAGTGTCCAGGGGCAAGAGAAGAAGAGATTCTTAGCAGCAATGGTCAGTCCAGCATTAGGGCTTCCTGGAGCAGAGGGGGTGATGTCTTTGTCCAGTGGTGACGTTGGCGGTGTCTTCACTGGACCAGCTCCATATTTCTGGCTGTGTAGTCTCCTAATCTGGTTCTTCAGCCTTCCGTGGAGATTCTGTGATGTTTCCAATATGCTTTTACAAATTCCTTTTCAGGTTAAAATCATCAGAGTTGGTTTTTGTTCCCCACCATTAAGAATCTTGATTGAGACAGAGTCCTTGAAATTGATAATCAAATGAAAACTATTAAAAATTACACAACAAAAGATGCATGGTTTTATAGTTTCATAGAGATTGCCTTCATGGTTGTAAAGTCTTTTAAAGTGTTACAAATCACTCCCTCCTTCATTTATAGCTCTAGCTCATTGAACAGTTCTTAAGTAAAGAGGATGAGGAATTATGTTAGACTTAAACCCTCTTTGAGGATCACAGCTGGAGATGTTGAGTGGGTGGTTGGGACAAAAGATGCTTCCTGTCAAACTTAGTGTCTGATCTATTGATCACCATCTCTGGAATGTGTGTTGATTTTGCCCTTGATGGATTTCTGTAAATGAGAACTATTGCTCTAGCCCCTTTTTGAAACAGAAATGAGGATTTATTACATAGAACAAAAGAAGGCAGTAGAATATCAAAAGAGTGCTAGTGACAGTAAATATGATGGGAGCATCTTCTAGTCTCAAGACCTGCTGGTTCTTGGCACCTGAAACTCCTTTTCTATAAAAGATGGAGATTTTATTCCTTCCCTGGTTGACATAGTTTCTGGGCATGTGGTCAAGCTGGGGGGCGGGGGTGGGGGTTGTGTCACTATTAATGAAATCATATGTAGACCTAGTATGTTTAGGTGAAGCAAGTAATTGCAAAGTTCAGTTTCTCTAAGTTCCAACCTAGCATTCAGAGACTGCTGTGGTTTATAGATAAGAAAGAAGGCCGGATATAAGCAGTACCGTGGACAGCGCCAAAGATATTATAATTGTGGAATGTTGCTATTGGCAAACAGTGGGTACAAGTGGACCTTCCCTAGGATGAAGAGACCCTATAGACATGGATAGGACATGCCAGGATATATTTCATTCTTTTAGTTGGAAATGATGACAGCAACTCAATTCAGGCTATCTTAAGTTAAAAGAGGCATTTATTGGCTGATGTCACTTAAAAGTCCAGGGGCAGATCTGAATTTAGGCCTGGATAAATGCAGGGGCTCAAATGATGTTATGAGGGTTCACTTTATCACTCTCCCTTTAGGTTCTCCTTTATCTATATCAGTTTTCTTCTCTCCATCTGGTGACCCTTGGAGCTTCTAGACTCACATTCTACCACCTGAGCAATCCCAATGGAAAAAGCACTCATCTCTCTTCTGATGGTACCAGCCAAAATGCCAGGGCTGATACAATGACTTTGATTGGCCCAGATTGGGTCACATGCCCATTCTGAATCTGGTACTGTGACCAGCAGGATGGAGTATTTCCACTGGCCAGGACAGGCCCACATGACCACTTGGGGAGCCAGCACCACCCACATTACGTGGCTTGAGAACTGGGGAAGGGTGGTTCTTCAAAGGAATATTAGGATGCTCTCATCACAAGATGCTAGAATAGGCAGAAACCACAGATGTTCACCACCCACTCAAAATGATTTAAGGGAGAGAAGTGAATTGAACGGTAGTTCCCCTTACCTCTCAGAAAGCTGGACTTCCCCATATTCTATTAGGACTAGGACAATCTGATCCATAGATCAGCCCTACTGACTGAGTTGACATTGGAGTAGGTATTTAGAAAGGAAAGTGTGTTGATACTAGAGCAATCCCATATGCAGGAGACATACGAGCATTCCCCCAAATATCAAGCTGTCCTCATCAACACAGTTGGAAATAAAAGAATGCAAGTACAGCACGCATCCTTTATGTTAAAGCTAAATGTCACCACCTTAGGTCCTTCCTGACACCCTGTTTAAAGTGACCTTCCTGGCCGGGCGCGGTGGCTCACGCCTGTAATCCTAGCACTCTTGGAGGCCGAGGCGGGCGGATCGTTCTGAGCTCAGGAGTTCGAGACCAGCCTGAGCAAGAGCGAGACCCCATCTCTACCAAAAAATGGAAAGAAATTAATTGGACAGCTAAAAATATATGTAGAAAAAATTAGCCGGGCATGGTGGCGCATGCCTGTGGTCCCAGCTACCGGGGAGGCTGAGACAGTAGGGTTGCTTGAGCCCAGGAATTTGAGGTTGCTGTGAGCTAGGCTGACGCCACGGACTCGCCCCAGGCAAGAAAGTGAGACTCTGTCTCAAAAAAAAATAAATAAATAAATAAAGTGACCTTCCCCAATTACTACCTCATTGTCATTTTTATTTTCTTTGCATACATCTGAATCTGTAATAATCATGCTTATAGATTTAAATACTTGTAAATTGTCTTTTTTCCTCCCCTGGAATTTAATCAGAAGAGCAGGAAGCTTGTTCATCTTGTTCACAGCTATATATACAGCTCCAGGCATAGTGCCTGTCACATAGTAGGTGTGCAATAAATATTTTTTGATTGAAAGAATCAATGGAAACTCCTGGCTCATGTCCCAAGAAGTGGCCCAGGAGATCTTGGTGGAGTTAAATAAGTGTCTCTCAATCAGTTTTTTTCTTTGTGATCTCCAGAGATAGTTAAAAATAATAATTTGGTGAAAAATAGATCTTCCTACAAAATATAAAGAGTACTTAAGTTACAAAGGGCAATTCTTAGAATTCCCCTGGATACAAGAAGCCTCTGTGGACACTCTACCCTTTGTTTAATTTTCTGTGGATCTCCCCGTTCTCAGAGCCGCTGTCTCCTTGTGTCCTCATGAGACCGTTGGCACAGTTGGCTCTGTAGAAAAAGAAAGAAAAAGAAAGGCACAGAGGTTGGTGGGCCCCTTTTTATCTCCCTGCCAGACCGTCAGCTGTTGGAGGGCAGGGCCGGTTTATACTCACTTCGTACCCCACAATACCTAGCACAGGGCTTTATGCATAATGAGTGGCTGTTCGTTGTTGCCTTGAAATAAATAGCATTTAATTAAATCTCTAATTTCTTGTGTCTGCCACAGTGACCTAAAACTTGACAACGTGATGCTGGATTCTGAGGGGCACATCAAGATTGCTGATTTTGGCATGTGTAAGGAGAACATCTGGGACGGGGTGACAACTAAGACATTCTGTGGCACTCCAGACTACATCGCCCCTGAGGTGAGAGCTGCTGGGACCGCGCATGTACAGCCATGTTGCAGGGACATCCCCTCTGCTCCCCAGATAGCCGTGCAAGAGCCAGGAAGGGTCAAGGGTGGTACCTTGCAAGGGAACCTCAGGCTGGTCCTTCTCCTACACTCTAAATCATTCCTTTGAGATCACACATGCAAATTAACTCAGCACACATCCAGAAGCTCAGGCCCAAAATACATCAAGGTTTGGGAGAAAATTTAAATAAAACTCAAAAGAACTATCCAACACACATCAGTAAAATTCTTTGTCAAGCTGCCATGGCTCATGGCCATATGATACCTTATAATTATGACATTGAAATGTTTGTTGAGAGAGAGAGAACAGATTTCCTGGGCTGACATATGACATGGGGTTTGTGTACTATGTATGTCCCTCAATAGGAAAATGGACACTAGCCTATGATTTCTTTATAGCATGAAATACTACTAGGCATTGATTCAGAAGAGTGAGTTAGATTATAAATGTAGATATGAAAAGATCTTCAAGACATATTGTTAAGAGAAAAAATACCAAGGCACAGAATGGTAAACACAGTATGATACCATTTACAGACAACAACAACAGTACACAGAACAATGCTATGTGTTTTCTATGAGTATGTACATGTGCGTGTAAAAGTATACAAAATCTGGAAGATTACAGATTGATTTTATAACATTAGTTACCTCTGAGGATAAGGGCATGGTAAAGGGAAATTTAACTCCCTCTGTATACTGTTTACATTTTTTACACGGTAAATGTATTTGTGTATTAAATACGTTACCCTTATTACTTGAGTAATAAGAAAGTAATCCTTTCAAAAAATTATTCCTTTATGAGAGCCCAGTGGAGTTTTCTGTATGTGGCATAGTCTGGTCTATTATTATTTTGTTAATTATTTAGCACATCAGACACAATCTATAACACAATGCTCTGCTAGGCTATGAGTTCAGTAATCTCCGACTCTCAACTCTAGTTGCATTTTAGAGTCACAAGGGAGCTTTTCAAGTATAGGATGCCCAGGCATCACCCCAGATGAATTGAATTAGAACCTCTGCAGGATGGGGCCCAGGTTCTTCTGTTTTCAAAAATTCCTCATTGGTCATGATTCAGGTAAGCACAAAATGCCCTGAATTGTGTTGCTGATGGAGTTGCCTCCTCCTCCACCCGACCCATGGGAGGAATAAACTGTGGGGCTGGCTTTGTCATGAGCTAACCACATCCCCTCTGGCAACTTCTCTCACCTCCCAGGCTCTGTTTTGCTTGGTAAAAGGATTAATTCAATGAGCTGTCATAAGGCTCAAATAAGACACGAAGTACTTTAAAAGTGAGAAAATATTTTCAATAAGAAATGTTCTCCTGGAAAGCTTTCCCTTCTATGTCTGGTGGTCACTTCTCCTCAGAGTGCATTTCATTCATTCATTCATTTATAATTGACCAAAATAATTGTGTACATTTATCATGCACAACATGTTGCTTTGAAATATGTATACATTGTGAATGGCTAAATCAAGTTAATTAACATATACAATACCTCACATGCTTATTTTTTTGTGGTGAGAACACTTAAAATCTCGCTTAGCAATTTTCAAGAATACAATACATCATTATTAACTATAGTCACCATGTTGTACAACAGATCTCTTGCATTTATTCCTCCTGTCTGGCTGAACTTTAGAATCCTTTGCCCAACATCTCTGTATTTCTGATTTTGGAGTGGAAATCAGAGTTGGAGACAGAGATCCAGAAACAGACATTCACTTTGTAGCCAAGTTTTCTCAAACACCTTTATTGAGGAAAAAAAAACCAATAACTGAATTAGAGAACATTCTAGTAATAGCTAAAATTTTGAAGGCATAATATGTGAGAGCCAATTAGTATCTCATTCATCCTCACAAAACCGATGGCATAGATATTGTGATAAACTTCATTTTATAGGTGAAGAAACCGAAGCTTAAAGAAGTTAAGTAACTTCGCCCATGGTCACACAACTGGTAAACAGGACACTGACCCTCAAACCTCAGCCTTTAACCTTTGCCATGGTTAGTTTGACACCCCTACCTACTGAAAGATGAACAGACACACGACTATTCTAGACTTTGCCATGCCCTGGCAATTTGGTAATGTGTGTCAAAAAACCTTATAACTATATTACCATTTGATCCACCAATTCTACTTCTAGAAATTTATCTTAAGGAAATAATAGGACAGATGTCGAACTATCTAATTACAAGGGTATGTGTTGCAGCATCTTATCAATTCCTAATCAATTAGGAATTGACAGGACGGATTTTGGTATATACACTCAATGGAATACTATGTAGAAGGAAAAACCAATTATGTTGATGTACAAAGATTACCAAGGAAAATTTAATAATATACTTTATTAAAAGCCCACATACTACATTGTTTATGTTTGTGTTTAAACACACACACATACCCAGAGTTTAATATGTATTCGTAGAAAAGTGTCTAGAAGAAAATAAACAAAATATTAGTCATAATTATTCTCTTGATAAAGGATTATGGGAAATTTTCATTTTATTCTCTTTGCTTATCTATGTATTATAGATAAATAGTAAAATAGTAACAAATGTTTTTACCCTTATAAGCTTTTTGTTTTTAATTGTGGTTAAAAAATCACATAAAATTTACCATTTTAATTATTTCTAAGTGTACAGTTCAGTAGTGTTAAGTATGTTCACATTATTGTGTAAATGTTATTATTTTTACAATGAGAAGTAAAGACAGTTTTTTCTCTTAAAAATGCCACACTCACTGTTTTGAGGTTTTTGAAAAATAACACACCATACTCAGTGCTTCAGAAAGGCAATGTGACATCATGGGTGTTTGCCTGGCTACAGGCAGGTACCTCTGTAAAGCATGTCTGTCATTCCCTGAGTAGCTAAGGCAAAGAAATAGCTCAGGAGGGCACTGGACATCCTGTCCACCCTTTGAGACACTGGCCTGCGTCTGGTGCTGTTGCAGCCACTATAATCTTTCACAACAGGCAGGCGTCTCATGCCAAAGAACCCCCTCTTCTACCACCTCACCCAGGGAAGGTCCACTCCTCTTGTAAAAGAAGTACAGATTTGGTCTCCGTCTATGACACAAACGGCAAGCCCCTCTGATGGGATGCCTTCTGTTTTCCAGATAATTGCTTATCAGCCCTATGGGAAGTCCGTGGATTGGTGGGCATTTGGAGTCCTGCTGTATGAAATGTTGGCTGGGCAGGTAATTGAATTTTAAGTGATCTGTAAGAAAAGTCCTCCCCCACCTCCATCCACATGGTTTCTTTAGAAGAATGTGTCAACTTGGTAAGAGCTCATAATTCTGAACCTCTGTGACTTTTTTGGCTTTGGGCTTATCCAAGTCTGCTGGCCATGTTTCCTCGTCTTCTCCTTGAAAGCCCTGAGTGTGGCCTCACTGTGGACCCCAGGGAGGAGGGTCTGCGGTTGGGATCTGTTGGGGCAGGGGATTGGGGAGGGTTCAGGCAGGGATCCTTCTCATCCCACCCTACCCTGTCCCACAGGCACCCTTTGAAGGGGAAGATGAGGATGAACTCTTCCAGTCCATCATGGAGCACAATGTGGCTTATCCGAAGTCCATGTCCAAGGAGGCTGTGGCCATCTGCAAAGGGGTAAGTCTCTTAAAGCTTATGGCCACCACATACAAGGGTGCAGCTTGTGTCCTGCACAGAGATGCCCCACTAAGGGGAATGGAGATAGAACTCCATTTGCCAACGTGAGGGCCCTGGCATGGAACTGCTACCTCCTAGAAGAAGGAGAGTTTTTTTTCGAATTTGTACAAAAGCACCACAGAGGCCTGCCTGCAATGGCATCTTGCTGTTGGCTGGACTCCAGCATCTAGCCCAGCACAGGACAGTGCTTAGGGAATGAATGAGGAAGAAAGCACAGAGACTTTGTCAAAGAGCTGGAACCCATGGGAAGGGGCACAAGAGGTCTTTGGCACAATTTGGGCCACCTTGCCCTGTTCTGCCACGTATGTGTTTAGTTAATACTAAGAGTGTGTGACTTTTGTTCTAAGAAAATGTCAGGCAGTATTAAATGAAAGGGATTCTCTAGATAAGCTGACTCAAATTCAGTGTCTCCAAACCCCCACCGTCCTCCCACCCCCAACACACACACAAATGGCTATAAGGGCTGGCACATTTATACACCTGCAGTGCATGCAAATTGTACCTGTGAAGAAAGTAGGACATATGTTTACCAGTAAGGATTGTTATGCATATTGCGTTCCACAGGAATGCTTATGGTAATCTGTGTGAGACCCTTGAGATCAGTGGTCCTCACCTCTGGAGCCATCAGGGTGACCCGAAGTGTTCAGCCTCATCCCAGAAATTAAGTCTATGCGTGAGTGTTTTGAAAAAGTCCCATGTGTCTTGAAAATCACTGCCTTTAAGCATATTGTCCAAAGGAAGTAATGTTTTAACTCTGAGGGAAGTGTGAAAGCAACGTTATGATTCTCCCAGAGAATAAGGTCCAAGGATGGTGCCTTTATTAGGTATTTGCTCTCCCTCCGACCAGTGGTGCAGGCGAGTTCTCAAGGTTAGCACGTGGCTGTGCCTTAACAGTGGGCTCCTGCCTGTGCATTTGAATCAACCAGGGCTGCCAGGCCTCCATCTGTGGGGCGTTTGCAAATTTCCCGTGCCCTACCTGGCCCTGCTCTTCCTAACCCCAATCAAGATGCCATATGAGCTGGCATGGGGCGAAGAAAAGCAAGAACACTCAGACAGACCAGCCTGTGGCTTGGCTCAGTTTGTAATAGCTGGGCCAACTTCTCAGCCTAAAAGCACTTCATCACATTGCCTAAATTCCCACTCTCAGTGAATCACCTAAGCTTTGTGTCTCAGCTACGTAGGTTAAGATGCAAATCTCCCTGGGAAAACCACGTGTGAATTAGTCTCCGTCCTTAACATCTTAAGTGAATAGCTTGAAAATATTTTCTTTGAGGGTGTGAAGCAGGGAGAGGAAAAAATGAGGATCAGAGAGTGGAGACCCAGAGGTTCATTAGGAGATAAGGCAAAGCCCGTAGGAAAAAAGAGAGAGCACAGACCGAGGCCCCTGCAGACTGCCGTGGACCTTCTATTGAGGGGAGGGGGCGGTTGTGAGAAGAGTTGCACACTGGGCTTTTGGTTTGTTTAATCATTGCCAACCTGTAAAGGTCAGGGGATTTCCCATAAACATTCACCTTTCCAGTTTCTATTGAAAAATTAGATCTTTGCCATGTTGGCCTGTCATTTCTGCAAAGCATCAGTCAACTGGATTGAAACCACTGCCCTCTTTAATTTGCAGAAATCCCTATCTGGTTCCATTCCATCCGGGTTCAAATCCTCATCCAGGTATTCTTAGGAAGTTGACCTCATCTGCAGATTAGGGATAATAATAGCACTACGTGAAGAGTTCTGTGATGATTAAATGATTAAATGAATACCTATAACTCACTTAGAACAGAGCTTGGCACTCTACTCCCAAACCCTTGGAGGTTACTATTACTGTTGCGAATGCTGGCCCTACAACGCCATGTGCCAGGCTCCCCTTGGCATTTGAGTTGGCATCCCCTGCAATGGGAACTTGTAAAGTGGGGGATTTGGGAGATCGAGAGACCCTTTGCAAACCTCAACCCTTCCACTTCCCAGGTGCAGAGTCTTAAGCAAGTTCCTTTGTATCTCCAGGCTTCTGTTTCTTTGTTTTAAAAATAATAATGACAATACTCATGGAACAGTATTTATATACTCATTTTTGAGAGCATTAAATGAGCTCTTTACATGGTGTTGGCACACAGTAGGTGTTCAATACATGCTCAGGGTCTTCCCCTTCCCAGGCCTGCCTGGACAGCTGGAGGTTGTAAATGGGTCATGGAGGAGAGAGGATTTTCCAGGTCAGCTGCGTTCAGCTTCAGCTCCAATTAGCAGTTTCCCTGGTAGAGCAGTTTTTTGTTAATTCAGGACCCATAACCTTCAGGATTAACTGGGATGACTTCCTTACTTTTGGGTTTGGGGACCTTTTTGAGTTGAGTGGGCTGAGTCCAGTGTGGGTTCTTTCTTTAAGGACGATGCCCCAAAGAAGGGTGATGCCAAAGCGAACAGCCACATGCCTCCCCCCGAACAGCAGGCCCCAGGGGCTGTGTCTGGGAGGTGACCAGAGATTGGAACAGTGATTAAATCCAGCTGTCTACATGGCTTCAGGCACATGAGAGCAGAGTGCAGGAACTGGGCAGAGACTCCAAATTAGTGCTGGGTGTTTCTGCAGTGGCTTTTCTTTGCTTGGCATCCTCTTGCTCAGACAGAAATTGAGCGAGGCTTTTGAAAACAGTTGCCTTTCAATTGAAGTGGTGCCCTTTGTACGTCCATTAAAGATCCCATTTTCTACCATTAAAAAAAAAATTAGTTAAACTTCGCTCAGATTGCCATTCCCACTTCGAACAAGCTCAAAGTAGACAGAAGCCCAAATTGTCTGCACATTAGAATGAAATCACCAGGGACTGAATAGCACAGAATTACAAGAGTTCGGGGTCCGGCAGATCCATTCAAAGCCTGGCTCTGGTCCTTAGCTGTGTGACCTTAGACAAATGACTTTACTTCTCTGGGCCCAGATTCTTTATCTGGAAAATGAGGGTAACAGTTGCTGAGGCCTCAGAGTAAAGATGAAAGAGGAGTGGGTAATGGGTGGGAAGCCTTTAGCACAGAGCCTGAACACATGTGACGCTCTCAGTGCTCGGTACACAGAAGCCATTATTGATACTATTCTCAGTGCGAACCAAGACCTCATTGCCTTGTCTGTCCTTCCATCCTAATCCTACACAAGTGTCAAGGCTTGGCCACAAATATTCCTGGGGAAACCACATGGGAAGTGCACTCACATTTCTCTCAAAAGCCCAAGTTCTGGAGTTAGGCAGAGGTGGGATCCAATCCCAGCTCTTACTATCTCTGCCACTTACTATCTTGGTGGTCCTTGTAGTTGTTTAACCTCTCTGAGTGTCCACTGCCTTTTCATTCAAGTGGGAGAAATAATATATTCACCTAACTGGGTCAGATCGTGCATGGAAATAAAGAAGTAGCTTAGAACCTAAGTGCCCGGTTAATTTTCCCCATGGAAGATAAAGCATATATGGCCGGTAGGTGCTTGTGTGTGTGACCACAGATTATCTTGAAAACTGGAAACAGGCTAAACTGAATGTCCAACCGTATAGGTATGAATTTCTGGTTTCATTCCTTCCCATAATCAGCATGTCCTGGGCAAAAATCTAAGGATTCTAACGTCATGGCCTGCTTGATGTCAAGTTGACTCTGGGAAGCTTCTTGGACTCGTGTGTTCTTTTTTTTTTTTAATCACCAACTCCTCCATCTTTACTCTCTGAGCATTTGCTGAAGTCTTGAGATCAGAGATATTTTCACGCTGCTTTGGATTCATTTACAAGAGGAAGCCTGTCTGGTTTCATCTCGGAGCATCTATTCATCTTGTTATTTAGCACTGGCTCAGAGACCCAAAGATGGAAGGTTTTGATAATTAAGTAATTTAAACGGAACACCAAAGAAACCTCAGCGGAGTTTAGTGTAATGTGTGATACAAGGGAAATGAGCTAGGCTGGGTTTTGACTATTTAATGAGCTTTCAGAAAGTAATTACTTGAAACTTGGGCCCATTTGACTAATATTTTTTCTCCTGTTGTGTCATCTTTGCAAGTGCTTTACTGAGAAATGCAAATGGTATATGACTGAATGTGGCTTTTGCCTTGATCAAACTCCAGTTTTCTTGTGGTAGGAGACAGGGCGTTTAAAGATATTGAAACTTATTTTCGATTAGTTTTAAATGCACCAATGATTGCATAAAGCTCATTCTTGAACCCAAGCGGATCACATGGCATTTCTAACCTGAAGTTCAGGGCCACATTCAGGCTCTGGTTTGGTCAACCGGAAGGGATCTGCCTCCCCTAGCAGCGGGCACTATTGTCAGGCTATCTGTTGCAAATCCTGGCTGGGATTTATTGCTGGGATAAAAAAATAAGAATTAGGCCGGGCGTGGTGGCTCACGCCTGTAACCCTAGCTCTCTGGGAGGCCGAGGCAGGTGGATTGTTTGAGCTCAGGAGTTCAAGACCAGCCTGAGCAAGAGCGAGACCCCGTCTCTACTAAAAATAGAAAGAAATTAATCAGACAACTAAAAATATATAGAAAAAATTAGCCGGGCATGGTGGCGCATGCCTGTAGTCCCAGCTACTCGGGAGGCTGAGGCAGGAGGATCGCTTGAGCCCAGGAGTTTGAGGTTGCTGTGAGCTAGGCTGACGCCACGGCACTCTAGCCCCGGCAACACGATGAGACTCTGTCTCAAAAAAAAAAAAAAAAAAAAAGAATTAGTTGGGATTCTTCATTGTGTTTCCTTCCCTAATTCATTGGAGCAATAATTTCCGGCATGTCTCATTTCCTCTTCTGAAACTTGTTCAATTCAACGTTCTTCTTTCTCTTGAAGCTGATGACCAAACACCCGGGCAAACGTCTGGGTTGTGGGCCTGAAGGTGAACGTGACATCAAAGAACATGCCTTTTTCCGGTATATTGATTGGGAGAAACTTGAACGCAAAGAGATTCAGCCCCCGTATAAGCCAAAAGCTGTAAGTAAACTGTTCTTTCTGACTGTCGGGTACTTGTACACCTAATCTTTTCCATGCCCACTGTGTGTGCTTGGAATACTCCCTGAGGTGTAGACATCAATGTTTCTACTTGAACATGTCTGTATGGGCTCACATTAATGCACAAAGTCACTGGGTACAAAAATGGCGATTTCCATTCGCACAGCCGGGCCTCTATAAATACAGAAAAGACAATTGATATTGAGTTTTTGTTTTATCGATTCAATTATTGTAACTCTCTTAGCTGACAACTTTTGGGGCATGGTTCTTTGGTGAGCAGAGTTCAGATCCATTTTTGGACTGTGATAAAGAATCTAATTTTGCCCTCCTCCTTTCCTTGGTTCAACTGTGTCATTTTCTCTTCATACTGACATTGAAAAGGTCATGTTGTTTATCTCAACAGTATTTAAATTTAATTCTGAAACATACACTACATCTGAGTCAGTAAATAAGACAGCAGTTCACCAGCCAGCTCCCACCCAAGGCAAAACAGAACAAAGCAGAGGCTGACATGCTCTTGAACCGCAGACCTCTTGCAGGCTTTAGGTGTAGATATGGCTTTGAAATAACTTTTATAATGCAAGAAAAAACATCTCACATTCCCCACAGTCCGTGTGCTCATGGGAGGGCCTGCTATCCCCAAAGACTCAGCAGAGAGCGCTTGTCAGCATCGGGGTGCAGGAGTTTGCACCTGAATTAATCAGAACTGTGATTCTGCTGGGAGGAAATTTCTTTGTTAAATTAAGTAGAGGGCAGACCTGGTGACTCGATTATGAGTTGTGAAACTACCGACTGAGGCTGAAAAATGGGCATAGACATTATCATTGAAGCCTAGAGTTGTAAGGGGCTCTGTGTTAAGATGAAGATGATGATAATGGTAGTTATTTTGATCCTATTATTGTTACTAATTTCTTGAGCAGTGATGTGCCAGGCAGGCACCATATTAAGCACTTCACACACAGCATCTAATTCAACCTCACAACAGCCTGTGAATGCAGGTGCTATAATATTATTTCTTGTTATGGAAGAGGAAATGGAGGCTCAGAGAGGTTAAGTGCTCTGTCCAAGGTCACCCAGCCAGCGTGTGATGAAAGCGAGGCTCCAAACCTTAGGCAATCTGACTGTGTTGGAGGCCACCAGAATGCCCAGGGGCAAAGGGCATGGAGTTTCAGAAAGTCCTGCAGATAGCATCTCCATAGTGCTACACCTTTCTCTCACTCCAAATGGTTAGACTCTCAGCTCTACAGTATCCTTGATGAGCCCTGTTTCTCTTTGGATTCCCCTTGGTGTTGGGAAGCCAGGTCCGTTAGGGGCAGCCAGTTCCACTTTGTGGTCCTTCTAACTGTTGCCAACTTATATATTGATATCAAATCAGCCTCCCCAGAACTGCTACTAGAGCCTGTCTCTCTATAGAGCATCCTTCAGACATTTGCAAATGCTGGCTTATGCTCTAGAACCCTGCGATTTCCAGGTTCAGTCCTGCCCTGCCTCTTCATGCAAGCATGTCCCATATAACATCACTTTGAGGTGCTTGTTCTCCAGAACATCTACATCCATTTTAAAATACAGACACAGGATTGAACACAATATTCCTAACAGGGTCGGACCCTCAGTGAATGCAGTGAGTCAAACAGTCTCTTGATTATTTTAGAGCTGGTGAATTTGGACTAGTCAGTTTCCCTCTCTGATCCACTGTTTTGTCATCTATAATACAGCAATGATAATAGTGCCAACATCAGAGGATCGTTACGATACATAATGTGCTCAGTACATGCCTGGTACGTAATAGGCCTCCGGAAGACTTAATCATTGTTTTTGTTAGTGGTGTCATACGTTAATTAATGTGTCAGGTGCACGGTCTTTGAGGGGCAGAACAGTGTCGAGTCCTGCTGAAGCTATTCCTTAAGACAATGTCTGTGTGTACACTCGGGGTTGGGGAGGGCCCTGCATGTCATAGGCAGTATTACCGATTTCCTTAGGCCGTTTGAAAAAAGATCGAAAGGTAACCTGGTTGCAAAAAGTGGGCTCTTTGTTCAGGAAACTGGGAACTTGAAGGTGGCACTCACAACTCATTTGGGTTTTTGTGGGGCTATTGATGAGATCTCAAAACATGAACGCTCCTCTTTTCACTTAGCCAAAGGAAGGATGCAAAATGCTCCCATCTCCACCAGCATGAAACCCTGTGGGCATGTGAGGCTCATTCTATAGTTATAGAGCAGCGGTTTTCAAAGTGTGGTCCCCAGGCCAGCAGTATGAACATCACCTGGGAACTTCAGGAATGAAGTTCTCAAGCCCCATTCTAGACCTCCGGAATCAAAAATTCTGGGGCTGGGGCCCAGTGTTCTGTGTTCAACAAGCCCTCCAGGTGACCTGATGTGTGATCAAGGTTGAGAATCACTGCTGTGGAGTTTAGGGTTAAAAGCTGAGGCAGGGAAGCTAAACAGAGGTCAGAGGGAGGTAGCATCTCTGTAAGTGGGAGACACTCGTCCTCTCTCTGGTCAGGGCGTGGGGTGGTGGCTTCTGGAACAGGTCGCAGCCTCAGGTGCCTACAGAGGCCAGGCAGGTGATGTGGATGAGAGAAGAGGGCTGGAGAGAGGGAGGAGAGGGAGTGGTGGAGGAGGCAGCCTGCAGAGCGGGAGTCTGCTAACAGGCTCGGCTCGTCCCACCTCTAGGGGGCCTGCCCTGCAGGAAGCAGCCTCGGCATGGCTCCATCTTCGTGGTTTTCATGAGAAATCAGGATTTTTAGATAAAATTTGACACTTTTTTGATATATCAGCAACCAATTTTTAAAAAATTTAACACAGTTCAGAGCAAATAAAACGTATGCATGACCCACATGTGGCCCGTGAACTGTTAGTTTGTAACCTGCAGGGGAGTGATGAGTGAGTCAAAGTCAGGTTGACATTTAGCCAGTTCCCCTTAGTACTGGTTATTTACAACTAACGTCCATTCTGACTGGTTAAATATTTCAAGTATCCCTGCTAAGCAATAATGAACATAAAAGGTCTAGCTCCATGTCTGGCTCGTAGAAAGTGCTCAGGAAAAAGCAGCTGTTGTTATCATTGATAATATTAAAAGATCATAATAATTAATTATCAACAAGCAGCTTCAACTCTTCTGCATTTGGTAGGATTTCCAACTGATCAATGTCTTGAATTCCCTCATGTGGGTTTAACAATGACTTTCAAAGTACAGTGACTGGACTGGACTATATACTTCAAGATGTTCTGCCACCAGCTCTCAGAGGCAGCCAGCCCTGCCCTTGATCTCCTTAGACTGGATTAGTAATAACAATAAATGATGCACCCCCCTCATATTTGATTCTACCCTCTGGTATGCTTTTTACATTGCAGATGCGGGCGGCAGAGCCCTCCCAGCCCACATCCTAGGATTTTATATTTCTCCTTCCCCACCCCTTCTTAAGTGTCTGCCACTCCCGAAAGGCGCGTGGCGAGAGTGCGCAGCGTTCCATGTGCCCTGTGGGATGTTAAAAGGCATGCATGTACCCGTCACTGCTCCTGATTCATGCGTGCTATTAAATAGAGTGTGGCGAGAGAAAAAACAAGGAGCAATCACAGAGGATTATATTCAAACATTAGTGAAGGGTGCTATTATTGGAGGTTCATTAAAATAAGTTTAAATGGGTTTTTTAAGTTGTTCTCAGCACCATCTTTTATTGTGGCAAGAGCTGTTGGGAGAGTATTGTTTGAGACTGTGCTGAAATACACTAGCTTTGGTGTATTGTTGCAGGGTACAGAGTAATCTTCTTAACTGTGCATCTGGTGGTGTGGCGTCACTCTTTTGCTTAAAACTCCCCCGATAGCTCTCTGTTGCCCTAGGAGTGTCCGTTGCTCCTTGGCACATATGGCTTTTGAGGTCTTCCAAGGCCAGGCCTCTGTTCCCTCCCTGCTTTAGCTCCTGCCTCCAAGAACCAGTATTCAGATCCTCAAACAGGCAGTGTCTTTTCTTCCCTTGCTTGCTTGTCCCTCCCCCTCATTGAATCTGTAGAATGTCACCCACTCAGGGAGGCTCTTCTTGATCCCTGAGTACTGCTACTATTCTATCAGCAAACTCATCACATGTTGTTGTAATTACATGATCAATATAATGTCTGTCTTTTTGACTAGACTATTAGATTGTGTCTTTCTCGGTGTCAAATGCCAATGCCTAGCGTCAGGTGTAGCACATAATAGGTGGTTGGGAATTTTTACTGAATGAATAAATGAGTAAATGAATGGCCACAAAACAGGACGCTGTAATACACTGTGCTGTGGAACATGAGGCATTCTTTAGGGATATACACTAGAGTGCAGGATGTTTTTCTTATCTACAGCAGGGTGTCTCAAATAAATTGGTTGTTGTGTAAGTTACTACCCTATTTATAAAGGGCTATAATTTGGCTGCTGGATCGCAAGCTGTCATGGCATCGTGTGGTTGTGCAGTGTGTATTGGGGGAGGATGCTGGTGAAGGATCTGAAGATGCCACGCATGGAATCGTTGGACTTTGGGTAGAGAGGGCTGCAGATTCCTGCACTCTATCCTTGCACAGTCCAGTCCAGTGCTGCATGTGCCATGATGTAGCCTGATGGAGCATCTGAATCTTTAATGTGCAAGCACGAGTCATCTGGGTATCTGGTTAAAATGCGGATTCTGATTCAGCCAGTCTGGGCTGGGCCCAAGATTCTGCATTTCTCAGAAGCTCCCAGGTGATTGGATGCTGCTGGACCACAGACTCCACTTTGTGTGGCCAGGGCTAGAACATGGTGCTACCGCGGACAGCAGTCCGTGAGTGGACGGGAAGACCCTGTTGTGGTCCGTGTAGTGTGTGTAGGGTGTGGATCCTGTGTAATGAGGGCTGTAGTGAAGGAGTGTGTAAGGGTGAGTACAGAATGTTCTGCTGGACTGTGGGTCAGGGCGCACACAAAGCAAGCTGTTGTGGGTCAGCATGTGGTCGGAGGGAGGTAGTAGTTTGTGTTCTGAAGGGCAGAATATGTCACTGAATGTGTGGTGGAGCAGAGGATTGGGAAGAGGCGTGTGCTGGTTCTGTCCTGTAGTGGGGATGCCGTCAGGTGCTGAGTCATCCACCCAGGGGATAACACTGTTTGGTACTGTTCTAGGTGTTGGGGACACAGCAATAAAAATAAATAAAAATCCCTGCCCTCATGGAGCTTATCTTCTAAGGAGAGCAGGCAAAATAATAAACATAGAAATAAATGACATATACAATGTGTTAGAAGCCGATAAACATTATTGAGGAAACTAATGCAGCAATGCAGATTGGGAAAGCAGGGTCAGTGAGAGGTCAGTTTTAAATAGAGCAGGTGGAAAGCTTCACTGAGAAAGTGACATTTCAGCAAATATAGGAAGAAGGTGAGGGACGGAGGGAGCCATGTATATATCTGGGTGGGAGGGCAAGGCGGTTCGGGTGGTAGTGTCAGGTGCAAAGGCCCTGAGGCAGGAGCTTTTCTGGCATGTTTAATGGAGAGCAAAGAGTCCAGTTGTCTGAGCTGAGGGGGTGAGTGAGAGAGGTGGGATCAGGGAGGCCATGAGAGGCGGAGATGGCGCAGGCCACTGCAGGAACTTTGGCTTTGACTCCAACTCATGAGCCAAAAAAAAAAAGTAGCATAATCTGACTTTGGGTTTTAAAAGGATCACTCTGACTTCTGTAGGGGCAAAGGTGACATTGGGAAGACTGGTAGTGAGGCTCTTGCAATAATCCGGGCAAGAGATGATGGGGACTTGGACAGGACGGAGCTGTTTGAGAGCCCCAGGTTGTGCTCATTTCGGCATCCCCTGCCCCTCCCCAGTTCCCCACACCTTGTGGCCACTCAGTAATTGCTCCACAGGGGCATGAAAGGATGGGTGAACATGACTCCCTTCAGACTTCCGCGTAATTGCTCCTCGAGTATAAAACATGGTAGCCAAGAGTCTGGGCTCGGTAGGAGAAGGATGAACTAAAGAAATAGGTTGTCAAGAAAGCTTCTATAGTTCAGAGTGCTGGCTTGTGGGGCAGCAAGCAGGTCATGGTTGTGCACTGGGCTGGGTTTTCTCCTGTCAATGTAAAGGATATGGCAGTGTAGGAGGTTTCAGGTGCTGACGGCTGTGACCAGGGAGTTCCCTTGCGTCTGGGCAATCCAGCTTAGAATTTCGCTGTGCTGTAGCAGAGGGTGCATTGAGTCTATGCCATGGGCAAGCATGTTTTATTGCAGAATTTGTAGTACATGGGGCTATAATATCACAATACAAGATATGCTGGTGTAATATGTTTAAACTAAAATGCCTGATGGAGATTTTGATAGCATCCATGTATTGTCATGAATTGCCTTAGTGAAGTCCTGTCACCGTTCCTGTGAGGGGCTCCCAGTGGTGTCTGGAACACCTAACGGAAGGCTCACTGTGAAGACTAGGCAGAGGCATGAGCCCAGGGCTCCAAGCTCCAGCTGCCTAAGAAGATGAACTTGGATCAGTCTACCCAGCTAGCAGCGTAGAAGCAACAAGTTGAGGAGAGAGAGAAAGCTAAGTAGGCTTCATTAGAGTCCATGAAGTCTTAGGTGCTAGAGCGTGTGCCTGCTAGTAAACATGGCTCTATTACTTTTTAAAAATATGATCAATCAGATTGTCAATTGTTCTAAAATATGGTCAATCTGATCATCAATTATTCTAAAATATGATGCATCTGATCGTCAGTTCTCTCTGGCAGGCGTTGAGGCGTACAGCCAGATGAGAAGTAGACATTAAGAAGAGCTCTGACCTCCTTGCATTGTCTCGTGAGCAACCATCCTGTTTTATCTAGACATGACCAGCACGCCCACTCCCTCCTTCCTTCCATTCTGCCCTGTGTGTCAGGCCTCACAAGCTCAAGCCCACCTGTGCGATAGACTGATTCCAATCATTTCTGCTCTTGTTACCTATTCTTATCTTCGCTTTACATAAAGCCCCATTCTTTTGAGGCGTCTATACATCTGGAAAGCCTGGAAATCTTGCAAACTATAAAAGCAAAGCCCTTTGACCCATTCTACGTTAGTATCATTTCCAAAATACTATATAGGTTATCTGATTACATTCCATCGCCCATATCCTCTGAACGTCTCTATGCTGAACTGCTTCAGAAACTAAATCATACTCACAGGACTTGGTTTCTCGGCAATTCTGTCATCTGAAAACATTGTTTATATAGCTGAGGTCAGAAGCTTCAAGTACTGCGTTAATGAGCTGCAATTCTGTTCATGTGACATTCTCCTCCAAACCCAATTGCCCTTTACACTGTATGAGTAAGTGGCTCTGTGTGTGTGTGTTTGATGTGCTGACATTTCTGAATTGAAGCCAGAAAATGTAACCTTTGTATGTTTGCTATTAAAACTCCAAATTCAAGGCTTATGAAAGGGATCAACTTTTACTCAATATGACTTATTTAAGCATAGCATCTAACTCCCCCAGAGTACTAAGTATTCAGGAGAACAATACCTTTTTGAAAATTGTGATTTAAAATAATTCTCATAAAACTTTACTATTCAAATGTACTGGAAAAAATATTGAGTTCTTGTCTGTGCTAGGCACTATTTTAAGTACCTTCCATGCATTACCTCATTTAATTCTCACAACCCTATGGGGTAGGTGTCATTATCACCATATTTCAGATGAGGGAATAGAGTTTGCAGAGGTTAAGGCATTTTCTCAAGGTCTAGCACCTAGAAGGTGGCAGAGTCAGGACTTGAACCCTGGACTCTGCACTGCCTAAGATACTTGGAAAGATTATTCGAAGGTACTTGGAGCCACTGGTAAGGTTTGTGATTGCACTAATAGGAGAGAGCCATGATAACACCATCCAATGGTGTCCATTACATAATAGAAAAAGACTGAGTATTCTTACAATTCAAATGATTTAAAATTTATTTTAAAATATTGCAACAAACAAATAGCATATTCACACCTTTTATAATCCACTGGCAGGGTTTTAAAAGATGCAAATCTTGCTTGTTCCTTAAGGCACTGATTTCGAGGCTGACAAAGACAGCAGACATTGACTAACCTCTGGAAGCCTGGCATGGCAGCATCTGAAATGAGACACTCAGAACAGGCTCATTAAGGAGCAGACATTTCCCTACTCAGGTTGTTCATTTGGGGTATCCAGAGTGAGGAGTTTGCAGAAATCTTAATAAAAATATTAGGCTATATTTATATACTGACTAACAAATAGCCAAGAGCCATTTAGGACACATAGCCTGGAGTCTGTCCGTTTATCTCTCTTTCCATCTATCCACCCACCCATGGAGAACCCATTTAAACTGCAGATCAAACTGAGCTCTCTTTTGGTGGTTGGAATTGGCAGGTTCCTGGGCCAAGAGAAGTACCTCAATCACTTGCTGTCTTAGTCTATTTTATGTTCCTGTAACAGAATACCACAGACTGGGTGATTTATAAGAAAAAAATTTAATTCTCATAGTTCTAGAGGCTGGAAAGTCCAAGGGTGAGGTGCCTACGTCTGGGGAGAGCCTTCTTACTGCGTCTTCCCATGGCAGAAAGTGGAAGGGCAAGAAAGTGTGTGTGCGTGTGAATGCACAAGGTGGGGGAAGGGGGCCAAACTCATCCCTTTCATCAGGAACGTACTCCTGAGATAACAGCATTAAGCTTTCATGACCTAATCACCTCTTAAAGGTCCTACCTCCCAACACTTGTTGCATTGGGGATTAAGTTTCTGACACATGAACTTTGGGGAGCACAGTCAAACCATAGCACTTGCCAGGTACATGACTCTGAGCTGTCCCCTGGCAGAGAAGCCAACAGTTTGAGTTGAAATGGTAGAAGGGAAAGTCACATGCTGGGAGAGGGCATGAAACTGTCAGGGTATTTCTGGCAATAACTACTGATATATAATAAAATAGAAGTCAAAAATGGAAAGATTGCCTTAGAAGTGGAATTCAACTGCTCTGTTCCTTAGATGATCAGAGGCCCAGAGATTTGCCCAAGTGACTTACACATGGAATATAATAGAACCAGGGCAGGAAAGCTGGCACTCCACTTAATGGATGCAGAACTTTAACACTGTGTACAGAAATAACATTAAAATGGATCAGGCATGTTCTATTAAATTATTCAATTTTACTGGAGAGCAGAGCTCTATTTTATTGATCTCATTTCATCCTCACGAGAACCCCATGAGATAGGTGCTGTCATTACCTCCTCTGTGCATGTAAGGAAACAGGCTCAGAGAGGCTATGTAACTTACTTGCCTATGGTCACACAGCTAGCAAGGCTGAGTGCCAATTTAATTTTAAGTCCAATTTCTTCACCTCTAAAGCCCGTACATACTCTTGGCCACTATAATGCTTATTCTTTCATCTACCAAACTCAAGTGCACTGATGTAGGATTTAAACTGCTCTTAATCCAATCCCAAGTTTAAATATTTTCCTAGGGAATGGGCTCTGTTGGGTGAATATTCTTGAAGTTCAGCTTCTTGAATTCTGCTGTCAACACTGCACAGGTTGTAATGTTCATCACAATAGCCCAGAAAGCTATTGAAAAAGCTGGGAGAACTTGTGATGGTGACAAAATGGATCCAGCGAGACTAGGCCAAGTAGGAAGAATGTGGATTGAGAGTCAGATGGACCCAGGGTTCAAACACCAACTTTGCATCTTAGCAGCTGAGCAAAGATGGGCAAGTAAATTGACCCCTCGGAGCCTCCACAAATGCAGGCCCTTAGTCTTCCCAGTCAGTCCCTCTCTGAGTCCCCTAGGCAAGTCCCCAAACCTTCCCTTTTCTGAAGTTCCCCCTACAAAGTTCCAGTCCTCTTGGTCTCAGCTGCTAACCCCATCTCCTCAGTCACGGGGAAAATTGAGGCTACGGGTACCCATGGGTGGGTGGCCCTCAACTTCCTGCCCCTCCATGCACCTGCATAGTCATCGTGACCTCTTTGACCTGCTTCCCCCTGTGCCTCAGCAAATATGTGTCCTCCCCTGCCCCCATGTAAGACTTACCCTCCCCACCTACTCCGGACTCCATGCCCTCATCTCCTCACACCCGTCTTCCCTGTTTAGTGTGTGTCTACATCTTCTCTCCGGAGTCACCAAAGCTCCAAATAGGAACCTGATTTAAATTGACTTTTAAGCAAAAAAAATAAAATGAAATATAAGTATTCAGATGTGGATGGATCATGGTCTCAAACAATGCCAACAGGAATTCATTTCTCTGTGTCCTTTGGGATTACTTTCCTCTGCATTGACTTCACTCTTCGTTCTCAAAAGGCTTTCCTGGGCACAGAGAAACTCCCAACTTACATCCCATTATCTCAGCAACTTCTACCAAAAAAAGAACTTCCTTTTTACAAAATTCCCAGCAGCCTCGGACTCAATGTTATTGCAAGATATTGGGTCATGCGCCCATCTCCAAAGGAATCACTGTTCTAGGGGGATGGAATATGCTGATTGGCTGGGTCTGGGTCACCTGCCCCCTTAGCCAAGAGACTGGATCTAACCCTTTCTAAACCAGACATCTTGAGAGAGGAGAGGGGATGGGTCCTCCAAGAAAAATAAAGCTGCTATTACTATAAGAAGGGGAAATGCCTGCTGGGTAGACAAAAAACAGAAGCTGTCCACTCTGACTCTATCCTGGCCTTCTCCTTAGTACATAAACCTATTAAATCTTTTTTGTCTTAAAAATCTCTTCCCTTAAACCTGGGATCCCTCCTTCCTGGTGCTCAGGCTACTGCCTAGCTCTTACTTTTCATACACACACACTTTTGAAAGAGTTGCCAGTCCTCGCTATTTCTACTTGATGACAATTCATTCTTCCTTCAGTTTGGTGCAATCTGGCTTCTGCTCACACTGTTCTATTGACATTTCTCTCCTTGAGTCATCAATGACCTGAAAACTGCCTCCTCCTGTAGGCTTGTCTTATTTCTCTCGACCTCACCATATTATTTTGTACTTTGATCTTCCCCCATTAAAAAAAAAATCTGGAAAAATAAAATATTCAAGCAGCATCAAAAGCTGCACAGTGAAATTAGACTCCCCTCACCCTTGACCTCTTGTTAGACTCCTTGGTTCAGATTCTCATATAACTTTCCAGGGAGGATGTGTTCAAGCCCAGGAATAGCCCACGTCACACACGAGGATGTTAGCAAGCAATTTCTGTACCTTGCTCTACTCCCTTTTATCGTGGAGGTTGTTTCTTATCTGCACATCTAACTCTACTTCCTTCTTTTAATAGCTTCCTAGTTTCCTATACATGTTGAGTATATCCATACAATAAATTCAGAGTCCCCTTCTCCTTTTTAAGCCTATCTTCTCTCTTGCTTTATGACACTGAGTGTCTTGGTCTGTTTTGTGCTGCTATAAGAATACCTGAGATGGGGTAATTTATAATTTTATTTGGCTCACAGTTCTGGAGGCTGGGAAGTCCAAGACTGGGGATGCTGCATCTGGTGAGGGCCTACTTGTGGCATCATAATATGGTGGAAAACATCACTTGGCGCGGCAGTGCATGAGAGGGGGGCCAACTCACTTGCATAACAAACCCATTCCCGCAATACTGACATTAATCCACTCCTGAGGGCAGAGCCTTCATGACCTAATCACCTCTTAAAGTTCCCACCTCCCAACACTGTTGCATGGGGTATTCAGTTTCCAACACGTGACCTTTGGGGGACGTTCAAATTGTAGCACCACGCTTAATGGTTTTCCTCCTGCTTTCATAGCCACTCCCTGTAGAAATTCCGACTCCCTTAGGACTTCTGATGACAGTAAAATTTGGAGGGTCAAGACCTGCCTATGACCCAGAAAGGGAAGGAAAAGGCTTATTTCTTGTTTGTTTACAAGTGGAGTTTCTTCAAAACCATCACAAAATGCCCCCCCAAATAGCATATGCAAAACAACTGAGAGGTGGTGTGTGAATTTGCTTGAAAGTCTTCCCAAGGGAGTGAGACTTAGTTGTGTATCCTTTCTGTCCCGGGCACTCGTCTTTTTCTCACTTCCTCTAACTGGGGACCCTTGGGCCTGGCTTTAACTCACCAGGCTCGGTGAGAAGGTTTTTGTTTCCTGTCTTAAGTGGCAGGTCCTCATTATGCTTGTAATTGGAACGGGAAAATCCTGAGGTGGGTTGGGGTGTGGCAGAGCCTGCAGGACCTCTGTCCAGCCAGAGCAAAGCCGCACCCGGACTCGCTCACTAGACAGGACTGGGTCAGTCAGCCCTCAGCAGCAGCTACCAGCTACCATGTCAAGTATCTGATGTGCATTCATCTAGTCATCCTCACCGCACCCTGAAAAGTAGGTCCATGAAGTCCATGTGACAATAATAGAAAATTTGAGCTTAGGGAACGTAGCTAACTTGCTTACATGTTGTATAACTGGGAACTGATGGAACCAGGATTGGTACCCAAGTCAACTTTGCTTTTGAGTTTATGCCCCACTATCAGATATATATTATGAGGCAGTAGGATATAGTGGAAAGCCCGTGAACTTTGGAATTGAACAAATAGGCTCCGGATCTTGGCTCTCCTACTCAACTCCATATGACCCAGAACAAGTTGTTAACTTCTCAAATTATCTGTTAGGTGGAGATAATCCTTTTCCTGCCTGTCTCACAGACTTGTGGGAATCAAAGCTATAAAAACATAGGCAAATAGAAGGGATAATTACTATTTGAGGGCAAGTTTGTTTGAAGCCAGCAATGTGGGTTTAGGATGAATGGTGAAGAACAGATAAGAAAAAAAAAATGATACTTTGTTGACATGGGAAAATGTGTAAAGTGTATTTTATCTAGTTTCTTTTTAAAAACAGTCAAAAGAATGAAGCAATGATTCCACATTTGTTTAATGAATAAAAAGCATCCATCTACCTATTCATCCAGCCATCTAGGACACAGACCAAGATGTTAACATAATAAAGATTGGGGTGATGGAATTACTAAGGGTTTTGTTTATTTTTCTGGGTACCTTTTAACAGCTTGTTTATTTCTGCAATAAACTGATAGAAGAGTCCGACTCTCTTGTCATATCTAGAATCAAATCATAGTCAGACACTTAAACTCTCTAAACCTGTTTCCTCATTGTATAGCAAAGACTTACTGGAGCTGTTGTGGGGACCAAAGGAGATAATGCTTGTAAAATACTTAGCACTGGCTTACAGTGAGCACTTAACGTACGCTATTATTCGTCCATTCCATAATAGCAGGCACCTGCGCTGGGTCTTTGAAATGCAGTAGTGAGCAAAACAGATGTGACTTTGCTCTCATGTAGGTTACGGTCTAGATGGGACTATAGACAATAAACAGAAGCAAAGAAATAAACATGCAACTGTAGTCTGAGATATGTCAGATGTTTTATTTCTATGGAAGAAATGACCAAGATGCCCTGAGAGAGAAGACCTGGAGGCGAGGATGAAGGATCCACTTCATTTGGCAGTGATCCGGAGCAGCCCCTCAGAAGAGGTGGCAGTTCAACTGAGATCTAGAGGAAAGCGAGACGTTGCATGTTATTTTTAAATAAACATTTAAAAAAAGCTAAACAAAACAAACTTGCTATCAAACGCAAAAGACCCACTCCTGCCAACTTCCTCTTAAATAAACACAAGAGATAAAATATGCCTGATTGTAAAAGACCTTCATTATTAGCAGAAAAAGGAGACTTTAATCGTTCTGTTTTTCTGCCAAAGGCCAGACCATGCTGAATATTGTTTGACTCTACTTGGGAGAATAGCCTTGGTCTACAAATGACTTTTTACAATGATCAAATGTGTATGCAGCTAGATCTGTGCTTAGCTGGCTGGTTCTCACTGGGTGGGTCCCTCCTGTGTTCTGCTGTGGGGAACTGGAAGGCATAGAAATGACCCTGAATTTCACTGAATGTGCACATTTAAAAGAATAAAATAAAAAAGACTCCTTTGTCTTTTTGCCTAGGCTATATAGCTTGGATGTCTTTTCGTTGTGACCTTCTGATCTTGTTATTCTGAAGATGCCGTGGTGTCTCAACGGCGGCTGGGCAGGCAGCTCCCCTGGGCCATTAGCCTCATGTTATCAAACTCAATTAAGCAGCGAGCAGCATGGGATGGGCCTTTATCCTCCTCTCCAGCACCTCTCCCTATCTCCCCCATCTTTTCCCCTCTATTTCCTCCCTAGACTCTTTCCTTCCCTCCTCCAAAGAAATAATGTCATTCCTTTGGGTACCACTCAACTTAGATATTCTTCCTCCCAATAGCATCCCTGGCCCTGTGTAGGCCCCTCTCCTCTGTGCTCAACGGCAGCATCTGCCACATGGTACCATGCAGTGGCCTGTGTGTGCATCTGTCTCCTCTGCTAGACCCTAAGCTCAAAGAGGACAAGGACAGGGATCCTCTTATTCGCCATTGTATTTCCAGTGTCTGGCATGCTGCTAGGCAGAGGATGTTCAGGACCCAAAGATTAGCCTTCCTCATCATCCCGTAGCACCAAAATACACACCAAGGCAGCCACCTGGGAGCCTTTGTCTTAGAGTTTTTGGCTCAGATGAAGCACGTTAAACAGCATCAGGCGGGCCTTACCAATTTGGCTAAATATTCCCATTCTCTTTATTTCTATTTTTTCCCCTTTCTTCCATGGTAATAGCACTCTCATTTAAAACAGCTTTTGTAGATTCTTATTATAAAATAATATTAACAATACCTATTGTTATTTAAATTTTAAAAAGTACAACCAAGCATAAGGGAGAAGGCAGAAAATTCAAATAATCTGTAACTCTCCTACTCTCTGTAAGCATACATATGAAATGTGTACAGATATGGCATGTACATTGGTGTATATAATTTGTAGAATGGGAGCATATTGTACACACTGTTAGTAATTATATATAACTATGTCATTTAATATTCTACATCTTCTTTGAATTTTTAAAAGTGTTTTGCATGGTAATACATCAAATAGATGTATCATTATTTATTTAACTCTTTTCCCTATTGGTCTATAGTTGATTCCAATTTTTTTTTTCCTCTAATGATTCTTTGATGAACGTCCTGTGTCTTGATGGGATAAACCCAGGAGTACAGAGGAGGGGTCAGGAAAAGCCTCTCCTGGAGGAAGCGACATTCTTCTGGAGGTGGAAAGGATGTGTAGGAGATAGCGGGGGAAGGGGCAAGAGTGGGAGGTGAGTGTTCCTGGCAGAGGAGACAAAGACTTGGAGGTGAGAGAGCGCATGCGTATTCTAGGAACTGGAACTATTTCAATACAGCTGGAGGGTGTGTCAGGGGGTGGGGGTGTGGGCTATTGTCCAGGTGACCAGGGCCAAGTCCTGAATGGCCCTGTTAGCCATGCTAGGGAGTGTGGGCTTTGGGCAATGGGGAGCTATCACAAGTAACAGCAGCATCTTTGAAAGATCCTATGGCTGCCATGGCTGAGCCAACTCCACATCTGACAACTCGACTCAGTTATTAACAAGCGAAACGGAAATTAGAAACAAGAGAAGAAAAAAAAAGAGCTTACATGTAACAGCTCACAGATAAGCTTTCCAACCTGTCTAATCTTAAATTCAGGAGCATGATTCAACAAGTTAAAATTCTTACTCCCTTCTCCAACCCTGGAAGAAGCACCTGGGATTTAAATAATGTAGTTGGTTTCCGGCCTCTGGCCCTGTTCCAGGAGCCCCATTGGTGTACCCTGATGACAAGGGGGGTGGATTTTCTTTCAGTAGCTGAGAGAGGCTGAAGTGTTCACCCAAGACAGCCAGCAAGGCAGGTGTGGTCCGCGCTGCGTTTGTAATTAGATCCCAGCCACAAGCGGCCCCATTCTCCAAGGACACAGCAGGCGGGAGCCTATCCGGCTGTGCCTCCCAAGGGCTGACGTCTCCATTTAGGGAGCGCTCCTGAAACTAATGGGCAGCGACAGCTCCATTTGAAAAACACAGAAACACTTAACAGGGAGGCTGTGATCTGCCAGTCCCGTAAGCTGCTTATTAGCAGGGAAATCACGCTCCCGGTGTATGGTGCCCCTTTGGTTAACCCCTGTTCTTGCATCTCCTCTGTGCTATCTCACTTAAAGATTTCATTGTTCTCCAAGGCAGTGGTGGGGAGCGGGATGGGGGAAGGGGCTGTGGAGCTGCCAGAAGCTGTTTCTCTGTCTCCCATCACAGCCCCGGGGGAGGCCATGCAAAGCAACAGCCTTCTGGTGCGGATGGGAAATGGATGGTTTTTAAAGAAAAATGGTCCCTGAAGACTCTCTGTGTCTCAGCTAATGTGCTTCCTACGCTGACTGGCTCGGGTCCCAACACCCAGGCCAAAGAAAAACACCCACAGGTCTGCCTTGTAACGGGCCACACTGACCATCTCTGCCACCTGCCCCTCTGTATTTTCTGCTCCACCCCCTTTTCCACAGCCCAGGCCACCATCCTCTCCTCCAGGTGATTGCAGGAGTCTCCTGCTCCACGTCTCTGCCACCAGTCTAGCTTCCCAGTCCTCTGCAATCCCCACGTTGCAGCCAAGGGGACTCCGGCATCCTTGACAATGCCACAGGAATCTCAAACTTATCATAAATGAAACCAAGTATCTGATTCCCCCACAAATATGCTCTGTTGCTATTGTCTCCCCTCACCAAAGAGCTCAGGCCGAAAGTCTTGGGGTCACCAACAACTCCTCTTTTCCTCTCATACTTTCAACAAACCTTGTCAACTCTAAATTCAAAATGTGCCCCAAATCCAGGTGCATCCTTCCATCTCCCCAACGATCACCTTCCTCCAAGCCTTCATCATCTCTTACTGGGATTATTGCAACAGCCTCCCAGCTGGTCCCACTGTTTCCATTCCTATTCTGTACACTGCACCAGTGACCCTGTTTAAACATAAGTCAGGTCCTATCACTCGGGGCTTAGAATTCTCCAGCACTTCTCATCAACCTGAGATGAAAATCCTCTGTCCTCACATGGCCAGAGCGGACCATGCTCTAGCTCCTGATGCCCTCTGCACCCCTCCCTATGCTCCCCCCTTGCTCACTGTGCTCTGGCCACACTGGCCTCATTGGTGTTTGTTAACTATGCCAAGCCCGCTCTTGTCTCAGGGCCTTTGTATGTACAGTTCCCTCTGCCTAGAATGCTTTTCCTCCAGACATCCAAAGGTCAACCTCCCTTACTTCACTGAGGTCTTGCTCCAAGATCATTTCCTCAGAGCTTCATTTCACCTTACTGAAAATGGCATCACCCTTACTCCATCGCCTGACCTGGCTTTATTTTTCTTAACATCACTTATCTCCATCTAGCTTTAAAATATATATTTACATTTACAGTTATATTTTTCTTTGTTTGTTGCCTTTCTTCCCCAGTAGAATGTAAGTTCCACAAGGCATGAGTTTTGTACCATATGCTATTAGCACAGGGCCTGGCACAGAGTAGATGCTCAATAAATATTTGTCGGATGAGAAAATGAATAAACGAAGGAATGAATCTGGACAATAATCCTGAGCACACTGAGTTGACCCCAAGAGTTCATCCTTTTGTGGGAGTTTTCCCCACTGGCCAGCAGAATAGACCCCTGGTCCTGATAATGTGGCCGAGAGTCACTTCTCTTTCTCCGAGACCCTGAAGCCAAGATTTCAAAACAGCTGAAACAGTTTGGGTTGGAATGACAAATATGTCTTTTTAAGTCTGACTTGAGTCTTTTATAAATTCAAGGCTATTTCCTCAGTATTTAAAACTCAAGCACCATGAAGATACCCCAGCATAGGAAGTGTGTGCTGTCTGTAGGGATTTGTAGTAGAAAACGAGAACCTTACTTGCCGCTACGATGTGCTGAGCACCTACTTGGTGCCAGGCACTGTGCCAGTCACATGCATTATCTCATTTTATCCTCATATCACAACCCCATAAGATAGAAATTAGAATTGTCCCTGCTTCACAAAAGAGGAAACTGGAACTTTAAGGAAATTGCCCAGAGTTGCACAGCTAGTAGGCAGCGTGCTGCCAGGATTCAAATTCACGTTTGCAAAATACAGACTCCTGGGCTCACCCAAATAAGAAGAAAGCAGGAGGCCGAGGCTCTTGGAGAGCTAAGTTCCTTTGCTTCCCTTAACAATAAGGCTTTGGAAAGAAGCTTGCGGTTCTTGACTTTCTCAATGAACCTTCACTCTTTCAGCGACTGAAGTTCAGTGGTAGTCTCATTCCTCATCAGTGTCCGCCCAGTGGCCAAATGGCCCATTTTCAGTGACTCTCCTGCTTGACTTCTTGGAAATATTTCAAGGATAACAATGCCTTTCTCCTTGGATTCCTCTCAGTCTTTAGCTTGTCTCCTGCTCTCTCCTAGTTCTCCTCCTACCTTCCTAAAACAGCTTCAGGGGCAATTTTATCATAGGCAAATGGAAATAAAACACACACCTTATAGGGCTGTTACATGAGTTTAAAAGGTCACATATGCAAAAACACTTAGCTAATGTTTGTTGCGTAGAAAGTGCTCAGTGGTTTTTATTACTATTATCTTTACTCCATCCTTAAATTTTTTTTTCAAGACCTCTCTCCTGACCTTCAGAACCTGTACTTCTGATTCCCGCTGCTCCACATCTGGAACTTTCACTGACCCCTCAAAGTTGTCATGTCCAAAACGGAAATAGTCATCTTTCTAAAATCTCCCACTTTCTCTGTCTCCGTGGTTCATACAACCACATTCTCTGTCATTCAAACCTAAAGTCCTCATCGTGCCATCCTTGACTGCCCCCCGCCCTGCCCAGCTCCATTATTCAGTCAGCCACCAGCCTGTCCACCGTACTTGCAGAAATGGATCCAGGAGCTTGTGCTCTAATGTCAGATGGACCCGACTCAATTTGCAGCTCTGCTATTCATTAGCTATGTGACCTGGAACAAATTACATAATCCCCCTGGCCTCAGTTCCCTCATCTATAAAGTGGGGTTGATAATAATACCCACTTCATAGGGTCATTGGGAAGGTTAAATAAGGTAACTCAAGGAAAGAGCTTTCCAGGGTACCTGGCATATGGCAAATACATAATAAAAGTTAGCTGTCATAACTATTATTACTACTACTACTACTATTATTATATTATTAGATTGTAGTTACTTCCTATAGACACTGTGTTTGAAACACTTGGAACTTTTGTGCAAATGGGTTTTGCTGTCAAAGAACAAAGAACAAGAAACCCCAAATTTAGTGACGTGTCTCTTCTTGGTAGGTGGTAATTAGCATGTGCATGTGTGTGTGCACTCATGCACATACACACACACATGTGTTACATGCCTCAGTCGGGGGCTTCTTCATATCGAAGACCAGCAGGATGGGTGAGAAATGCGATGGTTTTCTCTCTAGAATCTGATTGCCTCACCAAGCACTGATTTCTATTTCCTCCCACACTCTTTCTTCCTATTTGGAGAGAGGACGACTGAGTTTACCTCCTGGCACCTTGTACTTAAGGTCAATGACTGATCCAGCTAACCACCCTCATGGTTACCCAGGCATTGCAGGCATCAAACCCAGGTTTCGCAGTTGGGATCTTTCTCCACTGACTAGAGTTTTTAAACTATGTTGTGTTGAGTTGGAAACATCTATTGTTCCTGATTGAGAGCCAGAGGACAGTACTTTGAGGGATCTGCTGCTATAAATATTGGGATCTCCCAGGTGACGTATAAATGGGTCATGACTTTGCATCTTGCATTACATGAAGCATCACAGGTATTTTAATCTCATCTGTACCAATAGATGAGCTTGGCTGACTCCTTGGGGTGGGGTGGGGTGGGAGGGAAATGCACATGCCGCTGGCTCCGCCATCTCATGCCTTTGCCATACATCTCCTAACTGCCCAGAAGGACCTCAAGGGCAGCTCCTGAACTACAGCAACTGAAGATCAGGAGCCCAAGGTCATGCACCAAAGGTCATGAGAATTTTGCATTTTATGTTGCTCTCATTTCTAATCATTGAAACTACCTCTCTGAGTTTCTCAAAGGGAGTCGATTGGAGAAAATCACACCCAGTTATGCTAGGTTCTGTTTTGCTTTGGCTTTTGTTTTTGTTTTTCTTTGTTTTTGTTTTTTCCCCACCCACCACAAGTTCTTTTCTTCCCCTCTCATAGTGTGGGCGAAATGCTGAAAACTTCGACCGATTTTTCACCCGCCATCCACCAGTCCTAACACCTCCTGACCAGGAAGTCATCAGGAATATTGACCAATCAGAATTCGAAGGATTTTCCTTTGTTAACTCTGAATTTTTAAAACCTGAAGTCAAGAGCTAAGTAGATGTGTAGATCTCCGTCCTTCATTTCTGTCATTCAAGCTCAACAGCTATTGTGGTGACATTTATTTTTCTCATTGCCAAGTTGCATCCATGTTTGATTTTCTGATGAGACTACAGTGACCGTGTTTCAGGACCCAAATGTCCTCAGGTAGTTTGGAGCATCTCTACGAGATGGGATTATGCAGATGGCGTATGGAAAATGCTGCTGCATAATTAACACATTATCGAAGTCCTCTTATAATTTATTTCGCGCAGCATGTCAGCTAAGTAGACCCAGTAGGGAAAGAAAATGCCTGCTTTCTTCCCCTCTTTTACTGCACTGCCGTTTTCACCCCAACCATCCAATCTAGATCCTTCCTACAAAATTCGTGGATAATCGAATGCTAGTATTCTTCCACTTCCCGGCCTGGAGCTTGGCTTGTATCCAAGTATATGGTTGCTTTGGCCTAGAGGGAATCCCTCTATTCTATCTGTTCTGAAGGCATCGGAGCCTTGAAAAGAACATGCTCAAAATAAAATTTTGTGTGTTATTTTTTTTAACGCAAATTAAGAAGATTATCTACGTTCTAAAATTCTAAGAGTGTGCTTCTAGATAGTGTCAATCTAAAAGCACTTCAGGGGGTCAAAAGGCAACCAGCTTGGGTGCTACCTCAGTGTTGTACTTACTGATACTCTATGTCTCTGGTCACCTTCATCCCCAAACTACTGGAAAAGGGCATTTGGCACCACTCCCTGAAAGAACACGGTCACTCTAGCAAGGTCCCAAAGGGCCATGGTCTTACATTACATTTCAAACTTTATTTGCTTTGGGGTTTTGTTTCTGTTGTTGTTCAAATGCCAAAAAAAAAAAAAAAAAAAAAAAGTGACTCACTTTGTTACACATGCTTTAAAATATGTGTCCAAATGTTATTAACCACAATGACCTGCTTTGATTTTACCAAGAAGACGGTTCTGGAGCCTGGCAGTCCCATGTCTGTGGGGATGGGATTTGCCTAGGTTTGTCGCTGGCTTTGGAAAGTCAATTAAGTGCTCTGAGAAAGATGCCATTTCTTGAAACAACGATAGTTGTATTCTTCACTTTGTTGTTTTGCAAGATGTTTGTGGAAATGTTCATTTGTACCTGGATGTCTGTTATGTGCCCTTTTTCTTCTAGCATCGAGATACAATAAAAAAAAGAAAGAACAGAAGAAGAAATGCTATTTCAAGGAAAACTGATCTTTTTGAAAAACATGGACCCAGACTACAAAGTGGGGCCCAAGGAAGGAACTCGGGAGAAAGGAACTAAATCCAGAGCTTAATCTTGGCCCCAGTATTTAGCCAGTCAGAGAGGCAGGGGCTGTGGACCATTCAGGGACTCCTGGTGGCCTGTAGTGGGGTGGAATGACCTGGCCAGAATCTCCAAGGATGTTGGAGCCCAAAGCTCACACTCTCCCCAGAGTCAAGTTTAGAGGCTAGCTGGGAACATGAATGGGGCTCTTGACTTTCTTATCAAAGTCACCACTCCTGCCAGCTTGGACTAAATATTCTTTCTAGCAAGCAGCTTTGTGAGCTCCCCAAAGCCCAAGGAAACCCTTGGGTCAGAGAAACTTCATTTCTTTCTGAGTGGATTAAGACAGCAGGTCTCATCCTTGCCTACCACGTCCTGCTATTCTCAGGCAGCCCTAAAGAGAATTCTTATCACAGTTCAAGTGATTTCCAGAAGTTCCAGGGCTTCTGAGAGACCGTCAAGGGAACACTGAAAACTTGACTAATGTCCTTGAAGTAAGACTTCTTCTCCTTAAGAAAACCATGATGTGGATCTCCACTTAGGCAACATCCCCTGTAGGTCATCTTTTTCTACCCTTTGATTGCTTCAGGCTTGGGGACCATCCCTGCTATTGCCACCGTGGTAGCAATCTAGACCTAAAGTGAAGCCAACTTGAAGTCCTAGCTGAGAAGCTTAGAAGGTTAGAGCAGTAGGGAAATTAGAGCAAAATTCCCTCATTTTGTTATTGGGGAAACTACAATCTGAAGACAAGAAGTAACTTGCCCAAGGTCAGTCAGCTGGGATACAAACCCAGGCTTCCTGATCCTCTGCCTGGGACTCTTTCTGCTCTCTAGCAACAGTAACAGGCATCTCTGAGTCATACCCACCACAGGCAAGTTATTTGAGGTCCTTCTGGCTGTGGGGTCATACTCTCATTTTGCCTGGACATGCTCTCAGGAAGATAAAAACCATGGAGAAACATTGGGCCATTGACACATGATCTGAGACAACTTTAGAGAACAATGTAGGATGGATGGATAGAAAGATAGCTAGATAGATAAAATATAGCATATATGTATACTGCACTCTACATTTTCCAAATTCTTGCCATTATTTTTCAGAAGTTTAATAGTTTGCAGAAATAGATACTCAAGCCAAAGTCTCTGTTCCCCTAGCACACCTTCCTGAGGATTGGTCAGAGAAGGAAGGAAGGAATCAGTAGTGAGAATTCCTAACATTTCCTTTTCTATCCACATTTCCAGTACAGGAAAGTCTGAGAAACAGAGCTCTCCTAAGAAAACATAGGGCTGTGGCCACAGTGACCTTCTTGGGGGATTAATAGGAGGTCAGTGGCATTAATAGCCCTCCTTGGATGAATGCTACTATTCTCAAGTGGCTTCAGATGCTATCAACCCCAAAAGAATTATCCCAACAGAGAGGCCTATTCTTTCCCAACTTCTAGGGTAAGATCCAGGAGTATTTTCTATGGGGATCTGCCCACAGGACAAAGTCCAGAAGGGCAAGTCCTGTCTGGACCAAGTGGCTATCTGAAGCATTAGTCTTCACCAACACAAGAAATGGGGAAGGGCTTCCAAAGTTGGGGCTGGTGGGAAGCGAACTTTTGCCACCTGCCCACAGGCAAGGAAGACCAGATAGGGTTGATGAGACCAGAGGAGATCTGAAAGAAGGCAGCTGCCTATCTTCTAGCCCCAGATCTACCTGTCTTCTAGCCCACACAGAGCCCTGTAGCTCTCAGACCTTGAAGGCACCTAACAAAATTCAGTTCATACTGGAGCTCAAATGGACAGTGGCCCGTTTGGGAGACCGGTAGATCAATGGGAATAAATTCCATTATTTTCAGAGTGAGGTCCCTGCCTTTGGGGCAACTATAGGTTGGAAAAAGTGAGGAGGCTCTTCCTTGGCCAAGTCTTCATTCATAGATTCATTCATTCAACAAATAATTATGAGCAGTCTACTGTGTGCCAGGTATCATTCTTGGCACTATAAATACAATAATGAAGAAACAGACAAGGACCCTGCCCTCTTGGAGACAAATAATAAGTAAACAAGACACTGTCTGAAAGCAATAAGTGCAATACAGACAGTGAAAAGGATACCAAAGTGTGACTTGCAGGGATTGAGAGAGGGATGCACAGACAGTATTAAAGCAAGAGGAGGCATGCGAGCTTTGCTCTGAACACAAGCAGTAACACACTGAGTTCCTGGGGGATGGAACCTCCCACAGCCCAACACAGGCTCAACAGCAGGCAGGACAAGGCAAGGCAGAGGGGGTGGGATGTGGCAGGAGGTGGCCCGCCATCCGGAAAACAGCTCCATTGGCATCTCTAGCCTGCTCCACTTTGGCCACACATACCCAAGTGTGCTGCTGAGGCAGTGTGTCCCCCTCACTGCCACATCCCCACACAGAGTAGGTAGAGAACTCCATAGAGACATTTTACCTATCTCAGGGGAACAGCAGAAAGAAGCACTTCTTATGAAAGGAGAATGAGTGCAGCAATGAGAAACCCTTATCAGCCAGTGACCATTAGGGGATAAAGCCTGTGTGGTGATTGGCCAAACTCTAATGAGTCAATCAATCCTCACCGACCCCTTTATAATCTGACACAACTCTGGCTTCAGCCTGGTGGCCTGCCTGGGACCAGTGAATCCCAGGGGTTATCCCTGGTTGTCCCATAATAAAACAGCCATCAGGCTGTCGCTCCAGTCAGAGGGGCTGAGAGGAGGCATACTTAGCAGTGATGTGGTCAGGTAATACTCACAAACCCACTGTGCAATCTTGGGCAAGTCACTTCACCTGCCTGTGCCTCAGTTTTCTCATCTGTCAAACAATGGTGGGGGGATAAGGACTCTAATTCTACCGGCCTCCCAGATGTATGGGGTGAGGATGGGAAGACATAATAGGCTGACAAGGACCTTGAAGAAGTCAGCACGCCATACGGAAGATCAGCCCACACTCTGATGTTCCCTGTCAAAACTCGCTCCATACTATAGCAAATTGGGGTTAATATCTCCCCCACCTCCCCACTAAAAAAGAGAAATGCCAGACAAACCAGGAGAATCGAGTTGCTCTGTTTTGGTTTTTTAAGGCTTCCTTTACAGACCTTACTTTAAGCTTTGGATTTTGTTTTTTTATAGTTTGTTGACTAGATATGTGCTGTAAACATCTTTGGAGAGAACCTCTGGCTGATGAAGACCCAAATTCTAATCTGTGGGTGGGTTTTTGAGTATCCCTTTAAAGCCTGGATTGTACCAACAAGTGTGGGGTGGATAGCCATCAACGCCTTTCATTAAGCAGAGATCTGATTTTCCCACGTGGCCATTCCACCTTCCAGGGAACAGAGCAGTTGTGCAAGTTCACCTTGGCAAAGAAAGAGGCCTCCTAGCCACAGGGGTCGCTATTGAGCAATTTTCTCTGGGCCACTCTACCTAATCACTAATTGTATGGCATTATACATGGTAACGAATAGTTTCCAATTCGATTCATCTCAAAGCCAAAGAAAATACAACACACGCACGTGCGCGCACACACACACCACTTTGTGGCAACACTTAAAGAAATTCGATGACTTATTTCCTTTCTTAGAAGATGTCCACCAAGTTTTCTATCCCGAAGACAACATGCAAAGCTAGTATGTGCAATGTAGCTACTAAAAATTGTCAGCACAGGGACTCTTTCTGACTCTGCTTGTGAAATGACTGATCAGACTCCTGGTAACTGGCATGTCTTGGTCCTGTTTCCTTCTTCTTATGCTGTGTTAATGTGTCTGCTTTCCATTTGGCAGAGAGACAAGCGAGATACCTCCAACTTCGACAAAGAGTTCACCAGACAGCCTGTGGAACTGACTCCCACTGATAAACTCTTCATCATGAACTTGGACCAGAATGAATTTGCTGGCTTCTCTTATACTAACCCAGAGTTTGTCATTAATGTGTAGGTGAATGCAAACTCCATTGCTGAGCCTGGGGCGTAAGACTTCAGGCCAAGTCTATGTATCAATTCTAGTCTTCCAGGATTCTCGGTGCATATGTTGGCATTCAACATGTGGAGAGCTTCTCTTAGAGGGCTTTTCTTTGTATGTGTAGCTTGCTAGTTTGTTTTCTACATTTGAAATGTTTAGTTTAGAATAAGCGCATTATCCCAATTAGAGAGGTACAATTTTCCAAACTTCCAGAAACTCATCAAATGAACAGACAATGTCAAAACTACTGTGTCTGATACCAAAATGCTTCAGTATTTGTAATTTTTAAAGTCAGAAGCTGATGTTCCTGGTAAAAGTTTTTACCGTTATTCTACAATATCTTCTTTGAATGCTAAGCATGACTGGTATTTTTAAAAGTTGTGAGTAAGCTTTGCAGTTACTGTGAACTATTGTCTCTTGGAGGAAATTTTTTGTTTAAGAATTGATATGATTAAACTGAATTAATATATGCAGACTCCCTTGCTTACCTGTCTGTTTTTAGATGGACCCTGATACAGTGGTGACAAACTGGAGATCCATAGGGTGATGTGGCCAGTTAAGTGAGCTTCATTTTACTCACACAGACTCTTAGCTAATTGAAACTATTTTCAACTTTAAAAAACGAGATATGTTTTATAAATTTCTGGACTTTAAGGTTCCCTCAGAAAAAAATCAGAAGACTGGTAGCACCAAGCATATGTTTTCATGGGGAAATAATTCTACAGAACTGAAAAATTGCTGTTTCCTTTGAAAACAGTATGTATTCTAGTTGTGCAACAGTCTCCACCGCCCCCTATTGTCTTATGCCCTCCGCCCACTTCCCTGGCTGCTATAGCCACTTGAGGTTGAGACCTCTGTCATTCGTGAGTCACAGGTTTGATGACCTCAATATTTTCTTGTGCACATAATCAGGGTATGTGCATACCCATCCGTTCAATGTGCTTCCTGTTTATTAAGCCCTCAAGCACAAAGTACATAAAAATTTTATTCCAGTCATGACAAAGTCAGCAAGGAGGCTGGTGTAAGCATAGAGATATGGCTTTTTGTAGTCCATGAGGATGTTACTATTAAAACTACTTTTACTATTTTCTCTTAATGTAGGTTAGTGTCAAAAGAAAGAAAGGAAAGAAAGAAAAGAGAAAGAAAGAAAGAAAAGAAAGAGAAAGAAAGAAAAGGTGTATGTCCTTTTCTCAACAGCTATCCTTGTTCAGGGAGGCAAAAATAAAGATCACTTCTAAATGCTGTTGGCACAATGAGGAGCCCCGTTCTCTCAGAGCAGAGTGGCACCGTACTGAATCACTGGGTGTCAGCCCGATACCTTCTCTGAATGAAGTCATGCTTCTATTTTCTTTTCAAAAGATGTAGTAATCCAATCTGTAGCACATGCCTTTGTAGCTGCTAAGGCTAGTGCATAGTAGAAAAGAGCAAACCTGTCACACTAAGTACATTATGACTCTCCACAGAGTTTATTCATCTCTTTCCTTCCTGGAAGAGACCCAGTAAATGGAGCATTGGGAAGATACAGTGAATCCATTGATCCTACCTAGTGCATTTGTCTTTGCAGAATTTGAAAAACTCCACCGGTTAAAATCGGCTAAAGCCAACTTAAAGAAACCGTGTGTTCGATGCGTCACATTTAGAAAACAAAAATACCTGGGTTTCTTCAGATGTTTGATGACATGTTCCATCTATGATGCTATTACAGAAGAGGTTACCTCTGCTTCTTCTGATTCCTCCCCATTCCATGTTAGCCTCTCACACTTTCTCCCTCTGCTGGATTTAAACCCATCTTTCATTTAATAAATATTGAGCGCCTATTCTGAGCCAAGAGTTTTAGAGACCAATAGGATAGTTCAGGACTTTCCACTCACAGGGACAGTATGGCAGCAGACATCCCAGCCTCTCATCTTCCTAGGATCATGTCCGGTGAGAGAGAGTGGAAGCGCCTATAAAAGTCCTGTGGTTTACTCTGATCAGCTCAGCCTGGTCACATGCACACTCCTGCATCAAGCACTGTGTCTGGAAGGAGAAGGAAGGTAGGTTCTTTGATTGGCAGAACCTAAGTTGTGTTCGTTGTTTATTACTGCATAACAAGTTACCCCAAAGCTTTTAATGCAACAAAACTCTATTACCTTTCAATGTCTATAGATCAAGAATCTGGGTATGGCTTAGCTGATTTCAAGTCTTTCATGAGGATGCAGTCAAGCTGTTGGCCAGCACTGCAGTCACATATGAAGGTTCAACTAGGGGAAGGTGGGATTCACTTCCAAGTGCACTCACGTGGTTGTTGTGAGCTTCCACTCCTCACCTTACAGGTCTCTGCGAATGGCCACCTCTGGACATGGGAGCTGGCTTCCCCTAAGGTGAATGATTCAAATGAGAGTGCCTAATTTGGAAACCACAGTCTTTTTGTGCCTAATCTCAGATGTGACATCCTGTCATGTTGTAGTTTTCTTTTCTGTAGAAGCAAGTCAGTAAGTCCAGCCCATGCTCAAGGGGAGGGGATTATACAAAGTGAGACTATTTGGAGGTGGGGGGTCTTTGGAGGCCATCTTAGAGGCTGTCTACCACATATGTCATGAGCTGCACCACTGCAGCTAGGGGTAGAGCACCATCCAAAACACATGAACTGGGAATGGGTGCAGGACAGCTCTCTGAATAAAAATTGGAAGTTATTCTTGGAACAAAGGGGATGTACGCTTGGGAGGCAAACCACAGTGGTGAATTCTCTCTGGATGGGTATTTGGGGCCACTCCAAAGGTTCTTTGGAGCTAGTGATGGACAAGATATGGACCAATACTGAGAACAATTAAAGCAGTGATTCACCTGCCACTGCTATGGTCCACAGAGGTCCTATTGTTTTATAGACAAGCTCACTACCAAAGACAGGGGCCCAAATTGGACCTTCTGATGAACTATATAGTCCTTTGCCTTTAGGGACCCAAAATCCAAGAAGATGAGTTGGTGGAAACATATACATGATGTAAGTCTATATCAGTTATTTAATACCAAGCAACAAAACACCTCAAAACTTTATGGCTTTCTTTTAAAAAAATCATTTATTCAGCTCACGATGGTGGTTTTTCTGGTCTGGCCTCCCCAGCTTATCTCTGGTGGACTTGCCTATGTACCTCCACTCAGCTGGAAAGTCAGCTGATGACTGGAGCATCAAAGAAATAAGACAGATGGGAAAGATGTTTCCAGGAATATTCTGGACTTTCCTACAGTCAGACTCTTCAATCTCAACATACAAAGACAGGATACCAGAGTCTAGGCTTGTCAGCTGGGTAACCAGAGCCAACTTGAGAGCTGATGGTATAAGCACTTCAAACTGCTTAGACCCTCAGATCTTTTTCCTGTTACATTTCTTTTCCTAACCTCACCTGCAAGCTGAGATGTTGGTGAAATCAGGAAGGAATGCAAAGCAAGATAAAGGGGAACTAAACCTGGGACACCCAATCCAGTACCACCTATCAATATCTGGTTCTAAATGGCCTGAAGCCAAATACCTTAAGTCCTATATTTTTGCCTGTTTTGATGTGAGACTACCTTGACCCACACAGAACTCTGCTGCTCACCACTTCCTAGACAAGCAATGCTGGTTCCAAAAGCGAATCCTGATTGTCAAAAACAATAAAGAGTAGAGATCTGGAGACCTTGCCCAATAGTGAATCACACTCCATCCACTATGGATTTGTGGGGCTTTTTTGTTTTGTTTTTTGTCCCATAAATGCTAGTTTCCCTGGCATATGGCCGGCCCAAATTAGGGCAGATGTCAGGGTGAGATTTAAATGGTATTTGGACAAGAGATGCAAGAACATTTAGTTCTGTTTTCAACCAGTGATGACTCCTCGCAAGATCCAAGAGGAAAATAAATGCATATAGGACAATGCCTAGCAAATGAAAAGTTTATTATGATTTGACGACTTGGCTGTATATTCCAACATGCAATCCTCATCCTAAAGTGGGTTGGATTGCATAGAGAACTTCCAGATATCATGTGGATTATATTAGTTATCTGTTATCTATTCATTACCCCAAAACATAGCAGCTCAAACAGCACATATTATCTCACATTTTCTGTGGGTCAGGAGTCTGGACACTGCATAGCTGGGTTCTCTGCTTCAGAGTTTCTCATAAGCTACAATCAAGGTATTGGCTGGGGCCACGGTCTCATCTGAAGGTTCAACTAGGGAAGAATCTACTTCTAACTCACTCACATGGTTGTTGCCAGGATTCAGTTCCTTGTGAGTTATTGGACTGGTGGCCTCAGTTCCTCACTGGCTCTTGGCAGGAGGCTGCCCTCAGTTCATTGCCATGTGGCCTTTCCAAAATGGAAGCTCATTTCCTCAAAGTATACAAGCTAAGAAGGCAATAGAATGAGAATACCAGTAAGATGCATGTTCCATTCTTTTCTAACCTAACCATAGAAGTGGCATGATATCCTTTTTGCTGTATTTTATTCATTACAAGCAAGTCACTAGGTCCAAACCACACTCAAGGGGAAGGAATTATACAAGGGCATAAACAGGTAAGGCAGAGACTATTGGGAGACACGTCAGAATCTATCTACCAGATAACATGGACTGGAGTGGGGTAGGGTGGTGCCTTGGGACTGCGTTCGATCAATGTGCTCAATCTTGACCAGGCAGTTCAACTCGCTTCCTTAGAGGTGAAGTGGAGCTGAGGACAGGGGACTGTGATTATCCTTTCTCTGACTGAGCATTTCTGAGCTGCTGTGGGCCATCAGACTGACACAATTAATCCAGATGAAAAGGATTTTTGGGATCTAAAGACTTGTTCCCCTCATGAACAGAACAGAAATGAGTATTCCCTTAAGCCCACAAGATTTAAGGTCCCCTGGTCTCAAAAGAGGAGTTTCCTTGAATCCTAAAACATAAGCAGCATTAGATTCACATCTCTTCCCTAGTCAAATACCAGAAAGTCAAAAAGAGAACTTTTGTTGAGGAGTCCCTGAGGGTGCTTGATCCCAAGAGTACCCTCAGGAAATCTTACTAGTTATAAGTAGACAGATCCCAGCAAAGGACTTAACAGGGGAAGTGGGTGAGCAAAGAGGAAATATGTGAAAATTACGTTAAGTGGGAAGAAACGCTGATTGAGGAGAAGAACAAACGGAAAACACCTCCAAATCTCATCCTGTGTCATCTCATGGCTCAAACCTGGGCTTGAGGGTGATTTGCTCATTGTTCTTATATGGTAAGGGCTGAACCTGTGCCTGGTAGCCCATGCCTTCAGAGAGAAATCATGAGACACAGAAGGTATATTTCATTCATTCGTGCAACAAATCTCTCTTCAGAACCCATGACTGTTGCAGATGGGAAACAAAGTATGGGCCCATTTCTCAGGTAGTGGATGTTCTAGGAGGAATGCAAATTAAATACAGTGAATGACATGATTGCAGATAGCAATACATGGTATGCAGAAAAAAAAGCAGGGTGGGGCGTAGAGACTGGCAAAGGTTGTCATGAATGGGTGGGTTGTCGGCTATTTAACCCAAATGATCAAGGAAGGCCTCCTTGACGAGGTGATAGTTTGAGCCAGAGCAAAGTATTCCAGACTGAGAGAATAACAAGGGTCAGGACCTGAGGCTTGGCTTGTTGAGGAACAAAAGGTAGAACCACGTGGCTGAAGAGCAGTAAGCATTGGGATAAGTGGTAGAAGATTCCTTCCAAAGAGGAAGTCAGGGGCATGGTCATGGAGGCATTTGTAGACCTTGCTGAGAAGATTGACTTTGTTCTAAGTTCAATGAGAATCCCTTGGAGACTGTGTTAGTTTCCTGTTGCTGCTGTAACAAATTCCCCCACACTTCATGGTTTGAAACAATATAGATTTATTATCTTACAGTTCTAAGGTCAGAAGTCAAATATCCATCTCACTGGACTAAAAGCAAGGTGTCAGCTGAGCTGGTTCCTTCTGGAGGCTCTAGGGGAGAACTGATTTCCTTTCCCTTCCCAAACTCTAGAGGCTGCTGCCTTCCTTGGCTCAGGCCCCTTCCATCTTCAAAGTGCATCCCTGTAACCTCTGCACACACCGTTCTATCTCCTTTTCTGTCTGTGACCCTCCTGCATCCCTTGTGATTATATTGGGCCCACTCAGATAGTCTGGGATCATCTCCCTATCTCAGATCCTTAACACGTCCACAAAGTCTCTTTTGCCATGTGAGGTAACATAGTCACAGGTCTCAGGGATTAGGATGTGGGCATATTTGGAGGGCCTTTATTCTGCCTCCCCACAGAGACTTTAAACAAAGGATTGCCATGATCTGACTTGTATTAGAGAGGGTAGTTTGTAAGGTAAGAGAGAAGGCAGGGAGAGCAATGAAGGCCATCGCAATAGTGCAGGGAGAGCAGTATCGCAGTTCTCCTTGACCACGGCCATCCTCACAGAGACGAGAGGAAAATACCACAGAGGAGGCTGGTGACTAGTTTGGACTCACCCAGCCAAGTTGGTTCTACTGACTCCCAGCCAAGTGCTCTTTCAACCATCCCAGCTTCAGTCTGTTTCTAGAGACTGTCAGGGCCTGTGTGGCTTTTCTGAAGGGAGGAGTCTTGGCCTGAAGGGAAGGAAAAATGGGAAAAGATGAGAACTTCAGTCATGGTGAGGAAACCTGGTGTAGGACGCTGAATAATGGCCACCCAAAAATATCAAGTCCTAACCCTGGAATTTGTAAATGTTATCTCATTCAGAAAAAAAGAGTCTTTGCAGAAGTAATTAAACTGAGGATCTTGAGATGAAAAGACTACCCTGGGTTATCCGGCGGAGGCCTAAATGTCATCACAGTGTCCTTGTAAGGCAGAGACATAGACACACAGAACACAAGGCAATGAGAAGATAAGCAGAGAGAGGGATGTGGCCACCAGCCAGGGGATGCAGCAGCCCCTGGAAGCTGAAAGAGGTGAGGAACGCACCCCCTGCCAGAGCCTCCAGAGAGAGCAGAGCCCTGCCAACACCTCGACTGCGGACTTCTGGCCTCCAGAACCGTGAAAAGAACATGTCTGTTGTTTAAGGCTACCCAGTTTGTGGTGACTTGTTACAGCAGCCTTAGGAGACTAATACACCTGGTATGGGTCAGATCGCAGCCCAGAGTCTGACCCAATTGCTGTTAAATTGATTGAGCTGGGATTCTGAAACCAACCCTACAACATCGGGGTGCCACCAGGCAAGTTCAGTCAGGGATAGACCCTCACTCCCAATTTTCCCAGGAAACAAGAAGAAAGGAAATTAAGGAAGCCACTCTGGCAGCCAGAGGACCCCAGTGCCTCTGAACCCCCTCTCCACCAGCAGGAGTAAGGAGTGAGGACCCCATCTCTCGGGGGGGGGCAGCTCTCCTGCAGGGTCCCTGAACATAGCTGTTGCTTTGTATGGTTCGGGCCCGGGGACAGCTCGCCTCCCCCTCGAAATACACCCACCTGGGGTTGGCTCAGACTCCTTCTTGTCTGATGCTGCAGAGAGTGGTGGAAAGCTACAAAGAATGGACAAAACACACAGACCATCTGTTCATCTTCTGTGTTTTCTGAATTTATTTTCAAATGTTAAGCATTTGATAACAGTCGTCAGGCATCATCTCAAAACCTACCATTTGGGTAAAGACGTTCTTTTAAAAAATCTACGAGAATCGTTCATAGATCAGTGAGTCTCCAGGTTTTGGAATAGGGGGGTGAGTCGTATTTTGAAACATCCTCAAATATTATCATATAATTTTATAATTGGAAAAGGAAAATAAGATGTCTTGTTTCTATAATACAGACTTCAGGAAGGAAAGCTTGACAAAATCTTGCTAGAAGAGCTGTGTAGAAAATGGAGAAATTTTTTAATTAAGAAAGAATCAACACTTTAGGGGCTTATTGGAATCTTCTGGCCATGGTAAGATTTTTATGTTTTTCAAGAAGGGACACAGGTGTTTTATATATATATATATATATATATATACAGTGTGTGTAACACCTTTAGTATAGGGACGTGTCTCCTTGATTCGATTCTCAGCATGATTGGAAAGTGGGTACAATTGATAGTTTACAGTCATTTAGGAAGGAATGTGTCTCTGGTTGTCAAGGATGAGCAGAATGTCCCAACATCTGAGGATAGGTTTGTCCTCTCCGCCCTGCAGCTCAGGGGCTGATCCAGGTGGGTTCCAGGATAAGAAGACACCCTCACTCCAAGTTCAATGGATCCTAGCAGGAGCTTCTATTCTTGTCCTATTCTAGGACTATCCTTGTGCATGGGGGATGAGTCTGGGAATGTTGAGGGCAAAGGGGAAAATTAGTTAATTCCCTAAATTATGCCCTCACGCGTCCACTACTAAGCCCTCTTGGCCAACATGACAATGAGAACTAGAGATAGACACCCTGGAACATGTTCCCATTTTATTTATACAACTGCAGAAAACTTTACCTAGGTAGAAATAAAGGATTTCTCTAGAGTATAGTGCAGTGATGAGAGCCTGGATTTGGAACCAGTGTGTCCAGCTCCCTGCTGATAACCTTGGGAAATTATTAGTCCTTCTATATCTTCTCATCTTTAAAATGGGACAATGATAATACTTCTCCTTTAGGACTGTGGTGGAGATTGAGATAGCACCTGGAACACAGTATGTTCTGTGGATGTGTTAGTTATTATTTTCATTATTACAGGAGCCAGATGGGTAAGGCAAGTGCACGAAGCATTCTAGGAGTGAAAAAAAAAAAATGGGAGTGTTATGACCTGGAGTTTTTGACCTGGAGAGGACCTGTCCTGTCCGGAGTGAGCAGCCACTGCTGAATCCCCTGGAAGTGACAGTCTACAAGAATGCAGCACAACAATGTAATCTTTTCCCATTCCTCAAGAGAAGCTGGGAAGCCAGATTTTTATATGAAATGTCCATCAGCCTGGCATAGTGGTTCATGCCTGTAGTCTCAGCTACTTGGGAGGCTGAGGCAGGAGAATCGCTTGAGTCCTTGAGCCTGTACAACATAGCAAGACCCCATCTCTACAATAATAAATAATGTGCCACTAATTCTAATTTTTTGAAACTTTAGGCTGTGCAAATAAAGTATGTCCATTGCGCATATCTGTCAGATAGACTACAAGCTTGAAACCTCTAATTTACAAAATCAACAGACATACATTTTCAGCTCTTTAAAGAGAATTCTAAGGGAATTCAGGGGCATTCCATTTGCAGGCTATATTAATTGGACATTAGCATTTATAATATAATGATTTAGCACTTACAATGTGTCAAGCCCTAGTCTTAGGGCTTTGCCATAATAACTCAGTTAATCCTTACAACAACCTAGGAGGTAGATAATGTTTTTTTTGCCATTTTACAGTTGAGGAAACTGAGCTCAGAGGTTAAGTAATTCACTCAAGATAAAACAGCATGCAGTGGAGCCATACTGTGAATGCAAATTGCCCTAAAAACAATTTTATTATGAATCAATTTTTTAAAAAACCACACGAGACCAGGTGGCTCACGCCTGTAATCCTAGCACTCTGGGAGGACAAGGCGGAAGGATTGCTTGAGCTTAGGAGTTTGAAACCAGCCTGAGCAAGAGCGAGATGCTGTCTCTACTAAAAATAGAAAAGTTAGCCAGGTGTTGTGGCATGAGCCTGTAGTCCCAGCTACTCAGGAGGCTGAGGCAAAAGGATCTCTTGAACCCAGGAGTTGGAGGTTGCAGTGAGCTATGATGATGCCACTGCACTCCAGCTGGGGGAATAGCGTGAGACTCTGTCTCAAGAAAGAAAAAAAAACCACGAAATGTTGGGATGGCCAGAGCTGTCACTACAATGTATATTCATAAGGGTGTGCATGCTGAGTGATGAGTGATGTTGGGATTAGCAGGACCACAACAGAGCCCAAGCAATCAGAACTCAGCAAAGCTTTGTCACGTGTGCAGAGTGGCTTATGTTCACCAGAAGTAAGTATTTGGCCACTGAATGCATTTATAGTTGATGTGGCACTATATTAACCACATACATGATTACTAACCCTTACCACGTGCCATTCATTGTTCTAAAAACTCTGTAAATATCAATTTACTTAATCCCAATGAGGCAGACACTGTTTCTATCATCCCCATTTTATGTGGAAACTGAGCCACAGGGCAGTGGAGCCATTTTCCCAAGACCACATAGCCACTAACAGGGCAGGGTTTGAATGCAAACAGTCCAGTTCCTGAGTCTATACTCTTAACCATTATGTTCTGCTAATGAATCCATCAAAAACATCAATTATGTGTGGCTACGCCCACTGCTAAAACACTTAGAGGACACAACAGAGAGATTTTGAATTAAGTTACAGGCAAAACTGAGCATTATGGGGGAAATGCTGTTTGCTTTACAGAGATGACAATCACTATCTTTTATTGAGTTATTTCTAGGTTCCTACCAGTGTTGTTCATTTTAACCTCACATAAACTCTAGCAGCTGGATGCTATTAACAAACCCATTTTACAGATGAGAAAGCTGAGTCTTAGAAATGCCAAGTAACTTGACAAAGTTTGTGCAGCTGGTAAGTGGCCAAGCTAGGGCTTGAATGCAGGTCCGTTGGACCCTAAAGCTTGTGTGCTTAGCTTGTTTCTTCCAGAATGGCTTCTGCCAAGGGAAGTGGAATAAGAGGGAAAAGGGATTAATTGCTACTCAGCCATGGAGTAAACTTCCAGAGAGTTTCCAAAGAGAAGTCCACGTGACCAGTGCCTGAAGAGTCGAGATCTTGAGCCTCACCAGGATGTCCCTCTGACACCTCACAGGCCCCACCCCTCAAACACCCTGTTCCCTGAAACCAGAGGACCAGTATCCTTCCCCATCCCTGCTAAATGTAAGGGGTGTCCTTCTGCCTTGTTCCCTCCTAAAACCTGATACCTGACTAGAAATTAAACCTGCATCTTGGATCTTCTTATGGTTACAAGTGACAAAACCCACCTCAAACTGGAACAATTAAAAGCGGGGGGAAAAGGATCATTTATTTGTTTAGGTAACTAAAAGAGGACATGAGTTGTTCTGGCTCTGCGAACAAATGGATCCAGGGATTCATACAATATCAGAAAGCTGTGCCTGTCCACCTTCATCTAATTTTCTCCATGGCTTCATTTTCTTGGTGTCTCCCAGAAGCTTCAACCACTCTCTCCAGGGATTAGTAATACCAGTGGAAGGAGAAGTTATTTTTGCCAATAGTTCCAATAAAAGTTCTGGGACTGAGTTTTACTGCCTCAACTTGGATATCCATCTCTAACTTAATGACATTAGGCAGAGGGATAATTATCAGACTTGCCAAATTTGGGTCACATGCTCATCCCTGGAGAAAGGTGGAGATGAGAGATAATCCCATTAAATCACACAGGAGATAGCTAGTTTCCCACAGGGAAAATGGTGGTGTCATCAAAAGAGGAGAATGGGTTCTGGGAAGACAATAAAGACAAGAGTCTTCTAAAAGATCAGCATGTAAAGTCAACTTTCTCTGGATGCTAAGGTTGTAGGGACAGCCCCATTTAGTCCTTGCTATGTTTACCCATTTGCCCTTAATGGAAGGTCCTCAAGACCACTGAAGCCTACAAAAAAGGCAATAAACTTATTTGCTAGCATAGGTAGTAGAAATTCCCCTTTCTGAAAAGAGGACACCAAAATTCCTTTGTAATATTATCCATCCCTTATTCTTGCTCACTGTGGCTCAGGTGGGGCAAACCCTACCCAAGGCTTCACGCATAAGCCTGTGACCTAAGCCCACCTTATACCTCTGGCCATAATGATTGGTTCTGAGATGGTTATGTGATTCGATTCTTGCCACAAGCCCATCTTATACTTCTGGCCATAATGAGTGGTTCTGAGATGGTTATGTGATTCGATTCTTGCCACAGTCATCGTGCCCTGGGAACTAAAAATATAAATTAAAATAAAAAACTACCATCAAATTGGTATCAACTAATCAACACATAAAGGCACATATCAGAACAACATCTATTGGATGTTGGGGAACGGGGAGGGCAGTGGGAGGAGGGGGGCGGAGGGAGGAGGGGACGGGTATTTGTATACACAAGGAGTGCAATGCGCACTGCTTGAAGGACAGACATATGTGAAACACGGACTTGGGGGGGGAACCAAGGGCAACACACGTAACCTAAGCATCTGTACCCCCATGATCTGCTGAAATAAAGAAAAGAAAAAGAAAAAAAAACTATTGGGAAAGAAAAGTTCTCTATTCATGACTGGGGTTGGTGACAGGGTAAGTTGTGGGCTGTGAGATGCTAGAAGGCACTTTGCCACCATAAGGATAGATCTGGCCTGAAAATGGTGCAACACAGAGGAAACCAGAGCTGAGAGGTGGAGTTTGAGCTCCTGCATTAGGCATGCCTGGACTTTTCAGTTACTTGAGCCAATCAATCACTAACTTTTCTTTTTCCTTGAATTTAATCAATTTGAAGTGTATTTTATGTGATGGACAACTGAAAAACATCTAACTGATACTACCTGGATTCAAATACCAGCTCCACCATGTTTACAAACCATGTCATTTTGGGTAAGTGGGTTAGTTCCTGTGATCCTTAGTTGCCTTCTCCGTGGAGTGGAGACCCCTCCCTCGTGGGGTTTCCAGGGTAGTAATTGAGGTTGTAGCTGATCAGTGCTTAGCACGGTGTGTGCTGTGTACCTCTCTAAGTCTGAAACGTTGTGAGAGAAAGGAAAGCCAACGGGATGCAAACCAAACTGGACGTCAGTTGGAGCCAGGAGAATATTCGATGTAGATGCTGAGAGCAGGCTGGACACAGAAAATAGGGAGTGTTGGGCATAACTGGAGAGCAGATACCCAGGTAGAAAGCATTCAAAATTTAGAATTTAAGATCTCTGTGGGGGACAAACAAAATAAGCTAGTTCACAAACCCTGCAAAGCGATTGCAACATTTATGTGTCAGGCGAGACCACAGCTGTCAGCCGTGAGGCACGGTTGCCCAATTCTGGGTGTTCCCATGAGTTAGGGTTCTGAGGAAGGAAAGCTCTATGATGCCCCCTCCCTGTTCCCCCTGCCTCGACACCCTCTCTCTCCCAAAGCAAGAGAATTGAAGGGCCTTTGAGTCCACAGCTCTCCTTTAATTTCAAAACTGAATATGACCACTCTTTATTTTTAATCTTCCCTTCCCCTAGTCTATGCCTTCAAGCAGCTTTTCTGGGGAGAGAGTGTTTGCGCCCACACTGGCAGATCTGAGTCCCTGGCCACCCGCCGGCTGCGACGGGGCTGTTGCCATGCCCACCCACCCCAGCAGCCTGGAACCCAGCCTTTAGAGGGGCTCGTTGGAGAGATGTATGCATTAGGAGGAAAGTGGAAGTCAAGTCCCCCAGGTGACCCAGGGGAGGACAAGGTGCCCTCCAGGCTTGCCCACTCCTTTGCCTCATGTCTGGTGGGAGCACTGTAATGGTAAAAGACTTGGGGAGAAGTCGGAGCTCACAATAATCATCACCATATAGTGAGTTTCCCCCACATGCTGGCACTCTACATCCACTCTCCAGAGAAGAAAGCTGCTCAGAGAGGTCAAGGAACTTGCCTAGACTCATGAAGCCAATAGGTGGCTGAGCCAGCATTTGAATCTAGTTGGGTATAAATCTAGAACTACAACTTAATCACCACATTAGAATGCCTACCAGGAGAGAGAATGCATCGATAAGCTGGCATGGACGTTCTGAGTCATTTGACAATTGTATTTGTTATTGCTGATTATTATAGAATCATCCAATGCATACATCAATTTTCTCTCAATTTGATTAGTATGATGGTCTTAAAACATGCCCAAGTCTTTGACTCCCTTCCCATCAAAAGGTAGAGACTAATTCCTCTTCCCCTTGAATATGGGCTGACTTCTAATGAATAGAATGTGGCCAGAGTAATGCCTTATGATTTTGGAGGCTAGATTAGGAAAAGCTATAGAGCTTCCACCTGGCTCCATGTCTTGCCGTGCTCGTTCTTGGAACCCAGCTGCCATGCTGTAAGAAAGCCCAGGCCACACAGAAGCTATGGGTAGGTGCTTCCTTGGATAACCCCTGCTGAGGTCCCAGCCAACAGCCGAAATCAACTATGAGATGTGTGAGTGGGGAAGCCCTCGAGGTGCCTCTACCCCCATCCACAGTCTAACTGTGACCAGGGAGGGAATCTATGCAAGAACCACATAGCTAATCCCAGTCAATTTCCAGGACTGTGAGAGATGATAATAAATGATTGTCATTAGGAACAGTTAGTGTGAATTGGTTTCTATAAAAAATGATCACTCCTTGGGCCTTGGCAAAAATTAAATTAAGTTAAATTAAAAATTATCTGCTTGACTTGTCTGATTGGACTCCAAAATGAATAGACTCCTACAAAGCTTTGTCTGGGCATCTTTCCACCTACCTTTCTGAGCGTGCTTTTACATTTAAATGCTCAGGATGATGAGGATGATAATTCATGCTATGACTTCCTGAGAGCTTCGTATGTGCCGTGCAGAAACCTAAGGTCATTACCTACATTATTTTATTATTTTGCTCAAAATAATCCCGTGGTATTGCCATTTTTTCAGGTTTGAAACTGAAGTCAAGGAGTTAAATTATCCAGAGGCACACAGCTAGGATGAAGCAAATGCGGGATTTTGTTTACAGATTCATTGATTCAACATTTATTTATGGAGCTCTTACTAATACAACGTGCCATTTGCTGAGCCAGGTCCTAGGAACAAGATGGATAAGGTTCTTGCACTTATATTCCAGAATAGCAAACAGGTGATAAGAAAACAAACAAATAAATAAATAAATGTCTTAATCTACTTGGGCTGCTATAACAAAATACCTCAGACTGGCTGGCTTAAACAACAGAAATTTATTTTCTCACAGTTCTGGAGGCCGGGAAGTCCAAGATCAGGGTGCTGGCTAATTCAGTTCCACAGTAAGGGCTCTCTTCCTGGCTTACAGATGGCTACCTTCTTGCTGTATCCTCATGGGGCAGAGAGAGAGAGAGAAAGAGAGCTCTCATCTCTCTTCCTTTTCTTATAAAGACACTAGTCCCATCATGGGGGCCCCACCCTCACAACCTCATCTAAACCAAATGACTGTCCAACGTCCCCCTTCCAACTACCATCACATTAAGGACAAGGGCTTCAGCATCTGAACTTTGGGGGAACACAGACATTCAGTCCTTAGCAAAAACAACTGTGAGGAAAGTAGTGATGAGATTCACAGTAACTAAGGAGCTGTCTTCAATCCGGCGGTTGGCCACAGCCTCTCTGAGGAAACAACCTTTGAGGCCTCATGATGTGAGATCCACACAATGCCATCCTGCAGAAAGAACATCCCAGGCAGCAGAAACACCGAGAAGAAAGCCAGGGTTTGGGGAAAGGGTTGGTATCTTCGAGGAGCAAAAGGGCCGGCATAGAACTGAACAAAAACGGGGCCTTGGCCAAGGTACAAAATGTGGGTCTATTCTAAGAAAAATAGAAAATTTGGAAGTTTGTTGTTGCTGTTGTTGTTTAATAGGGTAGTGTCATTTCTGGCTGATGCATGGACCAAACCAAGGGTGAGAAGAGTGGACTAGGGGATTCCACTCAGTGTCCCTTGAGAAATACACAGCTGAGCTATATAATCCCTGAGTGCAACTGAACACACACCCCCTGGGGTTTAGAATTTGAGTGGCTCTGCCTGACCAGGGCAGTATCTATCCAGAAGTGATCCTCCTTCTCCAGCAGCAGGAGGTTGACAACCGGTACTCAGAAAACCCGGAATGACAAGGCTCTGAGTTCAGAAGAAAGAGTGGGGAGGAAGCATAAAAAAAAGAGGGGAGCCATTATAGTTTCCATGAATTAAAAGAAGACAAGAAAACTAAATAAAGTAAGCCTCTGATTCAAGAAGTTAGAAAAGGAAGCAAAAGTACAATATGAAAAACCCTATGCTAGCTGACTGGAAAATCTTGATGAAATTGATGCTTTTCTGGAAAATAATTACTGAAATCCCTTCAAGGTATAATATAATCTTAACTAAAGTAGCATAGGGATTAAGACTACAGGCTCTATCCTCAGATGGAGGGAGGGAGGTTCAAATCCACTCTCCACCACTTACTAGCTGTGTGAACTTGAGCAACACTCAATTTTTTCACTTCTAAAATAGGGATTAAAAACAGTCCTTACCTAGAAATAAATGTAACTGAAAGGGTACAGAACATATTGAAACAAGATCAGATAAATGGAATTAAAGAATGATTAGTGTCAATTCTTCCTAAGTAAATATATGGGTTTGATGCAATTCTAATAAAAATCCCCATACAATTAATTTTATTTTTGTTATATTTGATTTCCTTTTGATGGGAAGGGGAAGAATTTGACAAGGTGATTCTAAAACTCAACTACAAGAATGAATGGGCAAAAGAGCCAAGAACAATTTGAAAATGAAGAATAATTAGGGAACACTCTGAATATAGATTATTAAAATGGACTATAACATTTCAAAGATTAAAATAGCATAGTACATAAATACTGTAACAGATCAATATGATAAATATTGTAACATAAATCCATATGATTTATGGATCTGTGGGACTATGTTATAATAGTTTCAGCATAGTCAATGGAATAGAATAGATAGATCCAAGACAATCTTTCATGTATCTGACTTTATTAGATAATAATAATGGCCATACAAGTCTATGGAGAAAGACATAATATTTAATAAATGATGTTGGGACAATTGATTAATATTTGGGGAGAATAAATAAAGCAAAATGAAATCCTCATCTCACACTGTATATATAACAGTGTAAATTCCAGATTGATTAAAGAGTATAAAGTAATTTAAAAGTTAATGAAAACTAATAAACAATCTAGACAAAGTTCTGGCATCTTGATTGCATCTCACATAGGAATCTAACATCTATCTAATTGTATCTGTGCTGGAAATTATAGAAGGCTGCCATCCATATATCTGAAACTTTAACATATTTATACTCAATATGGTATGGATGGGATGAGACAAAATTCAAAAATGCATCTTTGGTGGGCATTGGGGATCAATAAAAAAGAAACAAATGTTTACTTGATCCAATCGAGGAGAGGAAGAGAGAAAAGGTACCATAAGAGAAAAGTCAAAATTAAAGTTAAGGAGAAGAAATTAAAAATATAAGAGAATATGATGCATAACTTCATGCTGGTACATTAAAAGCTTTGACGAAATAGATTATTTTATAAGAAAACCTATATAGCCAAAAAGTTGATTCCAAAAGAAGAATTTAAAAATCTGAGTAAGGTACAAAACCATTCAAAAATTACTCAAAGAATAGCAGTGGACGCAGGTGGTTTCATGGATGAGATCGTAATGTTATTTGGATAAACTGATGGCTGTTGTTGGGATCTATACTTCCACATCTTATTCATGAGACATCCGGTGGTCCCGTGGGAGACAGGCAGATGACTTAGGAATGTCACAGGCAGAAGATCATAGGGAGGCCTGGGGACTTCGGTAAACTGAGGCAGGCATGCTTCATCAAAGGGGTCAGATGCTACTTTCCTCCAGCCAACTGCTGGCAGGAATGTGGGCCCACATTCAACTCAATTCAGTGCAAATTGTAAAACCAGGTGGGCAAAGCAAAACATCAGCCGACTGGAAAGAACCTGTGTGCTACCAGTTTGCAAATTCTCCTGGAGATGCTAAAAATGCAGAAGGGTTTAGGGAAAGGCAACCTCTATGACATTATCTGGAATCACTTTTGAAACTGTTTCTCAGAAGAGTTGATTACCCTAATCAGTCCTTCAAGGTGGGACATTTTGCTGAATAACTGAGGGTCAGCACTGAGGCAACCCAACTGAGTGACATAAAATAAAGATCTTATCTTTTGCCTCAATCAGAGCACTGCTCAGGTTATGGTAAAGGCTGAACTATTTTGAACAAACAATTCATTCATTCACTTATTCGATAAATATTTATCAAACACCCACTATGTGCCATGTGCTATTACAAGTATGGGACTAGAGCAATGAATAAAATAGAAAAAAATTATCTGCCTTTATGGAACTTTATGTTCTAGAGATTGTAAAAATGAATAATGGGCAGAACCCAGGGTCTTCTGGTCATTTTCAATTTCGAGAAACTTGCTTTTGTAATTAGGACTCACTTGCAAGCATTCAAAAGCCCAATGTGGAAACATTCCAACGTCTGGGACTCGCTTCAGAATAATACAGAATGGGGGGTGAGGAGTCAGTTAATAGGGCACAGAGATGAAACGAGATTGGCTATGAGTCAGTAACAGTTGCAGCCATTGATGGGTACAAGGCCATTCATTCATTTTACTTTTCTGCCCACTTTGATACATGTTTGAAAGTTTTTCATAATGAAAAAATTTTTAAAGTCCAATTCAGTTGAAATCAAAACTACAATGTCCCATTCAATTCATAGCCTTTCCCTGTGTCCATTCCCAGCCTGACCATGTGGAGGGCCCTCAACAGTGTGAGAGGGAGGAGATTGGGAAGGTGTCCTCTCCTTCCCCTTCTTCTCCTGTTCCTGGCTCTTCTGGGGCTGAGGTGGGGTGGGGAGCCTGGGGGCGTTAGAGGCTGAGAGGTGAAAGTCTTACTTAAATGGTGCCATCAGTGCTTCTCTTTTGTCTGCTGCTGCTCTCTGCATGGCTGGCATCCAAATGCTGTTCTCTCATGGGCATAGTCCCATAAAGAGAGCTCAGTTACTTTCTTCGATATCCACATGGTATTACATTAAGTGCATCTTTGCCACACCAAAACCTGGGAGTAGAGGCTATCTCCTGACGCCCTCTCTCCTAGCTCTGTAATGCTATCGCTGTTCTCCAGGTGGGACCCAGGCACCAGTCTCTATGTTCAGGTGTTCACATATGCCCCAAATGACAGACCACACTCCACCAATTTCTCTCCACTACTCCCACATGGTGCCCTACTCGACCTACTGCTTCGTTCTAGGTGCCAACCTAGAGTCTCCACAGTTCGGCAAGCACTGACCAGGGAGTAAGATGTCAGTCTCCCCCTTTGCAGGTCCCCAAGCCCTCCAACAAGCTGATTCAGCTTCTTCTCACTTGGCTTGGTGGAGAAAAGCCATCCCCTCCTCCTCCATGGGGATGGGATAAGAAAATCTAAAGCACATTCCTTGCCAGACATCCCCCCATCTCGTTGAACTCCAGTCCTCATTCTGTGTAGTCTAGATGAGTGTCATCAAAATGAGGACAACAAGACCTGTTTGGTCATCTCTTCATAAGCCCTGGGGAGTCAATTTGGCAGCTCTTTGGCTCTGGATGTGGGAATATTTCATGCTTATTGTTTTCAACTTTGAGGCTTTGGCCAACATTCCAAGCTAACAGGAAAAGCCCCAAACTACATCCCATTTAACTGATTTTAGGAAGGTTTCTGAAGTGGTTTTAAGCCTCTTAGTTGTCTATTGTGTTTATCTCATCTCTCAATAAAGACACCTTTTGAATCTCTAACTGCCTCTTGGGTCATTTTGTTTTCCTAGCGCGTAAGTCTCAAGGAAACTGATTAAAAACGTAATAGTCAGCCGTTTGTTATTCTGAAGGTGGCGGATTAAAACAAATCTCATTACGAGCCAGCTTCTTTGGCATCATAGTTTTATTTATAGCTGCAGCTGACATTTATTGAGCACTTAATACGTGCCAGGCACTGTGTTAAGCACTTATGTGTATTGTCATATGTAATCCTCATTATACGATAAGGAGGTCCTACAGACCAAAGATATTACTACCCTTATTTTATCTATGAGGAATGACACGGAAAGATTAAATTTTTCAAGGTCACACAATAAGTGATGCAATTAGGACTTGAACTCAGGTTTCTCTAACTCCAAACCCCATTTTCTCTACCTATACTGTCTGCTATGGTACTACATGCAGTGATTGGTACTTCCATAGATTAAAGCTTTTCTCCCAAAACCTATTCTGGAGCAGAGATGAACAAAGTTTCTTTCTCCTGGTTAAGTATGTCCAGGACACCATTTGGGGGGTGGTTTCCTGAGTCTGGTTTCCATAATCAGGTCTTGAAGAAAGCCCATTTCATGCTCCACACCCATACCTCAACCTGGGATATGAGAAGAAGAACAAATGTCCCGGGGAAGCGTGGGGCCAAAAGTATCTGCTATTTTCTGGCCATCTACTGGGTCTCTGCTACAATTTCTATACCACGGAGCACAGCCAAGGTACTGATGTACCACTGAAAAAATACAAACTTGATCATATCACTCCCTCCTTAAAACCTCTCAATGTTTTCCATGGTCCTTAGGAAAAAGTCACACTCCTTAACATCGAAGACGTCAATACAATATCTCTAACCTGAGTTAATGCCACAGCCTCCTAATTCATCTCCTCGCCTTCACTCTTGCCCATGTAGAGTCCATTCTTTCCTCAGTGACTAAAGTGAAATTTCCAAACTACAAATCCGATCATGTTACTCTCCTGCTTAAAGTCTTGCAATGGCTTCACGTCGTGAAAGAATAACACCCGAACTTCGTTTGCCCTGGCCAGCTAGGGCTGCATAAGCTGGCCCAGCCCACCTCCTTGACTTCATTTTCTACCATTTTTTCCTTCTTGTGTACAATATACCACATTATCCTCTATGTCCTTCAACAAGCCACGTTCATGGTCCTTATGCTGGGGACACTGTCCCTAGATCCTCTTAGGGCTGACTCCTCCTCCACCATTGACTTTTCTCAACTCAAAAGTCATCTCCCCAAGAATGTCCTCCCTGACCATGCTACCTAAAGAAGGCCTCCTTCTACCACCAACATTGGTCATATGCTATCACATTACCCAATTTTATTTTTCTCACAACATTTATCACTACCTGCATTTTTTTTGTATTGTTTTAGTTAGTTACATGTTTACTAGCTGTCTCCCTTGCCCAAAAATAAGTTGTTCTAAGGCAGGGAAGTCTGTCTGTCTGGCTCACTGCTGTATCCTCAGGACCTACAGCAGTGTGTGGCAAATAAGTAGATCTTAACAGGTATTCACTGATTGATCTAATATGGCTAAAAGGCCATGTATGATCTGGCATGTGCCTATCTGCGGTGCACAGTGAACATTTGTTATTTTTTACTTCCTACCATCTATCCACCTTCTTTCTGGTAACGATACCCTCCATTTCCTCTAAAAACTCATCCTTTCACCCCACTCTCAGTCCACCTGGATTAAAAAGAAGCTGATTGCCCTTCCTGTGTGTCCAGGGAGGGACAGGTAGCCCAAATCTAAAAATAAATGAGTTCCATTTTCTGCCCATCGTGATTGGTTCCAGTGGGTATGAACCAAATGAGTTGATGAGAAACCAACCCCAAGACATTTGCTGTAACTCTTGGGGGAAAGATGTCGTCTTTTTTCTAGGGTTGCTCAGCTGGTAGGATGCAAGCCAGGAGCTCTTGGTTCTCGAGAAGAGAGCCAGTTGAGAATGGAGCCCATGCAGGGAAAGGCAGGGCTGAATTGAAGAGCGGCAGATATTGAAAGTCATTGTCAGGGCTCTGGATCCAGACATGCTCGAGCCTATCTACATTTGGAATTTTGAATTACAAATGCTGGTTGATTACTTTTGTTTGTCTTATACACTTTGAGTTGGTTTTCTGTCAACTGCAACTAGAAGCTTTGTGATCAACACACTATGTCTCTAATTTCACTTCTTATCTGTATATATTAGGAATAGTGTTCATCTGCTTGAAGAGGGGTAAAATAGGCGAAAACATCTATTTCTGTCATGTATTAAGAATTTTAGAAATAAATAGTCCTGGCTTGGAATGGTGGCTCCACCATGCCATTAGGGACTCAGGCTTCTTCAATTTTATTTTTGGTTCTCCTAGACATGACAACGAGATGGTTGATCAACCTCCAGCATTGAGTCCTAGCTCCAGGCAGGGAGAAAGCAAAGGGCAAAAGGTATCACACACGTGCCAGCAAAATCTGACCACAAACCCCCTGGAAAGAGGTTTTACAGAAAACCTACAGAACGTTCCCCCCCCATTTTTTTAGTTGTGATAAAATGTATATAACACAAAATTTGCCATTTTGACCATTTTAAGCATACAATTCAGTGGCATTAATCACATTCAGAATGCTGTGCAACCATCACCACTCTCCCTAAATTTTTTCATGTATCTAACACAACTCTGCAATCATTAAGCATGAACTCCCAGTCCTCTCCTTTCTCGCCCCCTGATAAACTCTAACCTACTTTCTGTCTCTATGCATTTGCCTGTTCAAGGGTACTTCTTATAAGTGGAATCACACAGCATTTGTCCTTTTGTGTGTGGCTTATTTCTCTCAGTGTAATGTCTTCAAGATTCATCCATGTTGTGGCATGTATCCAAACTTCATTCCTTTTTATGGCTAAATAATATTCCACTATGTGTATATACCACATTGTTTTTATCCATTCATCTGTGGCTGAACACTTGGATTGTTTCCACTTTTGGGCTATTGTCCACACACCAACTTTTTTTTTTATTTCAGGATATTATGGGGGTACAGATGTTTTGGTTACATATGTTGCCCTTGCCCCTCCTCCAAGTCTGAGTTTCAAATATGTCCATCCTTTGGGTGGTGCACATTGCACTCTTTTACACACCAACTTTTAATTACATTTTATTGGTCACAATTTTGCTACAGGGGCACCCTTCTCTTTAAGGAAGACTGAAAAATGTAATTTTCTCTCAGCTAGGCAGAGTGTCCCCAATCACAATTGAAGTTTTATTAGCAAGAAGAAATAAAGAGAGGCTACTTGGTCAGCAACTAGACGTTTCTGCAACAACCCACTCCTTTGCCAGCAAATGTCATTCTATACATAGAATACGTTCACGTTTTTCCAAAGGATACTGCCCCGAAGTCTCATCCATTAGAAAGGTGGGATTTCTGGGCAATGGGTAGCCCTCTTCAGTAGGTTTGGGTGTGTCCTCTCTAAACTAAAAGAAAACTTACTTGCTACCAGCACACCTATTATTCAATAGTGCATAAGGAACAAGATAACCAATAAGAACTCATTTTAAGACCTTGTTTGAGATTCTAGCAGGGAAGCCCAGCTACTCATATACCTTTGATCAAAAAAATGATCCTTCTCTATTGGGGAAGGTCATTCTCTTTGACTAAAAAGGTCACTTCTGGAGCAATACGCATGGAGCGGTGAGGGAGGAAGGGGACAGCCACCTAGCCAGCCAGATCAGCAGAATCAACCCTGGACATCGATGGGGTGACAGATATCACATCCAAGAACTCTTAAAAGCAGAGATTGAGCACACACAGTGGTCACAGATGTGCAGAAAATGATCAACTGAGCAGAAATAATAAAAGTCCTCTTTCCTGAGAATAGAGGACGTTTCCTGGTTAGCAAATCATCTGTTCTCTTTTCAAGGAGGAGCTCCCTTACCCATGACTTCCTATCACCCTTCTATCTGCCCTCTGGAAGTTTCTTCTTTTTCCATCTCTCTACCTGGACCCATCTGAGGTGGAATTGGAGAGGACAAGTTTCCTACTGGGCTCAGTGATCTTTTAGGAATTTAACTGTTTAGGGATTTAATAGTCACAGGTTGCTACCTATCAAGCTTGGGAATTATTTGGCAATATAGTTTCTCCAAAGAGCTAATAGGCTTCAAATATTTCCTCTTAAGTGTATCCATGAGCAAACATGTTGTCTAGACATAACATTCAAGCATGAACAGTCTACCACACTAATTCCACATTGCTCTCCAGCCATACTAAACATCTTTCATTCCTTAAAACTCAGCATGAAGCAGGGCTTTAAAAGTGCTAGTCCAACTGCCTAGAACAACATACCATGTGGCTATTTATCTTTGAGAGTTCAGCTTAAGCCCTCCTGGTTGTCTTAGGTAGCATTCCCTAGGAGCAGAGCCTGAGGCAGGGGTTCAGATACAAATGTCCTATTTGAGGGAGTGATCTTTAGGAAAATCCCCAAAGACTTATGGGAAACAGAATAAGAAAGGACGGTGATTCTCCATCCAATTGTGGTTTCCTGGAGAACAGCATTAGCACCACCCAAGAACTTGCTAGAAATGAACATTTTCAAGCATCTCCCATCTTAGAAATTCTGGGGGTGGAACCCAATAATCTATCATTTAACACACCTTTTAGGTGATTCTAATGCAGGCTATGGTTTGACAACCACTTGGGGAGGGGACAAAGTCAAATATGGATGTGGTCTCAAGTAAAGTCGAGGCTTAGCCTTATTCACAGAGAACTTGGGAGCATAAATTGCATTTCAGAGCTGTCCCTGCCTCTGGCAAGAGGGAAGCCTTTTGCACTCCTATATCTGCCACTCACTGACTGCAGGCTGCCTGTCCGGGAGAGGGGCTTGTATTTCCTTGGGCACTGCAGCTCCCATCAGCTGTGAGCAATTCTCCCAAGAAGGGGCAGCTGTGGGTTGGGGAGGTCAGAGGTGGAGGGTTGTAAATGCACCAACCCAGTAAGGAGAATCTGCGGTGTGGGGTACCAACAACATCTGCTACAGTTGTTCTTATTTGTCCTGTTATCTCTGTCCTCCCCATTAGACTGAGAGTTTCAGGTGATCAAGAACGACGTCTTTTCTTGCTTGTTATTGATGTGCCAGTGCCTGTCACAGGTGCGAAACTTAGTAATTATTTTTGTAATTAATTGATTAAACAAATGCTAATTAAGTGCCTGCTCTATTCCGGGCACTATTCTTGGGTCTGGCAATTTAGATGTGAACAAGACAGAGCACCTGTCCTCATGGAATTCTTTGGCTCTAGGTGGGGAGATGACAAGAAACACAAAAACGTATGCACACATATACACAATATAATGTCAGATTTTGGTAAATGCTATGAAGAAAAACAAAGCAGAGTGAGAAGATAGAGAGAAGTAGGGGTTGTTATTTCAGATACAGCAGTTAAAGAAGGATTCTCTAAGAAAGTGGCATTTGAACCGAGGTATGAACAAAGTAAGATACTGAACCAGGAGAGTACCTGGTGGCAGCAATTTGTGTGTAAATTCAAAATTATGTCAGAAATTTTTCATAAAAAGTGTATGTCAGGGAAGAGCATTCTAGGCACAGGGAATCAATGGATGAGTCACAGGAAACACCTGGCATTTCTGTATTGATAAAGCAGAAAGTGGCTGGAAGAGATGGACAGGTGGCATGATGTTTACTGTTTTCATTTATTTGTTAATTAACTTTACACAATTATCAAAGCATACATGCACAGGATTTTTAAAAGTCAGATAGGATAGAAGGGGCTGTAATGAAAAGCAGCTGTTCTGCTCCACCCTGGTCGTTCTCATTGCTACTTTAGTCTTAGTTTAGCGTACTTCACCCCAACCTCTCATCTTCTCTTCTCCAAATATAGTTGTAGAGTATTTTTAGTTCCTCTATTGATACCTTTGTAATTTTCAATAGCATACTAGATACTCAGGATCTCCTTTCATCAGCTGTCTTTGTAATATCAGGATGTCGCATCCTACTATTCCTCCCCTCTTTCTACCATCCAACTTATATCACTGTTCTAGACAGTAGAAACATAACTTGCAAGTAGTGGGTGCAAAAGAGAGCATAGGGGCTTTCAGATGCTGAAAGAAGGCTAGTAAGACTGAAGTTTAAATAATGAAGTGTCAATGTTTTAACCATATTTATTTTTCAATGCTTTTTCTATAGGTTGCAACTAAAAGTGAAAAACCAATAACTAGACCATGTGGAAACATCAAGAGAGAATTTTAAGATGACAGGGATGACACTATTCAATCCACATGTGCCTGGTTTTCAACATCTCCTTAAGTTATACCCATGTGGGTGCCTTTACCTTGGAAGAATTTTTCTCTTTTAACTTATGCCCCATTTTCTCCCCTTGGATGAAAGGCACAGACAAAGGTAAAGATGGTATGGTACTCTGACACTCAACCCGGTTCCTCTAGCAGGGGGCTCTGTTGTCTTCTCATTCATGATCACGTTTTACTGCTGATCCCATAGACATCACCAGAGTGGTGCCCAAAGTGGATCACATGGACCTATCATAGTAGAGTCTTCGGAGGTATCATGAAAAATCTCCCTTCTCTAAGAACTGTCTTCCCTTCCTCAACTGACAGGGGCTGGTCCTGATGGCAACGTGTGTACTACCTGGCCCTGTCTCCTTGATTATAGCCTATTGGGCCAGGAAGTGACACACGACATAAGCTAGGCTGATGAGATTACCTTTCCTGGAAATTCTGAATTGGGACTAAGACTGTCCAGTTTCGTCTGGATGGGTTTCTTTAATAGAGATGACATAAAAATTCAAAATCCGGCTTCCATCTTGAGGATCAAGAAACAGAGAAAGCCAAACAATTTTTCCAACTAAAAATATGAAAAGAGGCAGAGAAGGAAAATGGAGTGACTTTTGAGGCTCCTGATGGCTTCTATTTACTGGTTCCAGCTCCCTGCCTAGGCCTGTATCTTTGCCATATGGTTTCTTGAAACATCATTACATCTTGACACTAAATCACCTCTTTTCTTAAGCTAGCTCCAGTGAGTTTCAGAGTTTTCAGCCAAAATGTACTCACTAGTAACATATCCCCTACTACATAATCTGCTCCTTAGGAGATGGGAACCATATCTTTGTATTCTCCAAAGTGCTGAGCAGAATGCCTCGCACATAGTAGGCACTCAAGAAGCATTTGTTGAATTGAATCAGCTGTCAGTACTCCTTCCTAAATGACATAACCACTTATAGGGAGCACTGTCACCTCCAGAGGTGAAGGTAACGCTGATGTACAAGATGATAAACAGGACAAAGCACAAATAGATACAGTGTGCCAGCTACTCCACTAAGCTGACAGCCCAATGGAAGAAAAAGTCTTAATAAGAGAATCAGACATCAGTGGCAAGATGTCTGAATGCTTCCAATCTGCTGCCAGATAAGTAGGATCAGAGAGGGTTATCAGCAAACGCAGAGGAAGAGCCTGGCTCCATCCCTGTAAAGAGAGAGAGTGCTTTGAATCTCTTGGGTCCCTGAGGGATCTGTTGAAAGAGCCCTCTAGTGGTGAAAATGAGCAATTATTAATATATCTAGCCTTAGAAGCAGATTCTACGCACCCATGTACACACACCTACACGTTCAGCTGAATGAAAGGAAAGATGAGCTCACCCCCTAGTAAGTGAGGAGGCATTATCAGGAGCTAACTGATGGATTCCCTGCCTGCACACTCCTACTCCAGTCAGGTGTTCTGACTTGCTCCACATGCAGGTTCAGGACTTCCCACACTGTGATCAGTTTGGCTCTGGACAGGAATTACAAAGAATAATCCTGCGTCATCAAGCCAAAGGCTCAATATAAAACTCCATTCTTATAACGTGTATCCCTTTCTCTCCTTCATAAAAATTGTCCACCTCCTGACTCATGATTGTTACCCTTATCTACCTGAGTTCCTGACCCTTGTCCTCACTATATTACCTGAATACCTGATCCCTTCTGCTGGGCATCCTGGGCTCTATACTCTGTCTGTCTGGACTTATATTACAGAGCCAAGGAGGGTTGCTATTGTTTTACTGTGGGTAGGTGAATGGAGTGATTGGGACATACTCTGCCTCAGCCCAAAGCCCACTGACCTTCCATCAACACAGTCCTTCTTTGAGAGAAGACCTTTCTCATCCCTGTTGGAGTAAGAGAAGAATCAAACAGATCCTGAATTGACTGTTCTGATTATTATTATTTCATATTATTTTAATTTCTGAGAATGGGGAAGGAAATTGTCACTAATTTAATAACCACTCCCAGGAAAGATCAATTTCAACTCCATGTTACAGATACACATCTATATATTCAAACCTATACTCTACCTACACACATGCACACCTACGCATTTGCAGCAAACACATTCGCATGACGCATAACACTGTATGCATATACAAACATATATTTACATACCTACTTTACTTCTACAACAAATTCAGAGGCATTCAGAATTCATAACTAAATTGAACATATCACAGGTAAACATTCAAACACAATTACACCATAACTATATATTCAGGCCTATGCACGCACATGCAAGTATATCTAACAACAAGAATAAAGTCTTCAAATAACCTTAACACCAAAATAAAAGTAGCAAAGTCACCACGAAGTTGTGAGCTGCATTTGAGAACTCTTCAAAACATTGCTACTAGTCGGTCATTAGGATAGAAGCTCTCAGACAGCCAGAGATGGCAGCAGGGGAGTATGTGTGTCTGTGGTTACCTCCCATTATATTTCTGTTCAGCTAAATAGCATTCAAACGTGACAGTTTGTTGTGGACACGTCTCAGGGACTGCAGAAACAACCCAAGCAGCCTCAATTCTAAACACTCAACCTCTGGGTATCAGTCCCATTATGCTACAAGAAAAAAAATAATAAAGGCAATTTTGTGGGCTGCCCCTAGTCAACTCAGTGTGTGCCCACGTGTATGCTAAAATACATAGAAACAAAAAGCTGGTTAAATGCTGGTCCTTTGCAACATTGGCCATTTCCAAGGAAGAAAGATTTCAGGTGTGCAATGCCATTTGCACTGTGGACTAACAAGGAAAGCAGACCTAACTTCCTCTGCCTTCTGGTCGGACTTAGACAAGAATGTTAACAAATGAACATCCCAGGGATCTTTGAAAATAATCTGACATTTTCAGTGACACTTCCACCTTGAATCCATCACCCATTCAAATGTAGAAGTGTTAAAATATATAAGAAAGGTATTCAGAAGCCAAAATCTCACACTCCTTCGCCCAAGGTCCCTGATATACATATGACAGAGTCTATATACATTTAGCTCCTTCCGTCTTTTAGGAATACATGATCATATGTACACGAACAGTTCCGGGTCTGATCCGAGCAGGTTGTCTCCGGTGTAAACCAGAGCTCCAGAGAAAGGAGGGTAGACATATTGGTTTGTTTTCTGGGGAACCAAATTGAGACAGACTATACACAGATGTGCCTGTGACACCACTTTTTGCCCGCCTAAGTGAGCCATAGAGCCGTCGCCGGAGCCGCTGGTGCCTTTAAGAAGATTCGGTCTTTCGGGTCTTCTCTCTCCCCAGTGGGCTCCAGCGGCGCCAGCAGCAAAAGGCAAACTTGCCTGGCTCGTGGCAGGAGGGGGGCATTGAAGAATGCCGTGTTGGGTGGGTGCTGAGAGAGCGCCAGAGCGTGCTACTGGCTTCTTTCCCCGTCCCCTTTCCTTAACCCTTCCCGGAGCGGAGGACCAGGGTCGTGCTGCAACGCCAGGGAGCCGGGGTGCTGACTGCCCCGGGCTCCCGAAACTTTGCGCGGAGAGTGGGCTTGTATGGGCAGAGCCCAGCAGGCTGGCTGACGTGGGAAGGGACAGGGGAAGGGTGGGGTAGAGGAAAGACCCTTTAGCACCCCAGGTCTCTAGCCCGGCTGCTAGAAAGGCGGGGGTGCAGCCGCAGGAGGGAGCTGTCCCTTCAGCACCACGGACCTTAAAGCACGGGCGGCAGGACGGCCGAGGCGGGGCAACAGCCGGGGAGCTGTCCCTTCAGCACCACGGACCTTTGCCCTCCCGTGAAACCACCCGGCCCCCGCCCCAGGACTCTGTCTTTTCTCCAGTTTGAGCGGGGGTGTCGGGGAGCAGGCGGAGAGCTTTCCTGGGAGGCTGGGGAAGCAGTGAACACTCTTCTCAGCGACTCGCCTCCCAGCAGTGCTATTTTTTGCTATCCGCCCTCACCCCCAGCACACGCGCTCGCACACACACGCACACACACGCACGCACGCACACACACACACACACACACACACACACAGACCTCTCCGGATTTCTTTGCCTTGAGTCTCCCGGGGCTGTGAAGAGCCAGGCGCATCTCAAACCGAGCTGGCAGCTCCAGGCTCCGGAGCCATGCCCTGCACGGACTCTCGTCCTTACCAAGCTCCTGAGGAATGAAAGGAACCCAGGGACCCTCAGAAGGCAGCAGTGATGTGGACCAACCTCCTGGAGCCTGCACCCTTCCGAGGGCCATAGGCGACCCGGGGAACTGGAGAGAGCTCCAGACAGGAAATCCCAGCTTTCCCAAAGTCCCTGTGGATGCTGACAAAAGGAGACCTGAATTTTTGGAAGAGCCTGTCCTAGGTTACCCAGCTGCAGAGTGATTTTCCCCTCTGGCACTGCATCGCCCCCTCCAACCCCCAGCCGTCCAGAGTACCATGAAGAATTATGAGGATGTGTGACAGAGGTATCCAGATGTTGATCACCACTGTGGGAGCCTTCGCAGCTTTTAGTTTAATGACCATTGCAGTGGGCACGGACTACTGGTTATATTCCAGAGGTGTGTGCAGGACTAAATCTACAAGTGATAATGAAACCAGCAGGAAGAATGAAGAAGTAATGACCCATTCGGGGCTGTGGAGGACCTGCTGCCTAGAAGGTATTTACAAATTCCTCTCAATGGCTCCGAATAATCCAGTTTCTGATATTCTGGTGGGTGTTTGGGGAGATGGAGGCGGTGATGAGGAAAGAAGAACAGTTCGAATTTTTGCTGAGAATGTGCAGGTGTCCTGACTCTGTTACCAGCAAGACTGACACTGTGTGGGATAAAGGGGCTGGGTCATGTTGATTGTTTTTTGTATAAGCTTCATGAGATGAGATCTTTGTGCCACTTGAGGCAGCTTCCGCAGTTGAGAAAAGTCTTCAGATCCAAAATCCTTAGGCATGTTGTAAACTGCTTGGATCTCTGGCTTGAGATAGGGGCTTTAACTTTGCTTAAATTGCATTTTGGGGGGTTGGGGAGAGGGAGGAAAGGAGGAAGGGGAGTTAGGAGGAAGGGAGCGAGGGAGAGAGAAAGAGACCCTGCCGTGGTCTGGCACATTCTGAGCTATTTCCTTATTTCTCAGCATAGTCTTATCAGTTTCTTCTGAGTTTGGTCTACCTAGGTATTGTCATGAACTTCCATTGTCAACCAGTACTAGGGGAACATATGTAAACCCCCATTCCCACCTGCGCCCCCATGCACACACTTTAAGAAAACTTCCTTATTAATACATACCTCACTATTTTGGATCAAAACAAATCTGAAGTCTTGGTATTTGGTATCTACCTGTCTTCATTCCTAAATCATTTCCAAACCCAACAAATATATTTCCATGACATTTACATAAGATTGATTCTCCAAGAATTGCAGATCATCACTTCTAATTCTAAAAATTAGAGCATTTGTTCTGAATTATAATGAAGAAGACAGAATGTTTTAGAATACCAAGACTTTGGGTAGCCTATCTCATTATTAAACTTGCTTTCACTTCACCAGAAGTCACTCTCAGCATTATTGGACAATTTTTGGATGTCATTGGGAGTAAACAGAAATATAAAGAGGAAAATCAAAGCTCTTTGTAGCCTATATGCCTGAGGGAAGTCATTGGATTAGAGGGGCAGTAGAGAGTTTTCTTAGGCTTCTGAGGAATCTGTGAAGCTTGTCACAGTGACAGGCAAGGAAATCTGGGTTTCCTATATGCTCCCCTCCCCTGTTTGCCATTGGTTCTCCACACCTGCATTCCCACTGGCTGGCATTTGTCAGGGCTTCTTGAGAACTTGCATTTATGTAAATCACTTAGGAAATCATGCTATGACATCACTTGCTAGTGTAATATTGCATCATCCCCTGGCCTTCTTCCCATGTCCTGACACTTTGAACAACTGCTCTCCTGACTGTGGCACTACTACAATTGATTTTGTTTCTAACACAAATTTGCAACTGGTGGGAAGCCCAGGTAGGAAAGGGATACTTTAAATGCAAAAAGAATCATGTGAAGTCAGAAGACCTTGGTAATGCTGCAAACTATCTGTATGACCTTGACTAAGACATTTACCCTCCCCAACTCTCAGTTTATTAATCTGGGAAATGGTTATTTTGGATTAGGTTGTCTTGAATTAGCACTATCCAAAGCTTATACCGTATCCAGTGAATGGACAGAAATTCTAGAATAATTCTTTCCTAAACATTAGCAAAAGTCTAATATTTGTGATCATTTGTGATTGGGCGTGGTGAAGTCATTTACCTTAGGGAAATTCCATATTTCCCTTTCCTATATTGACAATAAGGAACTGAACTATCTTTTGTAAACATGATTTGGTGGATGTTGCAATACCTACATAGTTCTAGAGATGGCATAAAAAATCTGAGGCTCCTCCAAGCCAAAAATGGCATATATGTGTACTGTGCTTTAGTCATTTCCAATTCTTCAGCTTCTGGAAACTAAACCTGGGAATGCACAATTAAACACCAAGTTTGGCTTTTCCCATTACGATCTATGAAAAAATAAATCTATCAGAGCAGAAATAAGACCTAAAATTCCTGAACCCTTGCTCAGAATTTCTCAACTGATGGTTTCTCTTTTCTCCAATATCATCTCCCACACCTACAGTTTGTACAAGGAATTGAAACCCCACCCAGGCATTCTGTAGGCTTAGTGGGAGAAGAGAGAAATTGAATCAAGAAGGAATAGGATGAATTGAAGACATGTCCTTGAGCAGGTGAATTCTAATAAGTAAATTTGTTGCAGTCTCCATACAATTTGGCCTGGCTAATTTTTCTTACTTTTTTTTTTTGGTATTAAATACAGTAAGATGCACAAACCATAATGAATCACCATAAGTTTTTTGCTATGTGTACACCCATATAAACAACACCTAGATGGGCCTGGCTAAAATTTGAAGCCAAGATTTTTCTTAATGTACTGAGTACATAAAGTGTTCAAGGAATTTGCAGGAGCCTCTGATTTCCGCATGGGAAGACACATGCAGTTGGTAGCATCTATCTTAGACATTTCCATCCTTGCCTAGAATGGAGACATACAACCACCTCCCATTCAGTATTTCCTATATGTTTCAGGCCTCAACATCCTCATTTTCTAGTCCTTTACGTGTAGAAGTATAATGGGGGGTCTTGTAGCTCAATTATTTAGAGATCAAATTAGAAGAGTCAGTTCTTCCATACTTTTTTAAAGAGCCCTGAGACAATGTAGCTATTTTGTGAGAAGGCTCAGGAGAGACATGACAGCTGTCTGCAAATATCTGAAAGGCTGTCATATGGAAGAGAGATTCAAAATGTTCTGTGTGGCCTTAAGAGGGTAGAAGCAGGAGCTAGAGGGAAACAGGTATTACCTTAATATAAATAACTGTCCAATGTGGAATGGGAAGCTTTAGGAAGTGATGGGTCCTCCAACGCCAAAGATATTCAAGTACAAGAAAACTACATCGACTGTTTCCAAACTTGGCTGGTCATCAGAATCACAGTAAGAGCTTAAAAAAAAAAAAAAGAAGATTACTGGGTTCCACAACTAGATCCCCTGCTTCCGTAGGCCTGCAGTGGATCACTGAAATCTGAATTTTCTAAAAGTGCTCCAAGCAATTCTGATTTTAAAGCCAACGTGTACAGAGTATTTACACTGGGCCTGGGGATGACTATATGTTTTAAGGAGGATCATGTGGCTCACGTAAGAGAAGGATGTTTCCAGTTTTCACTTCTCTAACACACCAGAATGTCATTTATATTTAGAACTTACTATGTGCTTGCACCGTTCTAAGAATTTTGAAAGATCAATTCTCTCATCTTTAAAGGAACTCAATGATGTAGGTGCCATTATTACCCGCGTTTTACAGATGAGGAAACTGAGGCCTGGAGAATTTATGTGACTTGCCCAAGGTCACACACCTAAACTCGGCAGGCAATACTTAACCTAAGTCATGTTGCTTCTCAGAGCATTTGCTAGAGAACATTAATTCATATTTTGGTGGATAGTTTGCTACTGGTGCAAACATTAGCTTTGAGAATGTCCAGACACATGGGCTTTCTCCATTCAGAAGTCCCAAATCTCAGAACACTCAGCGTGCCTGTGCAGCATTGGCAGGGGTGCAGGAGCCACCAGACAAGCTCAAACTCAGAGGCAGCAAAGGACACACTTTGAAGGAAGAAACAATCAGCCTATGTAGAGACACCCACAATAAGAAACCGAAAGAAATGCCTGACTCATTATCTGAAAATATGCAAGGCATTCACAAAGTAGTGCCCCAACCTGTTGTATGTTTTCAATGGTAACGTGTGAATTTGAATGAGAACGTGTTCAATATGTGACACTCTCTCTCATTAAGAAAACCTCTTGAAGCAACGTATTTAGATAGTGGGAAGACCGCTGGCCTAGTAGTGAGGAATCCTGGGTGCTAATCACATTCCTGTCACTAACAGTTAAATGAATTGGGCATGATATTTTTCTCCTTTGAACTTCAGTTTACCCAATTCTAAAATGAGAACTTCAGATAAAATTAAAGAGTAACAAATCCAAACGTCCATGTGGACTAGACAGGTAATGCAAATGTGGAACAAGCATTTTGCAGTCCTCTTAGCTCAATTCTGTGGAGGAGGGAGAGTAATAATACATTTGAGAAGATATATGGTAAACTGAAATTTGGTTGCTGTGTGGAGGCAATAGGGAGTGGTGCAGACTATGGCAAACTGGAGAACACAAGTCCCATCTAAAGCACAACTACTACTTGGCTTGAGTTGATTTTTACCCTGGGGAAACGTGGTCCAGTACTCCAAGTATAGAAAGTCAGATGTAAAGTCTCTTGTTTTTTAAAATGTGGGAAACAAATTCAACTTTTTAAGAACATGATACTACCCAAGCCAAATTTACGTTGTAGCTGAATTTGGGCTACGGCCTGCCACTTTTGAGCCCTAGAAATTATCTAAATGGCCCTTTTAATCCAAACTTCTGGTGTTTTTAAATTTGAATCCTGAATTACTCTTTATTAGTCAATAATCATGTTTTCAATTCATTAGAAAAAATTGCCTACTAAGAAAAGAACACCCACTTAGGATTTTAGGACAGAGAACTTAAAATAATGGAAAAGAGGTTCAACAAACTGCTATTTCTGCTACAGATGGGCCTGGATGACACCAAACATCTGGCTGAAAAAGTGAAAAAAATTAGCCAGTCATTAGAAGTTCCCCCATATTTCCAAATCTCCAGATGGTTGACTTTTTCAGCCAGATGGGGTTCCAGCTTTATTTATGTGTTCACAAACCTTCAGGGAAGCTGCAAAGATGTGGTAGAGGATGGAGGTGAGAGGAAGAGACAACATTTATTGAGCATTTTCTATGTGCTAAGCCCTGGTGCTGGGTGTTTTCACATATGTTAATTAGTATTTTTCACATCTCCTGTCTCCCCCAGTAGAATATAAATGCTACAAGGACAGGGATTCTTGTCTGTTGGGGCTGCTACATCCCTAAAGCTTAGAAACAGTACCAAGTCGTCACTTTTGTGCCTCCAGTGCTAGATTTAATGCTGCACCCTCCCTTAGACGTGAGTTCAGAATGAGCTGGAGCTCTCTCACTCTCTTCCCTACTTTTGACCTTCTCTCTGTTCCTTTTACTGTATTATTCTTCCTTGCCCCTAAAGCCCAAGTGACAGATGGAAGAGAGGAGTGGGCTGGAGTCTTAAGGCAGGATGGGAGTGAGTGACCGTGACTGTGGGCTGAGTCAGTACTGGACAGGTGGTAGAGGTCGGAAGTATGAGCGTGACTAACATTCAGCCAGAACGTGTCCATATAGCCATACTCGTTGTTAAAATGTTAAAATACTCCCCTATCTGTTGATAAACAACACCTGGCCCAAGTCCCTCACCAACTCCCCACTGCCACTAGCCTCTCCTGGGACCTCCCAGACCACCCTGAGATCCATCAAGTAAAGGGTAAAGAGCTGGCCCAGCAGGTGCTATCAAGACCCTACTCCAGGCCTATGTAATCCTCCATTCTGATTGGCTGGTCTCATGCCCTACTGGTTGTTAAATATTTTGAATCTTACTCCTAGTTGTGTCATCACTGGTGGAAAGGACCTACTGTCTTCTTCCTACCTCAAACCCAACCCTGTGCCTTCTGATTCCAGGATTCCACCGTCCCAGATAGCAGATGTCTTAAAAATACTTTTGTCTGTTTCATCCTTTGAAATTTTTTCTTCCAGATTAGAATAAAGGCAAATGACCTTCATTCCAAGGTTGGATGACCAGTGTGGGTTATTCGTGTGGGTAACTAGTGCATGTCAAGAAAAAAATAAAATAAGAAATTAGGTAAAATATGACTGTGATCTTTTAATGTTCTCATAGAGTTCAGTGCAATAAGCTTACCTCGGAGGTCATTGGGGTTCTTTGGGGGAACATAACTTTCATGGACTTAGCTTTTATTATAGAATCAGGCCTACATGCTATACAGTTAGATATTTATTTGTAGAAAACTGGGATGGTGCACATAAATTTTTTGTTCAGTAGAGGTGCACAAGATTTCTGTTCATTAGAGAAGATGAACCCAAATATTGTGGATTTATTCCCCCTCCCCAGAACATTAATCAGTTTTATACTAACTTAGTGATTTTATTTTAAATTTTTTTTTCACTCACATACAATATAACATTCTCCTTTGAATGAGTTTTGTCATTCTGCTTGCTTCCTCATTGTTGAGTTGAACAAATCTGATGTGAGCTCACTATGTATTTTAGAGGATTTCTGTTTTTAATAATTTGAAAATTATACTTTGACCTATGGAAGTACCGCCAATGAAAACAATGTTTCTGAGGTTAAAGAGAAGTCTAGAAAACTCAAAGGTTGTATTTCTTTTCCCTTATCCCCATGGCTCTTCCAGAACACACTTTTTCAATGTAGAAACAAATGGGCCTTTAATTATTTATGAGGGACCACGGAGAATGTGGGACAGGGATTTGGGGGTCAGAAGACCTGGGATCTTATCTGGATCTTGCCATTTACTGACTGTGAGACCTGGAAAGTTGCTTAAACTGGGAGCACTAGTTTCCTTACCTGCCAAATGAGGAAACCAAAGTAGCAAGTGCTTTCAAACTGTTTCTGTTTTAATTCTTGTGGTTCCTTGATATCTCTAAATAATATGTTGCCCATCGGTCCTTGATTTATTCATTTTAGACAATATCCATTCACTAAGACAAATGATGAGTAAGCTTTCTTATACCAGCACTCACCTTCCTCCTAATATTTTTAGTTCCTTGATGAGTTATCTGTGGCTCCAAGAAGAATCATTCATAATGACTGAGGGTGTCTGCTGTAAAAGAAAGACTGGCAGCTCATTCCTGGATTGGACACTTGCTTAGGCAGCGTGATTGCTCATGTGCTCGTGTGCCTACCTCAGCAAGGGCATTGGAGGGAACAGCAGAGCTGGGAGAAGGCATGGTGGTGGGGTAGCCTGTTTGCAATGGTGAGGACCTGTGAGTGGACTGGAGCTGGTGGTGGACAGCTGAGCTTGAACCATTGTGTCTGTATTCCACCTGAGAGAGTAGTCCAGTAGCCAAGAAGACCCTAGCTGGGGCCGTATGATGTTTTTGAAGATGTTGCCTTATACAGCACTGCCTGGCTTAGGGGTCAAGTAGGGGGCTCAAAGCCAAACCATGCTCTGCTCACCAAACCATGCCCTTGGTCCAGAACTGAGTCTATCCAAAGGGATGAGGGTATTTAATAAATATTTCTGCGTACTACATGGGCCAACTGCAGCCCCAGCATCATGGAGCTATCAGTTGCCAATGGAGGGAACCAGGTGGGTTGGAAAAGACTAGATCAGTGTCAGATATTCTCCATCAGGAAAGGAAGTTGCACTGGGAAGGCACCACAGCACCCTCCAATGCGTATGCTGCCACAAGAGAGTCAGCATGTAGATCCCTGCTCCACAGAGGGCCCTGGGCATTGGAGTTAGCCAAAGAAGCAGTAGCAGCAAGCCATAACAGTTTGCAGCCTCGCCCAGCTATGTGAAGTGACATGTTGACCTTTCCTTTCTTCCTGCCCCCACCCCCCGCCACAACATACTGAAGGTGCTAGAATTTAAACAAGGAAGGAGCAAAGATCGAGCTTTGCATTCAACATGCAATTTGAAATTTTAGACAGAACTGGAAGTTTTAACAACCAAAAGTGACTGGGAAGTTATGAAATCTGCCTAAAATATCATTAAGGAATTAAGGGATTTGATATAACACAGTTGAAACCCAAAATAAAACTGTGGCATGTTTATGTCCCACTAAGTTGAGACCCATCAATAAATATAAATAATACCATCATGCTTTGTCTCAACAATTCTAAAAGTTGAGAACTCCATGGTGTATATATACTGTGACGCATGGCTATATCTCAAGGGTTGGCAAACTATGGCTGGGCCAAATTCAGCTCATTGCCTGTTTCTATACAGCCTGTAGCTAAGAATGTTTTGTACATTTTTAAATGGTTGGAAATTAAATAATACCCAATATTTCATGACATATAAAAATGATATAAAATTCAAATCTCAGCATCCATAATTCTAAATGTCATCCATGAAAAATTTATGGAAACTTGTTTTCTCTCTTGTCATCTGTGTATCTATATAGTATCCTCAATTTTTGCTGTTTAGCCTGAAAAGCCTAAAATATTTACTATCTGGCCCTTTTCAGAAAAAGTAAAGTTTGTCAACCCCTGCTATATCTCACTGCATGTGAGACATGTAGGAATCTATAATAATGTTTTATTTCTAGAAGGACTCTTTGTTTTCCCAAGAGTATTGAATTGCTTTTCTTTTTTCTTGCACCATTTGCCTTTATCATAGGCTCTTCGTATGGTCAGACATTCTTTCTTTCCAGAGAACTCTCACTTAGTTCTTTGCCCACGTGGCCCTTGCCCTCTTCCTGAGACACAGAGAAGTTGAAGTTTAGCGAGATCCTCCCCTCTCTGATGGTCTCCAGGAAAAGGTAGTCCCTGACCAGGTACCTAGGAAACCGTATCTGTTGGGGTTGGCAAAAGAAGAAAGTTCTGGGAGCCAGTGTTTCCATTGGCAATAAAAAGAAAGGAACACTATAGAAAACTGTGACAGTAAACTCAATAAGACATGGTGACTGGGTGGGTGACAGTGAAGAAATTAAGGGCCACAACAGACAGCTGGCGTTGGCAGTCTAGATAGGGGTACTCTTCCAGTTAGTCCCATGGATGGAGTTCAGTATGTTCATGAAACTTCATAAAAAAATACGTGAATGGACACTTTTATAGAAAGAGTCTTATACACAGAAATGTTACAAATCATGAATATGGAGCTCAGAACAGAGGTGAAATCTAGGATGCCACTTGGGATCATCCAAACATAGATGGTAATCAAAGGCAGGAAAGTACACAAGAAGTGCCAGAGAAAACCCAATGAATACAAAGAGGGAAGATGACAAACCTAAGTGTCATTAACCCTTATGAACAAAGAACAGGGGAGCTGGTGAAAACTGAGAAAAAGCAGAGATGAAGGAGGAGAAGGAGAATTCGGGATTTAACTAACATTTTGTCTTCTGAGACTTGCTCCCAAATGATGCAGTGAATGCAATGTCTACTACTAGAAGCTCTCCAGCCTAAGCGAGCTCTCTGCAAGTCAGGAGACTCACCTGTGGGTTTGTAGGAGGGGCCCACTTCTGGGGTAAGTCCACCCTTCTTTCTGGGATTGGTCAACAGGTGAAATGCGGTTATGAATCCTGGGGGGCTGCTTCCAAGGAGGCTGTAGAAGGAGAAGATGGGCTATGAGAACTCCAGAAAGAGGTGCCAAGGAATTAGTAAAAATAATTAATAGCTAAACCTTAACGTGCCAAGCTATGATCATATGGCAGATTGAGCATTCATTTCTGGGCCAGTCCCTGAGCATGCACTGATTTATTTAGCAGACTCATGCTGGATGCCAGGCACTATTCTAAGGAAGCACTTTACAAATATTATTTAATCTTCCTGACTTCTTTAGGAGATAGATACTACCATTACCCCCATTTTACCAAGAGGGGCACATGGTTAGTAAAGCAGAGCTGGGATTTAAACCAGACTTTCTGCTGTCTCTCATTAACCATACGCCAGGCACTTGAATAAACACTTAGCATAAACAGGCTCAACTGAGTTTCACAATAGCCCTGTCTACTACTAGTTGTCCTGTTCCACCAGCAGAGACTGAAGCTCAGAGAGGTGAAGCAGCTTGCACAAGGTCATGCTGCTAAGTGGTGGCAGAGCTGGGATATGACCCACAGCCTCACCCTGCCCACCACACTGCTCTGCCTTAATTTAAGGGCCCTACCCTGGTGGGTAGGTCTCCACCAACCTGCCCATTCCTATGTCAAGGAGAGTTTAGTGTCAGTCGCTGGCACTGAACCACTCAACAACTGGAAATATTGTGAAAAATAATTCACCCAACCTTTGCCAATTTTGATTCCAAATCCAGAAAGCAAGGTCAAGACCAAAAAAAAAAAAAAAAATGGTAAAGCCGATAAGATTTAGACATTGTAGCACTAGGCTGTGAAGAAACATGACCTCTGGAGATCAAATGTAAATTTTTCTTAAAAAAAAAAAGGTGGGGGGAACCAAGGGCAACATACGTAACCTAAACATCTGTACTCCCATAATATGCTGAAATAAAAGAAAAAGAAAAAAAAAAGGTAACATTAATCATTTGGAAGTGAAAAGAACAAGGAGTCTAACTGCATGCAGATGAGCCAACTATTTGAGAGTCTCACATCTTCTGCATTGGAGTTGGGTTGTTTGCAAACTTGAGGATGTCATCAGGTTCATGGCTGTCCCATTTCCTGAGGAGTAAACTTGGGCACATTATTTATTTGACTTCTTTGAGCTTTAAACTCGGTGTCAGGCAGGAGTCAAAAATTCCACCCACCTCTACCTTCTGGTTTCTGGCTTGAATAATTGCTACATAGGTGGTCTACAGCCGGATTCTCATGCAGCACTTACCGGGCCCAAACCGTCTTTGAAGAGCATCAGACATGCAATAGACCAATGCACCACCAGGTCTGGTTCTTACTGATCTTGGGCTTGACCTGACTGGCCTTTCTCATCCCAAAAATGGGCAGCTGGTATGAGACTGGGGCAGGCAAGGCCTACCACCATCTATCCACCTTTTAACTTGCATGTTATAAGAAATGTTATCAAATATCTTGCTGCCATCCAAAAACTCTATGCACCACATTTCCCTGAACCACCAGCCTAGAACCAGAGCCTGGTGTGTAGTAGATGCTCAGTAGATAGACATTAAGTCTGTTGCTGGGGAGGAGTGGAGGGGCAAAAACCTACCCAATAGGTACAATGAACACTATTTGGGTGAGGAGCACACCTATAGCCGTAACTCAGGCATCACAAAAGCGATCCAGGTAACCAAAACCATTCCTACCCCTTTAATATTTTTAAATAAAAAATATCTGTTGCTGGAAGGAAGGTAATTCAATTACCGTGAGCTTCTCCTAGTGAACCACCCATATTAATCCCTAACAATTGCTGTTCTGCTGGTAAGTGTTTACAAACCACCCTTTTAATAATATATCCTATAAAACCAGCCACAGTTGTTTGTAATTCAGCAGCCTGTAGTGTGAAGGAGTGTGGTTTTCCAGGCTTGAAAATCTCAATGTTATGTGTCCATTTGTTTTTTTTTCCCATTCTGTCCTTAATGATTGTCAAGAGTAGATTAACAGTCTCATCTTAAAATTCCCTCAATATCCTGGGTGCAAACTCAGGGAAAGAAAATACATGTTGTGTGGACATACTGTGCACAAATGCAGCAGACACTGTTTCTATCCTTTGTGCCTAAGAGTCTATGTATATTCGACTGCCTGCACGTTCAGGAAACGGCATTTCTGCCACTCTGTATTCTGTAGCACATGCAGCTCAGCATCGTGCATAGCTGCCCTGGAATACAATAATACCTACACGTTAAATTAAAGTGATCCCAAAAACCATGCGTAACTGTTGAGATGTCTTCCATCACCTCATCCATTACAAAATTCTACTGTCACCTGTGGAAATTGGTTTTGGCATAGAGCAGTTAATATAGATGCATATTTACAGCAAATCATTTTGACTCTTTTGCAAATTACAGGACAGCAGAACCAATTAGCTGTTTCTCAGCTTAAAATGCCTTAAAATGTGTATTATCGAGTAAGTCGTGATTTTTCAAAATATTACTTTTCACCAAAGACGAATCTGGCATGCAGTCAAAACGCTCTAGGTGTTTAGAGAAAAATAAAAAGATTGCATCAAGAGGTAATGATGTTAATCTGCGTCAAAGGTCCGCTGCGCAGCATAATAATCACTCTTTCCTGCTTTTTCACTCTGTGGCGAGTGATGGCTTAGCTCCTGAGCAGTTGGGGTTGGGTCCCAAGAGATAATAAGGTTGGAACCAAGGAAATCAGGTCTGGGCCACCCTAAAGATGACTTTCCAGTTGCAGTCCCTGGGGTTCGGCTGCAGTGACAGCTCAGTGGCTTAAGAAATAGCGAATCCTAGCCCAGCACCATGGACTTCTTCCTAATTACCCTAAAGCAGAAAAGGTGTGTTGGCGTGAGGTGGGGGATGAAATTGTACATGGTGTGGTCAAGGTGGGCTTCCGTGAGAAAGTGACATTTAACTCAAAATGTGAAGGAGGTGAGGAACCAAGCCAAGTGGCTATCTGGGGCAAGGGCATTCCAGGCAGAAGGAACAGCAAATGCAAAGTCCTGGAGGTGGGAATGTGCTGGGGATGTTCAAGGCAGAGCATCCTTCACCCTGTGGCTGAAAAGAGGGAGCAAGGAGGAGAGAAGCCTATCAGGTGAGGGTACCGCAGGCCAAGTTACACAGGGCCTTGAAGGGGGCTGTAAGGACCTTGACTTTGATTCTGAGTGGACTGGAAGCCTGTGGAGGATTGTGAGCCCAGGAATGACATGATCTTGAGTTTGCTACATCTGAGTCTCTCAACGTCATTATTCGCCGCTTCTCAGAAAGGGCACTTTGTCCTGTGACCTTCCTTGCTTCCCTCAGGCAAGAACTTTGGTTCTACACTTTCAAGCTTTTGCGTTACCCTACCCTCACCCTTCTCTATGACTGGGGGTGGTAGAGTAGCATCTCATCAGCATTTCCTTCCTTCTTCCTCTGAGGACAAACCCATGGTCCCTTATTATTTTCAGTGTTTGATTTCTCATTGTGGGGAATTCGGGTTTTGAAAAAATGACATTGATGTAGAAGTTTATAGTGCTTAGTGAGTCTTGCAAAGCTCTTAGAATCATCGTCCCTGCTAGGCAGACCCTTCCTAATTCACAGATTCTCCCCCTTTTCCAGCTCAAGCCAGCATTTCTTCCCATGCACATCCCATTTCTCAGCCTGGAGACCCAATAAGAGATGTGAAGTGAGTGGTTTGCATTTGAGGGGACCTCCAGCCTGGGGTCCTTTCTCCATAGGGACTTCTTGAACAGCTACTATGTACTGGACACTGTGCTAGGTCCTGAGGATTCAGCAGAGAATTAAATGAGGTTCCTATCTTTGGTAAACTCACAATTGTGCAGGGAAGGTGCTGACGAAGTCTACCCAAGTGAGCAGTGCACGGGACGCCTGTAGCATAGAGTACGAGTCCTGGATTAATCAATGGCGGGGGCTTGTCACAGAAATGTTCTCTTAAGGCTTGTGAGTCCACGAGGTGCCTGGCCCACAATAGGTGCTCAAAACACATTTGTCAAATGCACAAAAAGGCTTGTGTAGAGTACACAGAGGAGGACTGACCTCTCCTTGTGCTAGGGCGGGAGTAGAAATGAATTCAGAGGCCTTGGTTTCTTATCCTTAAGCAAAGAGGAAAGAGAACAGGAATATAGCCTACCTATAGAAATCTATGAACATACACTGAATGATTGCACATTTTTCTTTTCCTCTTTAAATTTTCTTTTGGAAAAAAAATCCTGTCCTCCTTATCACAAGTATTATAAAAATAAATAAATAAAAATAAATCCTGGATATTTGATTGTTATCACGTTCTTTTGAGTGGCATATTTTTCCCATTGTATTTTTTTATTTATATTTATTTATCTACTTATGTATTTATTTTTTGAGACAGGGTCTCACTCTGTTGCCCAGGCTGGAGTGCAGTGGTATCATATAGTTCACTGTAACCTCAAACTCCTGGGCTCAAGCAACCCTCCTGCCTTAGCTTCCTGAGTTGCTGGGACTACAGGTGTGCACCACCATGCCTGGCTAGTTTTTCTATTTTTTGTAGAGATGGGGTCTTGCTCTTGCTCAGGCTGATCTTGAACTCATGACCTCAAGCGATCCTCCCATCTGGCTTCCCAAAGTACTAGGATTATAGGCGTGAGCCACCGTGCTCTACCTATTGTATTCTCTTAATTAAAATACCTTTTATAATATAAAAGTAATGCAAAAACACATTCTCAATATAAACTTTTAAAACAAAATAGCTAAGACAAAGTTTCCCCTGTACCCTCACCGTAATCTCATCCCTTTTCCCTCAAATGACTGTTACTTCCAGTTTGGTGAATACCTAATAAATATTAAATATCATTTCCCTGTTTTTCTGCTCCACCAAGTCAAAGAGATTAGGGAGGGTATATTTTTCTCTTCAAGTTCAAATTCTTCATAATTGACTCCAAAGCTTTTAAAAAATTATCTTACAATTTATTAAGACATTTAATCATGTGCACTATTGTAAAAATCGGATCATATAGAAAGGCTTTTAATGACAAACATCCACGTCAGGGCTGCTTTTCCCTCCCGACCTCAAGCCCTGTTCCCCAGAGCAAGCTTTTTTAACCATTTCTGATTCAGTTCTTCTGGTGATAATATCCACATCTCTAAAAGATATGCTCACCCCTCTATTTGTTGATTTATAATCTATTGACTTCCTGCCATGATAGGTGAGGATTTAGCTAACTCATTCTCCCCTCTGTATTGATTAGCTTTCTAATTTTTAAAAATAACATACATCTTCTTTTCTTTCTCCACCCACCTTGGGTAAAATGTCTTAGCTTCCCACTTTATAGAATGAGGATGTCCACATCCCCCACTTCCTCCTGCCCATGCCTGTTGGTTGAATTTTTTTTGCCTTTTCATCATCAAGATTCATTCCATTTACATTTTATTCTGTGACTATACCAGTGTCTTCCATGCTCAGGCTATAGGTGGATTCTGAAGTTTGAAAACCAATGAACATTATGATTATGTAGATAATGTTCAATGTGAAGCTGAGTCATTTTCTAGGATTATATTTTTCTCTTTTCTGGTTTCAATGTCACAATCTCTGAGTCATTTAAAGAAAAATGTCCAAACGGAGTCTTCTAACACAACCGGTTGCTCAAAGTCATGTCATATATTTGTGTCACAGTTGGGCTTTTTGGTACAGTTTTCACTTATCCTGGAGTTCCTGATTGACTCAAAGGGTTTTTTTTAACAGGTCATTTCAACACAAGCCCTGTGTGGGGGAACAGACCTTTCTGGAAAAATCACTCCTCTCCCTTTTTGCTGCTTCCTTAGTATAGTGTCAGAGTTAAGAGCCCAATCTCTGCATTCAGATTTCTTGGGCTCAAGTCTCAGCTCAACCACATATGGCAGTGTGACTTTGGGCACATTACTTATCCTCCCTGTGTCTCAGTTTCTTCATCTGTAAAATGGGGATTATCACTGTACCTACTCATAGGGTTGCTGTGGGTATTTGCTACTCATACAACACTGAGAACAGTGCCTGGCACACAAAAGTGCTAATTGGTGTTGGTTATTACCATTTTCCTGGGATACATAATTGGACAGAATCTACTCATCTGCATTGTTCTGCCAACAGCAGGGAATCATTCAGGCCATGGTTACCACTGCTCTGTTAGTCCCCAAGGATATTCACATATCAGGGAAGGCTAAGGCAAAGCCAATGATACAGCTGATGGAGACCCAACCAGGGAACAAGATCTGCAATCTTTGGTGACAAGTCTTGAACCTGATTTTTTTCATACTGGTTGATGAAAGGTGGTCAAAACCTGAGGGAATGTATGTTCTAGAATATCCCCCAGATAAGCCACACTGGGTAACCCTTAGCACTTAATAAATAACAACTTGAAGTGCATATTAAGTGCTTACATGCATGATTTCACTTAGTCTTCCCAAAAGCCCTATGCGGTATTGTTCCCATTTTACTGATAAGCCAATGGAACTCAGAGAGCAGTCCCAAATTCTCATAGCTAGTAAGTGGTAGAGGTAGAATTCGAACTCATGGCTTTTAAATCTGAAAAGCTTGATCCTGATGTTATAGCCCAGAGTTCTCAAAGTGTGGTCTGTTAACCTCTAGGCTTGGGGGGGTTCCCCAAGATCCTTTCAGGGGATTGGCAAATTCAAAACTATTTCAGAGTTATAATAGGATATGAATTGCCTTTTTCACTGTGATGACATTTTGCACTGATGATGCAAAAACAATGGTAGGTACAAGTGCTGGAGCCCAGGCGTGAAGCAAAGCAGTGGCACAGTAGTCATTGTATTCATCACCACCACTCACTCGCAGGGAAAGAAAATGCTACTTTCACTTGAAAACATCCATGACGAAGCAGTAAAAAAGCATTAATTTTATTAAATCTCAAACCTTGAGAACTGGCTTTTAATATTCTGTGTAACAAAATAGGAAGTACACATTAAGCATTGCAGCTGCAAACCAGAGTATGCAGGTGGTCTCAAGCATAGGCACTTGCACGACCGAGTTGCTAGCTGAACTAGCTGCTTTTTTCCATGAAACGCCCTATTTACTTGAAAGAATGACTGACAGGTAAATTATGGTTATTCAGGGCTAGGTATTTGGCAGATATTTTCTCAAAAATGAGCTAATAGTGCCTGTCACTTCAAAGAAAGCAACTGACAGTATTTGTTGCCAAGGATAACATTCAAGGATTCAAGTGAAAATTAAGATTTTGGAAAACTTGTGTCTGGCCCCGTGAGCCAATGTGATTTGTTTTTATATTGTGTAATGAAAGGTGCCAAAATTTAGAAGACCTGTGTAACTCAGTGAACCAATATTTTCCAAATGATCAATGCATGACATTACAAAATTATGCCTGGGTCAAAGTGCAGGATTAGAACAATGGATTCTAATGTAGTAGAGCATAAAAAGTTAATCAATATGGCTTCAGATTCCACACTGCACATAAGCTTTAAGAAACTACCACTTGTCGAGTTTTGGTGTAGTATCAAAGAACATCCACAATTATGTTCAAAGACTATTCAAGTACTCCTCTCATGTTCAAGCACAAATTTGTGTGAGGCTAGATTTTCTTCATACACTTCAACTTTAATAACATTTGGCAGCAGATCAAATGCAGAAGCAGATAGGAGAATCTGTCTTCTACTAAGCCAGACATTAAAGAGATTTTCAAAAATGTAAAAACAAATGCCACTCTTCTCACTATTTTTTTTGTTCTGGAAAAATGTAGCTATTTTTCATTTTGTTTATGTTACCATGCAATTGGGTCTATCATTTTCAAATGAATTCTAAAATAAATATTTTGCACTTTTTTGAGTTTTAACTTCTGATACAGGAAACATCAAATAGATAAACCTATAGAAACAAAAGCTCAATAATTTGTGCAAGTGCAAAGGAGTTCTGAAGCCAAAAAATTTGACAGCCTCTGCTACAGCTATATTTTAATTCTGTTGACTAACTTCAGATAGTTGAGGAGAGAAATTAAAAGAGCTATTTTCATATTTCTGTTAGAAGATTTCCTTCTAGTTCTGCCATCTCATCTTCAGTGGGGGATGAAACACGATCCCTCGGTGGGTTCTGGTACCTCTGCTTTTGAGTTCTCTTTAGTTGCAGCTAAGCTAAGCCATTGTTCCGCCGTCCCTGGAATGTAAGAGGCAACATGAGATTTGAGCAGGCCCTGAAAGAGGTGTCTTTGATTAAAACGCAACCCTGCTGGTATAAAGTTTGACAGGGCCTGGAGGGTTCATAGCATCGTGTGCCTTTGTTCACAAACACCGACAAAGCTCAGCTACCACTCCACAAAGGGTCGGGATCCGTGGCGATGTTCCTCACATGTGAGATGAAGCAGAATGCAGGAAAACTGAGCTGCGAGTTCTCAGATTTTTGGTAGATGGGGGTTTAAATTTATAAACTGTCCACCTTCTAACCTCTAATTAAAGAGACCATGTGTGAGGGTGGAAAATTTCATGAACAGAAGGACCTATTGGGCAGTCCCAGTGCTGGGCTCTGGGAAACAGAGAACTCGGCAGTGGAAGGGAGGGTGTGAATGTTTTTCCTGTGAATGTTTTTGTTTGTTTGTTGTTTGGCCAGCCTCACACCCGTTCCCCCTTTTTCTGGTAATAATGTTCTGATGTTTTTTCGGGGTTACTCTGTCACCCTACACTCAGTCCGTGTGGTTTGGGTGGAACTGACTCCCGCCTGGCTCTCAGGATGAGCATGTGACCTAGAAATGACCTTGAAGATTATGATAAGGCATCTGGAGTTTATACTAAGGCAGTGGTTCCCAACAGGGACATTTGGCCATGTCTGGAGACATTTTTGATTGAGAGATGAGGAGAATACTACTGGATCTAGTAGGTGAGGCCAGGGATGAGGCTAAATATCCTGTAATGCACAGGACAGCCCCCCACAACAAAGAATTATCCAGCCCCGAACGTCAAGGGTGCTGAAAGGTCATGGGAAGCCATTGAAAGGTGTTAAGCAGAGGAGCAGTATGATCTGAATTGATGTTTTAAAGTACAGTCAGGTGCCATGTAGAAACAGACTTTTGAGAGGTATGGGGGGAGCAGGAGATAAGCCAGCAGGCTATTGCAATAACCCGAGTGAGAGAAGATTCTAGAAGTGTGGAAGGAGGCATGATTTGGAAACACACATATGGAAATCATTAGTGGTAAAAGGCCGAGCCTTGAGTGTGAATAAGAACCTCCAATAAGGCTGTGAAAAATAAGAGAATGGGATCAAAGACAGAGCCTTTGGGAGCATCTGTGTATAACAAGTAAAATAGTAATGACACCTAATGTTGTTTGAGAGTTTAGTGCCAGCTACTATGCTAAGTAATTTACATGATCACATTTGACCCTTTTAACAACCCTTATTATAGAAAACTTAGGCACAGGGAGGTTAAGTAACTGGTCCAAGGTCACACATGCAGCAATTATCCGAAACAAAATTTAAAGTCAATTGATTTAACTCCATGGCCTTCCCCCTTATCTACCAAGCTGCCTCCCTGGACTGAGAAGAATCTTCCAAAAGAAAAATTACAACTCTCAAGAGATAAAAGATGCACAAGAGTTAGAGAGATTAGGGGAGAGGGTGGTGCTCAGGTAGAGGGAACAGCACGAACAAAGTTCTAGAGGCTAGAGGGAGTGTAGCGTAAGAGTGAAGCCAACACCTCCAGCAATGGCTAGGGCAGGTGTAAACTCATGGGTGGGGTGGGGGTAGACACTGGAGAAGTAGATGGGGCCGTGTCATGCAGATCCTTGGAAGGCACCTCAAGTTAGACTTTATCCTGGGGGCAACAGAAATCCTTCGGAAACTTCAAAATGAGAGATTTAAAATCTGACATGATCAGCTTTTCATGTTTAAGGCTCATCCTGGCCGCAGTGTGGGGAGTAGACTGTGGAATGGAAGAGGAACATCTGAAGACTGGTTAGGGCCTTAATGCGATGATCTAGCAGTAAGGTCGGACTCCCACATCGGGGAGGTGGCAGCAGTAAGGTCGCATTGGCCACCACTTTGGGAGATGCTTGAAAGCTGGAATCCATAAAACGTCCTGCTTGTTGTATGCGAAGGGTGAGGGAGAATGAGCTCAGGGGACTCCAGGTTTCTGCCTTTTAACCTTCTGATGGACAGTGATGCCATTTAGTGATGAAAAGTTTAGTGATGGGGGAACAGTGAGTTTGGTTTTGAACATGCTGAGTTTGCAGCTTCCTTTCTAACATTCAAGTGGGAATGTTAAGAGGGCCCTGGATACACTGCCCAAGTACTCACGAGGGATGTCGTGTCTAATACTCCACATATATGCAGCTATGCTTTTTGATTTGGGAACAGTAGTCAAACAGGTACATTCCAACCACTGCTAATTCTAATAGAGGCAACTGGTGAAAAGCCATGAGGTGAGGTGCTGTGTGACAGGTGAACTGATGTTAAAAGTGTAAATGCAGCCTCAGGAGGTCACCGCCAGTCTAATTAGGTGTGGGTAGAGTTCACTGGGTCGTGGAAAGCAAGTTGGCCACAACGATCATTTCAGCCCTCTCCTTCCATTTCTGACTTATCGTCTGGTTTTTTTTTTTTTTTTTTTTTTTTTTTTTTTTTTTTTTTTTTTTTGAGACAGAGTCTCACTCTGTTGCCCTGGCTAGAGTGAGTGCCATGGCGTCATCCTAACTCACAGCAACCTCAAACTCCTGGGCTCAAGCAATCCTTCTGCCTCAGCCTCCCGAGTAGCTGGGACTACAGGCATGCGCCACCATGCCCGGCTAATTTTTTCTATATATTTTTAGTTGTCCGATTAATTTCTTTCTATTTTTAGTAGAGACGGGGTCTCGCTCTTGCTCAGGCTGGTCTCGAACTCCTGAGCTCAAACAATCCACCCGCCTCGGCCTCCCAGAGTGCTAGGATTACAGGCGTGAGCCACCGCGCCCGGCCTATCGTCTGGTTTTGAGTGAACATTAAAGAACCCTTTCATAAACGGTGACCTTTTAGAATTTGAAATGATGGTTTCTAGCTAATTTCCATTCCAGCCCTGGGGCTGCTGCTTGAAGCTCTTGACTAGTCTCAAGTCCCCTGCTCTCAACCGCAACTTGGAAAAGGGCAGTGTTGTTTTCATCCTTAAAATATCCATCATTCAGATGAAGGATCATCATTCATAATTGCGTGACCACACACTGTTTGAGGATGAAAAATGTACTAAGTGCTGAGCTTATGTTAATAACAAGACCAGATCCGATTTTTTCAGGAGAATTTGGGAACGTTTTGTCTGAGGTCATACTAGAACAATAATACTGTTGTATCACCTACAATTCATTCAGTTGCAAGTGACAGGAAACCCAATTCTAACCAACTTAAGGATGGTGGGGTGGGGGGAGAGACTGAGAGAAAGAGAGTGCAAGCCTTATTGGCTCACATACCTGGATAGTAGAGGTATGGCTTGATGCAAGGATGAAATTCGCAAGTATACTGTTTCTCTCATCATTGTCTCCTCTGCTCTCTCTCTGTTGACTGTATTTCGGAGTAATGGATGGGAGACTCAGCGATTCAGGATGGCTAACAGCAGCTCTCAGAGCTTTATTCCTCTGTGCTGGAATCCAGCATAAAAGCATGAAGTTCTTTCCAAGAAAGCAAAGGTCACATTGTATTTCATTTGACTAGGTCACATGTCCATAATTGAACCAATCACTGCAGTCGAGGGGTCCCACGGGGCTGATTGGCTTAGGCTCAAGTCATGTGCTCCAACTTTAGAGGAGGGGCCTAGATCCCCAGAGCTAATTACAATGACAAACAACAACCATCGTTGATCAGTGACTCCATGTCAGGCATGGTTCTAAGCAGTATGCATGCTTTTTTTCATTTGCTCCTCATGACAACCCCTTAAGGTGGGTATTATTGTTTCACCCTTTTAGTGATGAGGAAAACCAACAACTTTATAAATGAGACAGGATCTGGGAGCACGATTCCCCATTGTCCGATGAGGAAATTGAGGTTCAGGTTGAGTGATTTGCTCTAAGTCCAATATCAAGTAAATAGTGAAACAGGGACGAGAATCCTATGTCCGCCCTCTTCGACCCTGCAGCAATGCAGCCTAAGAGGTCAGTAAATATTTAGGAAGCCACATGGGCCCGGAGACGCCTACTAGACTTATTGCAGGCTAATCCTGAGCACTTAACCTCTTGAGCTGCGTTCTCGTCACTTTCCTTCTGTATTTGTTACAGGCAGACACAAGGCTCTCAAGAACTTGGTCACAAAGTTGCCCTCAGAAATTTACACTGTAAATTAAGCTATTTATGAGATACTTTATCCAAATTGAATTTTTCTTGTATTAAATTCACACACATATATGTATGACTGTGTATATGTCTGTTTATTTATAGACATATGATCAGATCTATTTCTGAACTTTCAATTCTTTTCTTTTTTTTTTTTTTTTTTTTTTGAGACAGAGTCTCACTCTGTTGCCCTGGCTAGAGTGAGTGCTGTGGCATCAGCCTAGCTCACAGCAACCTCAAACTCCTGGGCTCAAGCGGTCCTACTGCCTCAGCCTCCTGAATAGCTGGGACTACAGGCATGCGCCACCATGCCTGGCTAATTTTTTCTATATATTTTTAGTTGTTCAGCTAATTTCTTTCTATTTTTTTTAGTAGAGACGGGGTCCCACTCTTGCTCAGGCTGGTCTCGAACTCTTGAGCTCAAACAATCCTCCCACCTCGGCCTCCCAGAGTGCTAGGATTACAGGCATGAGCCACCGTGCCCAGCCCAATTCTTTTCTTTTAATCCGTATTGCTATTCCTGAGAGTCTCCCATAGTGTCATTCGAATTACCATAGCTTCATAAGACTCTTAATACTAGAAGGTCATATTCTCCTGTACTATTCTTCTTTATCAACATCTTCTTAAAATTTGGTTTCCCAGCAAATTTTCTGACCATTCTGTCCTTTTGCCAGAAAAACCAGGATATTAACAAATATTTAATTAATAGACTTATTGGGACACAATCAACATCTTTAAAACATTGAGACTTCACATTTAAAAACATGTCTCCCATTTGGTGACATCTTCTTTTATGTCTTTTAAAGACATTTTAACATTTTCCTCATTCGAGCTTATGCATTTGTTTGGTACATTATTTCTAGGTAGTATTTATATTTTTGATTACTCATGTTAAGGGGTCCAGGATGTTTTCTGAGTGGTTATATTAGTAAGTGAGGAAGTTATTATTGATCTGAATTATCTATTTGTAGGCTGCTTGAACTTTCTTACTGGTGCCAATTGCATTTTAATTAATTTCATTTGGTTTTCCAGATAAACAATCATATTATCTACAGATAATAGATGGAACTTTTTTGCTCCCATTTCTTTTTTCTTTGAGACTTAGAGAACAGTGTTAAATAATGGCAGTGGTCCAAGACCACCTTGCCTTTGGCCTAACTATGATGGATGCCTTGAGAACAGTGTTTCTCTGAGTGTGGTTACAGGTCTAGGTATACATCTCTGAATTTATGTAAGCCTGGTGATCTGCATTTTTACAAACACCTAGGGTGATTTCTGCCTCCCCTAAAGTGAATAACTCCTCCAGATTTTAACCAAAAAGCATGGCATTTGCTATTGGTTTAGATAGGTTTTCTTTGTCATGCTATCAAGGTTTCTATCAATGTCCACCTAACTAAAAATTGTAGTTAAGTATGGAGGTTTACGTTATTGAATATCTATTGAGATTACAAGTATTTTTCCTCTTTGGCTTATTGATAGAATAAAGTTATGTTAACGCCTTTCATTTTAGCAAACTACCTTTCGTTCTTGTAATAATTCCTTTGGGTGCATATTTTATTTTTGATTGTATTATGCTGAAATAGGTTTGCTAGTATATAATTTAGGATTTTTCTATATGTTTGCCAATGAAATTTGCCTGTATTTTGTCTTTTGTGTGTTATTTTCGTTAAGTTTTAAAATCAGAGCTGTAGTAACTTGATCAAATGATTTTCTATGCTCTGAAGCAGATTAAATAGCATGGAAATTTTCATATAAAACCCTCTGGGTCTCGGACCTTTTCGAAAGTAGTTCTTTGACAACTTCTCTCATGTCTTTATTTTTCTGGGATCGTTTTTGTTTCCTAGAAAATCATTCACTTCATAGAAATGTATCAATGTTTTAGTCTAGGGTTGAATGGTGTGATTGCTTATAGTTTATGTTCTTCCAAATCTGCCTTTTTTCTTCTATATTTTCTCATTTTGTCTCCAACTGCATTTATAATTGGTGTCATTTCTTCCAAGATTATGTCATTAAGTTGTCTTTCAGTCTTCAACTTTTAGGCTTTGAGTTTTCATCTCTTTCTGGGTTTTTTAATGTATTTTTTAAGAAGCTGGGAAGAGCAGTTCGAAGGCAGCCAACCAAATGCCATTTGAGCAGTAAGTTTTTGCTCTTGGGAATTTTTTAACCTAGATTTAAAATTTCATCTTGTTGAGGTTGGCATGTTTTAATGTGAAGAGGTCCTTGCGGAGTCCTAACTGCCATCCAGCAAAGTCACTAGACCTCTCAGATAAGTGTCATCTGCCAATGTGATTAACTAGCTTGCCATTTCGGTTCTCACCAAGTCATTGATAAAATCGTTGAACAGGAAAAGTTCAAGGACATGGCAGTGTGTTAAAAAATTAACTAAGGATCTGTTAGCTTTGTCTTACAAACACAGGAATTATAATAAATTCTGTTTTGTGAGATTCCCATCCAAAAAAAAAAAAAAAACAAAGAATTAGTTAAGCTTCATCACCATCAGAAGATATAGCTGAGTATGAACTCACTTCGGGTTCACTGAGCTCACTGAGAAGCCACAACCCCTAACACTGGCTGAACAACTGTTGTTCACTCCTGCGTTTCACGCTCAGCAGTACTTACTCTGGGTATGGCATCGTGCTGGTCTTAGACATGCAAAGCTGAAAAGATGTGGCCCCTGCCCCCAGGGACTTAGAGTATGAGGAAAATCCTTTCTTCATTATTCGGTCTCCTATATCCCAAGGTTACCTCACGTCATTTTTAAAAAATTTACAAACACAGATTGTTTAAGGTTCTTCTTCATCGATTATAAGAGTAACATGTTTATTGCAACCAGTGAAAGTATGCAAAAAATAGAAAAAGAATTAATAATATCCCCTGCTCTATCCCCATCCTTCTCTACCCCCACCTCATCCCAAAGTAACCACTGTTAACAGCTAGATGTGATTCCCTCATACCCCTCTCTGCCCTCAAAACACACGTACATGCACAGGAGGATAGGCATTGTTTGCATTTCAAAATTAAATTATACTGTAGACATTAGCCCGCCATTTACTTTTCTACCCTAATATATCATGGATATCCTTCCAGGCCCATAGACACTGCAGATCTAACTTAATCATTTTAATAGCTACATAACGTTCCATAGAATGGGCATTCATTTTGTTCCCAGTTTTTATTGTTGTCGTTGTCATTCTTGTCACATGTTGAATGACAACAACTTGTGTACTTATATACAGGGGCTTTAATTTGTTGCCTAGATTACCAAATGTGAGCTTGCTGGATCAGTAGTCATGATCTTTTTTTTTTTTTTATTTCAGCATGTTATGGGGGTACAGATGATTAGGTTACATATGATGCCCTTACCCTCCCTCCCCCCCCAAATCCGAGCTTCAAGTGTGTCCATTCCCCCGGAGGTACGCATCTCACTCATTGTTTGTGCATATGCCCATCCCTTCCTCCCCCTCCCCCTCCCCCTGCCCAACATCTAATACACGTTATTCTTATATGTGCACTTAAATGTTGATCAGCTAATACCAGTTTGATAGTGAGTACATGTGGTGCTTGTTTTTCCATTCTTGGGATACCTCGCTTAGTAGAATGTGTTCCAGCGCTTTCCAGGAGTATATAAGAGGTGCTATATCACCATTGTTTCTTAAAGCTGAATAGTACTCCACGGTATACATATACCACAGTTTATTAATCCACTCATGTATTGATGGACACTTGGGTTGTTT
>NW_012147523.1:2720639-2736036 GCF_000956105.1 Propithecus coquereli | reverse complement strand
CGGGACTTTTCTTTTTTGGAATGTTTTTTATTGCTGTTTCAATTTCAGTCCTTGATATTGGTCTGTTCAGGAATTCTATTTCTTCCTGGTTGAGCCTAGGGAGGCTGTGTGTTTCTAAAAATTTGTCCATTTCCTCCACATTTTCCAGTTTGTGTGCATAAAGGTTTTTGTAATATTCATAAATTATATTTTGAATCTCCTTGGCATCGGTTGTAATTTCTCCTTTTTTGTTCCTGATGGAGCTTATTAGAGTTTTTTCTTTTCTGTTTTTCGTGAGTTTAGCCAGGGGCATGTCAATTTTGTTTACTTTTTCAAAGAACCAACTTTTTCTTTTATTAATCTTTTGTATAGTTTCCCTGTTGCCAATTTCATTAAGCTCTCATTTGATCTTAATAATTTCCCTTCTTCTGCTGGGTTTGGGGTTGGTCTGTTCTTCTTTTTCCAGTTCAGTAGTCATGATCTTAATTGGCATTGACAGATTATTATCCTTAAATGGTTATAGCAAATGGGGGTGGTTATCAGGCAAATGTCTTAATTATTAAAATATAGGACCCCCCCGCACACACATACACACATTCAAAGACTTTTGCTTTGAAAGGAGAATTCCTAGAATGGGTTGGGAGCACAAACAGCCTGGAGTTTCAGTTGTCTTTAGCATCCTCTGGTTTCACCACTATGCCAACTCCCAGTGGGTACTGCTCTAGGAAAATAAAAAACAACAGCACAGCCTTGCATCAAGTGCTGGCCCAGGTAATACACCAGTGCCTTAAGCACATGTCTTTCATCTACTCGCACTGCTACATAAGGGACATACTATTACCATCCTCATTTTACGGAAGTGGAGACTGAGGCCTGGAGAGTTTAAGTTACACATCTAGTAGGTGGTATAGTGGGATTTGATTCCATTTCTTCCTGTCTCCAAGATCTGTGCTGTTAACCACTGTGTGGGATTTCTTCTAAGGATGCCATCACTGAGGCTGTTTCATTAGAGCCCCAAGTGACAAGAACTCTGACGTTCACCTTGAACAATGGCAGGGGCCAAGCGTTGCCTCCTGCTGTGCAAGGTCCTTGCAGTGAGCCCGACCTCCAGGCAGGCCCTTCCTGATCCAGAGAGAACCAAGTGACTTCATGGGTTGCCTAGGACACCATGGCTGCATGTTTGCTTCTCCCTGCACAAAACTTAGAAGGCAGCTTTCTTCTCTCCCTCTCTCTCTCTTTCTATTTCTTTCTCAAAACAGAACTGAAGCAATTAAGAGAAACTGGGGACCCTTGGTTTGACCTTTCTTCATTCTCTCTTGATGGCCAACAGACACGCATGATTCAAAGTATAGACTCTGGAGTCACAATGACCTGGGTTGGAAACCAACTCGTTAACCTCAAGCAATTTTCTGAGACCCTCCAAGCCTCATCATCTTCCTGACGGCACAACCATCCTATTCAGTGTCTTATCTTACCTACCAGAGGATCGTCTCCTTGGGGACCAGCCAATGTCTATGCCTCTTGGCTTATGAGTCCTGAGGGAACTTGCATAACACTGGGAGAATGTTGATTCTCCACAATTAAATCCAACAGTGTTTTAAAGTAAGGTTGAGGGCTCATAAGGGGAGAAGGAAAATGAATTCACATGTATGGAGGACTTACCATATGTTAGGCACTGCCCTGGAATGTAATAAACATTAACTCAATTCTGAGAAATAGGTATAATTATTCCTGTGGTATAGAGGAGAAACATGAAACTTAACAAGAGTCAGGATAATTTTGCTAGGGTTGAGAACTAGAAATGATGGTGGGGTGATGAATGATGTTGATGATAGCTTATTGTTTATTGAACACTTTCTACAAGTAGGCACTGTGCTAAAAGCTTTGTTAGCACTATTTCATTTAATCCTCACAACAACCCAACAAGTAAGCCCTATTACTGTCCCCTTTACAGATGAGAAAACTGAGGTCCCCAGTGGTTAAGTGACTTGTCAAGGGCACTCAGACAGTAAGTGTTAGAGCTGGGATTTAAACCCAGGTTTTTCTGATTCCTTGGAAGCATCTCTTCCTCTTACTTTGGAAGGCCTTGGTGGCAGTTATTCAAATTGAAACCTTCAGCTTCCTAGACCATTTCTAAATGTGGTGTCATGCAGCTCTACAGAAGGCCATGCCTTTGGAAAAAGAAGCCAAATTCCATACCTACTCTCTTTCTCCCTTCATCTTCTCTGCTCTGTGGGCAATGCTCTCATGGCAAGACTCTGCATCCTGTCTCATGGCCACACATACTGTCTGTGCTTGGCACAGCCTGCTGTCTCCATGGAACATCTGTGGCTCACTACTAGTGTGAGTGATTCTATTTTCCACACATCCCCAGCTCGTTAGAAAGCAAGGCTCCTATTTGTTGGTGGATGTTTGCAATCTGAAGCTGAAACACTGCAAAATGATGATTGAGCTGATTCACAGTGTGAGAGAGTCTGTGACACATAAACACACACACACACTCACACACACCAGACACTTAATTAGCGCGAATTGATCTCTGGCCTGATCCAAAGGGTACAGTGACTTTTTCCACTGAGGGGCCATCTGGCTTCTGATGACTGCTGCCCGGCAGGGAGCTTTGCGGGCAGTGATGGTGGTCTTTCCTGGCCGGGGTTGCAGCCCAAAAGTTCCCTGGACCATCCAATCAAAGTGTCAGTGTCCTAAGGAGACATTCTGTCAACAAAGGTAGCAAGAAAGCTAAAGTAAACAGCATCCCCCCAACCAATCCCGAGCTCTGCAGAAAGGAAAGAGCTTCCCCCCTCCTCCTCTGCAAATTCACCTTAGAACTTCCTCAACGTTCCTCTCAGATTTTCCACTTCTGGTCTTTGGCCAAAGGCAATCTTTAAAAATACTCATTTGGCAAGAATCTGCAAAAAAAAAAATCCCTTCAGATTGTTATGTGATGGTGGGGAAAAGACACATTTTTTTTAACTCTAAAAAAAGCACCTTAGCATTTTGTAGGCTTTTATAATTCTGAAACAGCTGAAATGCTAAAACTTCAAGTTGGCAGGATTGAAACTGAAATCTGCAAAGCAGGTTCAATTTGACAGGAGTAGGTGCCTTGCATTTCAGAGGGTTTTGATGAGCTTGTGGGCCCGAGCCATCAACACCATGGACAGCTACCCACTCACAGGGAGCCCGTCATGCCTGGGTCTCCGTCTCCCTTCTAGCTACCTGCAGGGCTCCCTGGGAGAGACACTCTGGGTTTAGTCCATGCAGCCTACTCCAATTCTCTCCTAGCTGCTGGTAGCACAGCTGTGTGGCAAGGGATTCAGGCTGTGCAGCCAGACCACCTGGGTTTGTAGACTGCCTGATTCCACTACCTATAAACTACAGGACCTTATTCACTTAATTCTTTGATATCTCAGTTTCCTCGTCTTCGAAATGGAATAATCACAACCTGATGGGGTTGTTGTGAGGCCCAAGTGAGTTAATTCTTATAAAATGCCTTAGAACAGTACCAAGAATACAAGAAACATTCAATAATGTTGCCTGTTATTTACTAGCAGAGAAAGCTCAGTTTTGAAGGAAGATTTGGAGCAGTGGCTAAGAAAGGTGGAAAGCCAGTCCTGGGGTGTTAGAGAACCTTGGGCCCTACTAGGGCAGGTGTAAGGTTAGCACAAAGACCACCATAGATATAGAAGACCCTCTATGTGTTAGATGCTCTACTGGAGTATTTAAAGAAGTCAACATGTGAAATTAACATTTTGAATCATCGAGCATTTCATAGATTCGTTGATTTATACCCATCTCATTCCAGAAAGGATTGAAGAAGGTTTCTAGTTATACAAAATAAGGCAAGATAGGTTAATTTTTAAATTGGACTGAAAAAAAATATGGCAAAAGAATAGAGGCAAGCGTGAGTCTAAATATGCATATCATAGTGAACTATCTTTCTGCTAAGGGTGATTCACAAGGTTGGCCATAAACCAAGCTTCCTTGCAGCCCGTTGACTAGGGGAACCCTGGTCAAGTTGATGTCTTCAGTGCTCAGGATGCAGAAAATACTGGCTGCTGAGCAAACGTGTGGTCAGCAGGCTCCAAGGCTGTCCCTGGACAAATTGCTTAATGTCTCAGTGTTTGAGTGTCTTCCCCTGTAAGGGGGATAATAATGGTTGTCATGGGTTATTTTGAGAGTAAAGTGAAATAATATGTGTAAAGTATTTGTCACAGCCCCAGCCACTTAGCAAGTATTCAATAAAGAGTAACTAAAATAAATAAACTTTAGAAAGATAGAGATGCACAATTTTCTTTGGTACCAAGATGAGATGGGAATGTCTCCCTTCCTAAGAGGATGTTGGTCACATAATAAAATATGTTGCCTTCAATGGTGACAGATGGTGAAATCCCCCAAAGCAACAGTGCACAGCGTTTAGGAGCACGACAGAGTAGGTAGGGGTTGAGTCTTAGGTCTGCCACTTACTAACCACGTAACCTTGGGCATATCACTTCACTTTCCTGGGATTCAGTTCTTCATTTGTAAATGGGCAAAATAGCAGAACCTCCCTCACAGAGCTGTTATGGAAATCAAATGAGGTTATAATTGACAAAGCATTTAGCACAGTTTTGGCATGCAGTTAGCACTCAGCAGCCATGTGATTGTTTGTTATTTGTTGTTGTTGATGACAACACCGCAATTCATCACCACTGGTCTGGCTTGACCCAGAGGGACACTGAGAACACCTGGAAGAGTGGGCAGCCTGCACATCCTGCATCCCTTGCCAGAGATCGCTCCTCTCAACCACCTTCTGGCAACTACTGTGTGACAATGCACTTATAGACCGTGCTCCAGCAGACCTTCAAGTGTAGCGATTTTATCTCATCAGCTGAGTACAAACCATACAGACTCTAATAATCAAGTGAGAGGTGGAAACAGTATTCTTTAGGGGAGGAAGACAAGGGGCCTTACAAGGACCTGGGCCTGGAAGAAAGTCCACTTTGGGATCCTCCTTAGAAAAAGTGTTTTGGCAAAAGGCAGGGGTTATGGGTTGAGTTATTATGACCTATCGGTTAGGAGAATGGAATAAGGAGTCAGACTCTTCCGGGTTCAAGACCTGCTTCCACCACTTACTGGCTGTGTGACGTGGGACAAGTTACTTAACCCCTCTGTGCCTCAATTTCTTCATCTGCTAAAAAAAGGTGGGGGGAGGGAAATGATAATAGTGCCAATCTCAGATGGCTGTGATAAGGATCAAGCGAATTGATACACGCAAGACACATTCAACAAGGGCACATGGTAGAGCTGACCCAAGTGTTAGCTGGTAATGTCAAAGGGTGAACACGGAAAGTGAGAGACTGAAGACAGCGTGGGGATGAAGGAAGGGGTTAAAAAGGATGGGTTTTGGAGGAAGGAAGAATGGAGTGAGTTGTTTTAGGATGAGCCAGTGAGGGGAGAGAGACTGGGGTACGTGGGGAGTTATTGACAAGGGAAGGAAGTTGGGGTAACAGATGAGACCGGCTTCTGGGCACAGGTGGAGCAGATAGCCAGGCATGTGGGGGAGGAAGGCATTCGGGATGAGCAAGGTGGCAGCTAAGTTTAGCACTGGGAGGAAGGATTTGAATATGCATGTACCGTCCCGCTGTGCCAAACAGCTCGATTTTTTCAATCGTTCCTGGGTTGGGGGGGAGTCATGAATGGAGAAACAGAGTCAACAGGAATCCCTGTGTTGAGTGCAGTCTGTGCCCATTCCTTCTGCATTCAGGCCACTGGCTTCCCCAGGTCCTCTTTAGGGTGCCCCAGAGGGGCCTTTCTTCCCTTTGGTAAGTGAAACTATTAAGTGTTTAGGAAGGTTGACTCAGCATTGATTCCTTTTTGACACAAACACAGTCTGGTCTTCGGTCATAGCTTGCGGACAACCGGAAATGGATACAGGTTCACGCGTCACCCCTGGAGCTCAAATTCCTTCCAGCCCTGACTTTCACTCCCCTCCTCTTCCTCCTGCTCTTGCTGCCCTTCCCTCTCCCCAGCCGCTCTCTCCTCTCCCCTTCTTCCTTTCTACTCCTCTTCTCCGGTTCCCTCTTTATCGCTCTCCCACAAATCTATATTCAGTTTCTGTCTTCCAAAAAGAAAAAGTGAGTAGGAGGACAAATTGTTTAAAAGCAACGCAGTTATTTTAACAAAATGCTTTTTCCTTTGAGTCAGTCCTAAGAAATTTGGGTAAAATCTGAGCCAGAATGAACCAAAAAATAATCCTGAAAAATTGAGATAGATTAGGAGAAAGGGCTGAAACTCCCCCAGATATAAGAGGGAACAGGAAAGAACAGAGGGGACGTGAAGACCAGGGTGTTGGGAAGGAACCCAAAGGCAGGTGTTTGATGATCGGGCCTGCGAGCCAGCAGCAAGAGAGCGAGACATTTCTCCAGTCTGTCGGATGGCAAGTCCATTCTGTGCCGAGCACCTGGCTCTTGGAAACATCTGGATGATGGCTTGTGTAGACCTGGTCATTCAGATCTTGGCCACTGAGGGCGTGGGTCCCCTCCTAAGCCAAGTAGTCCTTGTTCCTTGGATTTTAAGTTCCCGGCGCTGTCAAGAAATTATTTGAATCTCTGTTGGAAAAGCCAGGATCTTAGCTCTAGTCTCAGCTCTGCCCCTAACTTTATTCTGTGCCCTGAAATAAATCATGTCCTTTGGGGGGCTCTGTTTTCTTCTTTACAGAATGAGAGGATAGGACTAGATGACCTCAAGGGTCCCCCAACTCTGATGTTGATTCTCTGGTTCTCTTTAGCCTTATCACTCTACTTGACAGTCAGTTAGAAGCGTGGACTTTGGAGCCGTACTGCCTGCATCTAAGTCTTGCCTCTGTACCTGGCAGCTGTGAATCTTTGAACAAGTTCCCTTGAACTCTCAGGGCCCTCGGCTTCCTCATGTGTGAAATGGTTAACGTTAGTGTCATTCACTCCCCTCTTCCCCTACCATTCAAGAAAGTATATCTGAATGCAACAGAATGAGAATAGAACCTGTTTTCATTTATACAAATAAAAAGTACATCACGGCAGGGAGTAATAGCTCCCGTTTGTAATCCTAGCACTTTGAGAGAACAAGGCAGGAGGATGAGTTGAGACCAGGAGTTCAAGACCAGCCTGGGCAACATAGCAAGACCCTCATCTCTACAAAAAATTTAAAAATTAGCTGGGCATGGTGGTACACACCTGTAGTCCCGGCTATTCAGGAGGCTGAGACAGGAGGATCGCCTGAGCTCAGGAGTTGAAGGTTGCAGTAAGCTATGATGACGCCACTGCACTCTAGCCCTGGTGACAGAGCAAGACCCTGTCTCAAAAAAAAAAAAAAAATACATCGCTGGCACACTCCAAAACCTCCACTATTATTAGTAATGATATTCTTGCGATACTCTCTACAACTGACGGTGAAATAGTATGAAACTGAGATTTGGTTGTTCATCTGATCTGGTTCCATTTCAGTTTCAGCTTGAAAAAACTGAGAACCAGACAGGTAAAACTATCTGCCCGGCATCAGTCAGCAGATGTTTTTGAGTGCCTGCGGAAAGAGCCAAGGAAAAGCTAGAAAGAGAAGTCCTTTCTCACCCCAACATCCTGCATCTGATTTTGGGATCCATACTGAAAACACCATGGGGAAAACAAAACAAAACAACACAAAACCTTGAATCCTTCTCTTTCCAATCCCCTTGCATCCTCTTCCTCTAGCTTCTTTCTTGGCTTCAGGAATCTGTTTTCATAGGAAATTGCTCTTCCCTTATCTCCCTTCTGAGAAAATTTGCTGCATCTGAAAAGATGTATTCTTCCCACAAACCTGGTGTTGTGCACCTGATCATAGGTGCAGGAGCAGGAAGGAAAATCTACGCGGCAGTGAAATTGCTTCCTTTTACTTATCTGCAAGCTCTTAGAGAAGGCACTGGAAGAAGGACCCAGAAAGTTTCCCCTCCAGGCAGCGAGGGAAGCATCCCCTTGGCTTGGGAGGGAGAAATCCCCTGAATCAGCCAACAGGAAGGGACACAACACCCTGTCTGCTGGCGGCAGAGCCTCCTGTGCCAAAGCCTCGGGGTTCCCAGCCGCTGTTTATTAATGCTGCCCACGGGCCAAGGGAGAAATCTGTCTGCTCCGATGGGCAGAAGGTCCAGGTTCCAGGGCACTGGAGGAGATAATTATCTTTATAGCCAGGGGACACTTGGCAAGGAGGTCAAGTGACTTACACATTCCAAAAAGTCTAGGTGGATGACCATGATAAAACCATATTGTCCTTAACTCCCAGAAAAACAAACAAAGAAAAGATACTTTAGAAAGAACATGTTGTAGAAAGAGACATGATAGATGTGAGGGGAACGAGACCTGGAAACTCACCAGTCACAAGAGTCTCGTGGTGGTTTATCTGGCAAAATTAGGAAAATGATTGTTGCCCTGCATATTTCACAGGGCCGTTATGAGAATTAAATGAGATACTAGCTGTAAAAGGACCTTGAGAACCATCTTGCACTTTATTTGCTCATTCATTCTAATGGTAGATAGCAAGTGTTCACTGGGTGCCAGGCACTGGGGTAAGGCTTTGTTAGGTAGGCATGGTAACTGCCCTCGCGCGTGTGCGGGGGAGGACGGCTGTGCCGTTGCAGCCTGCGCTGAGGCATGGTTTCTCAGGAGCGCCCCCCAGAGGCCACGTCCTAGACCTCCACATGCCCATTTAGCAGGAAGTCGCATCTCTCTCACCTTGGGTCTCTTCCTAAGTCTCCAGGTGGCTGCAAGGTCTACTGTGGTCAGCCAAGATTTCTCCAGACTTGCAGCCTGAACTGGAGACCAGATGTGCTCCATGGAGGCTATGATATGTCACAACTGCTACCAAGATGCTAGCTTCAGAACGGGCTTTCACTGCCAAATGCCCTGGCACTTCTGTCATGGGGAAGCCCCAAATAGATCGTCACCTTGCTACTCCTTGCGCTGATAGCGGCTAGATCTCAGTCTCTAAAGACAGTATGATTTCTACCTAGGCTGCTGTTATTCTTTAAGATGTGAGTAATAAAAACGACTGACATTTATTGAATGATTTCACGATGTATGGACTAGGTATTATTTTGAGCATGTTTCATACATTAACTCATTTAATCTTTAAAACATCTCTAAGAGATAAGTATTATTTCCATTTTATAGATGAAAAAACTGAGGCTTGGAAAGGTTAAGTAACCCTCCTGGGTCACAGCTGATAAGCAACAGAGCCAGGATTGGAACCAGAGCCATCACGTGTAACTAATCATGCTCTACTGCCTCTAAGGAGGAGGACAATTTTACACGAGGTGCATCAGAACAGAATAAGACATATGGATCTTTAGATTCAAGTTCAAGTCTGCTCCCAAGATGGCAAGGTCAGAAGCCCCTTGGTGTCCACCAGCTCCCAATTGTCATTCCCTCTCAATGACCTTACTCCTGGTCCTGCCTCCTTCCACCCTCCGGGTGACTTTCACCTAGGGATCCACACTGCCCTTCCACACCATTAGCCAAGCAAATGTGCTCTGGGTTCCACGACTTTACATCTCCGTCTCTTTCTGTAAATTTGTCCTCTGAACTTGCAGCTCTTCCAGACCTGCATATCAACTGTCTCTCTTGCAGAAAACAAAATTAAACCTCTTCCTCGCCAGACACCCAGCTGTGCACAAAAAATTAATCAATTATAGCTGAGATAAGAGCTGCAAAGAAGCAGCTCACGGGGCTGTGGCGACACTACCGTTATCTCTGAAGACGCTCCCGAACCATTCTCCGGAGAGGAAGGTCTGGGCTTGCTGGGATGTAAGCTCATCCTGTGGGTATTTCAAGATCTACAGGCTCCCTGTAATGCTTTTTCCCCCCTCGTCTCTTCTCTTCTCTTAAGATATTAAAGAATTAACCCTCTTCATTCCTTGGTGCACATGACAACTATTACTGTGTCTGAATAATTAAACTACTTTTCTCTTATAAAATAAGGATTCTTAAAATACTATCAAAGAGAGGCCAGACGGGCTGCTTGGTCCCTATGTGAGTCACAAAAGTTCCAAGGAGGTGATGTCCTGGACCAGAAAGTGCTTCATCATCCATTCACTCTGCCAGTTACTCAGGGTCTGCAAATGACACCACACAGCCAGTGGTGACAGGGTCTGCAAATGACACCACACAGCCAGTGGTGACGGTCCTCAGTCCTGGCCACATGGCAGGTTACCTGGGGGGTGCTTAAAAATACTAATGCCTGCTCCCTCCTCTGGTCCCACTTAAAGTCCTGGGCAACAGCTTGCTTTAAAGCTGCTCAGGGGATTCTGATGGACAACGAGAGTAAGAACCGGTGTGCTACAGGGAGCAGGGCTTCCAAAATACAAAACCAAACTCCTCTCAGCTTAGAACTACAAATACAAGAGGGCTTAGAGCAAGCTGAACAGCCATCCATTCACTCACTCACTTGACAAGTGTTTATTGAGAATGTACTATCTGCAAGTGTCCTCCGTACTCGCGTCCTGAGCAAAGAGAAACCTCTTTTGGGCTAGAGCTTGGGCAGCTTAGCTCTGATGTCCTGCAAGCCTCTGAGACTGAGACCTCTGAGAGTCACTGTAGAAAGGAAGCATAGAGTGATGGACAGAGGGGCTGTGGGGAGATCTCTGCAAGGCGCTAGAATCTCTCCACCCCATGTGAGCCACTTTCTTCCCTGTTTCCCAGATGTAGTCAGCAAGAAAACCCTTGCGCTGAAAAGAATCTCCTTGTATTTCTCTAGTGGCCTCAAGAAAGGGGAAAGGCTGGCTCCTACCCCAAAGCTGCCACCACAGTGGCCTGAGAGGGAGTCCACAACTTGGGCCTGTGATATGACTTCTTTTCTTTTAAAAAACAACTATATCTATATCTATATTTGCTGTTCTTTTTTGCTATAGAAGAAATACGTTATGCACTATAGAAAAATTAGAAAATAAAAATTAGTTTGAACGTAACAAGTAAAAATTATCTTCATATTCTCTTGCCCCAAAGATAATCCCCATCAAATATCTATATCTACATTTTCTACTCTATGTAGTTAACCCTCATTTTCAACTAAAATGGAATTATACTGTTGATTTTTTTATAATGTACTTTTTCATTTACTAAAACATTATGATCATCCTTCCTACATCAATAAATATTTTACTGCATCATTTAGTGACTAGATAATATTTCATTGTAGGATATACCATAATTTATTTAGTTAATCCTCAGTTATTGGATTTTTTTTTTAAGAGACAGAGTCTTGCTCTGTTGCCCAAGCTGGAGTGCAGTGGTACGATCATAGGTCACTGCAGCCTCAAACTCCTGGCCTCAAGTGATCCTCCCAGTTTAGCCTCCCAACATGCTGAGCCACTGCGCCTGGCCAGTTATTGGTTACTTAGTTTGCTTCCAATCAAAAAAAATAGACACAGGCACACACATATACATCATTGTAAAAAAATCCTTGCACACATTCATAATAATTTCCTTATGATGGCATTTCTAGAACTGAAATTACTGAATCAAAAGATTAGCATATTTTTAAATAAAAATTTTTTTTAGAATAGTTTTAGATTTACAGAAAAGCTGCAAAGCTAGCATAGAGAGTTCCTGTCCACATCCAATTCGCCCTGTTGTTCAGATCTTAAATTAACGTGATACATTTGTTCCAACTAATGGACCAATATTGATACATTATTATTAACTAAATTTCATACTTTATTCTGATTTCCTTACTTTTTACCTAACATCCTTTTTCTGTTCCGGGATCTCATATTATATTTAGTCATCACGTCTCTTTATGCTCCTCTCTAGACTGTGACAGTTTCTCCAACTTTCCTTGTTTTGGATGACCTTGACAGTCTTGAGACGTACTAGCTAGGCATTCTGTAGAATGTCCCTCAATTTATTTGTGGCTAATGTTTTCCCCATGATTACATGAGCAGTTATAGGTCTGGGGGAAGAAGACCACAGAGGTAAAATGTCCTTGTCACATCATCTCAAGGGTACATGCTGTCAACACGACGTACCACTAATGTAATGACGTTAACCTTGATCACCTGGCTGAAGTGGTGCCCATCAGGTTTCTCCACTGCGAACTTACTCTTTTTTTTTTTCTGCCTTTCCTTAGTGTGCTCTTTGGAAGGTAGTCATTATGCACAGCCCACACTAACGGAGTAGGGAATTAGCCTCCACTTCCTTGAGGGGGCTGTTATCTACATAAATTATTTAGAATCCTTCTGTACAGAAGATTTGTCTATTCGTCCCCATTTACTTATTTATTTATTCATTTATTTTCATCCGTAAGGACTCATAGGTGTTTATTTGATGCTTTGGGCTATAATTCATTACTACATTGTTCATTTTGTTGCTCAAATGTTTCTCCCTTTGGCATTGGGAGCTCTTTCACCTGACTCCCGTGTCCCTTTGACATACCTCCCCTGCCCCCCTCCCCCACCCCACCAATGAGTTTGCATTTTGAACAGGTCCTTGATTTCTGGCACTACAGGATGCGCCAGTCTTATCTTGTATATTCCCTGCCTCAGCCCTAGAAGAAGTCTTTTTTTCCAAGGATCCTTGGTTCCTTTGATTGGAGAATGGTGTTAGAAACCAAGATCTAGATACCGGATGTGCTCATTGCCGGATAGTGTTGCAGCTGGGTCCTCTCCATGGACAGAAATATACATCTCCAGTTTGGCAATATACGTGTGTATACTGATCCATGTATATAGACATATTTATAATTAGTTCCATATTTTTCCATCTGTATCTACCTTAAGCTAAACATGACTCATACTGATGTACACAGTTGGAATCCAGTATCACATGGTTCCTTCTATCCTCCCTCCTTGAAGATAGCCCCATTTTAAAAGCTTTTGAATTATATTTCCATATTGCCTTCCATGAAATTAGGGGAGGGTGGGGATTTAGGGGAAGAGAAGTGTGCCCTGAACCTATCTGCTGCTGATCAAGTTTGAATCAAGTTGGCTGCACACACACAGGATAGAATGATGTATCCTGGGATAATGCTTCTTATGTTATATGAGGGACTTACAGTCCCTTTTGCTCGAAGAGATCAAAACCTGAAAGGACTGTCTGTACAACTCACCCACTTTGAGAATCAGAGACCACTAACATCAAAGAAGAACTCCAGATGGAAAGCTGTGGTTATTTCTATGTTTATTTTTCACTTTGTAGAGTCTTCTTTTGAGCGATGACTAAGGCCTTTGATCTGAACTGCTTCCAAACTGCTTTTACATCCCACATGAAGAGCTGGTCTTTTGCTCCCAATTTGTGGGCCGTGGATCCCACGGGGCAAACAATGGGCTCTTGAATCTGTACACAGGGGTCCTAATCAGGTGCCCGCAGAGGCCAGGGAGGTCACATATGAGAGAGGGGGCTGAGTGAGGACTCGGGCAAACTGGAAATCACATGGCCTGTTTCAGGAACGTGGGTTCATTTTTTGGAAAAACCAGAAATCTAGATTTTTGCGTTAACTCCTACAGTTTTTAAGTGTTGGCTATGATTGTCGATCTTTCCAAAACACTGCAAGAGCCAACCAAAATATGTCCTCTGGCAGGACCACCAGTTTGGGATCTTGGTATCTGTACTCTCTTTTTGATAGAAAAAGCATAACAACTCAATTACATGGGGATCCATGAACACCTTTTCATGTTAAAAATGTGTCCCACATACTAGAAAATTTGGGTAACATTGGGTCATTTTGTCTTACAAAAACATTCCCTTTTATTTCTTTCCTGGGCCAATGAGTTTCCAGGCGAGCTGGAATCTAGGTTCTCTGGAGGCTCAGGAATGAACACGGGAACTTAGCAAACCCTCAGAGGCAGAACAACCCAACTCAGTCGACTTCTCTGTGTGGTGCCGGGAGAAGTGTGGTGTCCCATAGCTCAACACGACGCAGAGAATGTGCAGGCAGAGAAGGGCCTTGTATCGCCCAGTGACGGTCGTCCCTTATCCCCTGAGGTTTTCATGGCTTCCGTTGCTCTTCTGACTCATGACACCCTCTCTCTCTCTCTGTCTTCTCAGGCATATGGGGATTGGTTTGCAGGCATCACCCAAGGCAGGGAAGGCAGCTGGGGGGGAATTATTCTCTCTCCAGCAGTTATCAAGCCTCCAAATGGATATCATACTTTCTCCATTCATCTTGGCATGCAGCCCGGACACTTTCGCCCAAGAGAGCACCATTAGTTGGCAACAAAGGAGTTGAGACATTAATGATCATTTTCTTACAATTTAAAACAACTGCATATTCTTCTGGTCCTCCGTACTTCTCTTTAGCTGCACCTCCTTTCTGCCCTCTGAGATCTCTGCGATTAGAGATAGATCTGGGTTTGAAAGTCACTACCTGGGTGAGTTATTCTTCATGGGATAGTTCTGAGTATCTAATGGGATGACATAGGGGAAGGTTCTGGATTTAGGCCTTAGACACTGTGAGTTTCTAACCTTGCTCCTGCTTTCCCAATGCCCATAACCCCTAGGGCCTCAGGCAACGTGGAAAGGAGCAGATGTAACTCAGCCTCTTCCAGTTCCTCACCACTGGGCACCTGGCTCCCACTCTCTTCTCCCTCCAATCCCTTTTCCACATCGTAGCCTGAGTAATCTTTTGAAAATATTCGTAAGGCCGTGCTATCCTCCTGCTTCTCCAATGGCTTCCCGTGGGTCTATAAAAATAAGCCTCCTTATCACAGCCAAAAACCTTGCTACTCAAAGTGTGGTCCTTGGACCAGGAGCACCAGCATCCCCGGCAGCTTGTAAGAAATGCAGCTACTGACTCCGACCTACTGAGCAACCAGGCCCTGCTATTTGTTCAAAGCTCCCCAGGTGGCTGTAAGGTGCAGCAGGGGTTAAAAACAACTGCTTTGCCTTATCCATCCCCTATCTGTCCCTCACCTGTCCCTCACCTCTCCAGCTTCATTTCTACCACTTCCCCCTCCTCTACTCCAGCCACACCTGCCTTCACGTCATACTCCGGGAAACTCTTAGGCCCCCAGCTCTGGCATTCCCACTACCCAGAAAGCTCTTCTCAAGGTCGGCCTCTTCTCATCATTTGGACTCTATGTAAAAGTCACCTTCTCGGGGAACCTTCCCTTACTATCCCCACCCGCCCCTGCTCTGTACCCGTTTGCCTTGTTTATTCCCTTTACAGCATGCATTGCTATCTGCAGGCAACTGGTTTTCTGTATTTGTTTGTTTGTGGAACGACTTTTTTCCTTCCATGGAATTTCAGTTCCTGCCGGGCATGGTGGCGCCCTGGCTCCAGTAGCCCCAGCTACTCTGGAGGCTGAGCGGGGAGGATCGCATGAACCCAGGAGTTTGAGTCCAGCCTGGGCAACACACCAAAACCTGGTCTGTTGAAAGAAAGAAAGAAAGAAAGAAAGAAAGAAAGAAAGAAAGAAAGAAAGAAAGAAAGAAAGAAAGAA
>NW_012147523.1:2610462-2720509 GCF_000956105.1 Propithecus coquereli | reverse complement strand
AAAGAAAGAAAGAAAGAAAGAAAGAAAGAAAGAAAGAAAGAAAGAAAGAAAGAAAGAAAGAAAGAAAGAAAATAAAAAGAATTTCATTTCCAGGAAGGTAGTGACCTTGTGGATTTTATTTACCAGGAGGGCTGGATTAATAGCAAACTAAGCACGTGTTTTGGACAAGAATACGGGGTAAGGGAGAGGGAGTAGACAGAGAAAATGATTTGAAAATGAGATTTGACATTTCAAAATCCTATTAAAGTAGTCATCATGGAAAAAACTAGAATTTTTCAGACTTCCTTATACATATTTTAAGGACAGTGGTTTTCTATTAATTACACATGAGAAAGAATATCATCATCTTCTTAGTACTTAGAGCTTTTCAATTTTTTAGCTTTTAAAAAATTAAAATGTAACATGCATACAGAGGAATGTACATGTCGTAGGCATGTAGCTCAGTGAAATCGCATAAACTGAACACACCCACGTACAAGGAACGGCAGCAGATAATCCCCTGGAAGCCTCTCTCATGCTCCTGCCTGCCCTGGGAGTGCACTAACCTGACTTCTAACAGCATAGACTGAGTTTTTGGTTTTTTTGGTTTTTTTTCTTTTTAAGTTGTAATCCAACAACAGCAGTGCCTAGCAAATACAAGATGCTCAATCAGTGTTTGTTGCATAAACTAATTGGTTAATTAATTAGTTACTCTGGGTGGTAATGAAGCGTCAGTGTAGGTGCATCAGTTGTGACGAACGACCCGCTTTCGTGGGGCATGTTGATAACAGGGGAGGCTGTGCGTATGTGGGGACAGGGGGTACAGTAAATCTCTGTACCTTCTTCTCGCTTGTGCTACGAATCTAAAACTGCTTTTAAAAATAAGTTATATAGGCCGGGTGCGGTGGCTCACGCCTGTAATCCTAGCACTCTGGGAGGCCGAGGCGGGCGGATTGTTTGAGCTCAGGAGTTCGAGACCAGCCTGGGCAAGAGCGAGACCCCATCTCTACCAAAAATAGAAAGAAATTAATTGGACAGCTAAAAATATATAGAAAAAATTAGCCGGGCATGGTGGCGCATGCCTGTAGTCCCAGCTACTCGGGAGGCTGAGGCAGGAGGATCACTTGAGTCCAGGAGTTTGAGGTTGCTGTGAGCTAGGCTGATGCCATGGCACTCTAGCCCGGGCAACAAAGTGAGACTCTGTCTCAAAAAAAAAAAAAAAATAAGGTATATATACATACATACATATTTTTTTTAAGTGATGGGCTCAGAGCTGACCTAACGTCCTTTCTACCCAAGGCAATTGACTGGCACATTTACAGGGTTTGGTTAGCAGGAGCCTTTTGATAGAAGCCACCAGCCGAGCTTGCTTTGGTGCCCACCCCTGGTGCCATTTACCCAGCTGTGCCACAGCTCTCCACACATTAGTGGGACTTGTCACACTGCTGGGCTTTGCTTGGAGCCACTGTGCGGTCACTGCCCTTGGGTTTCTTTGTGTGTAACGGGGGCTTATATTTTGCCCCTGGGAAGCTCGGGTTCCTGTTCTTCCTGCTGGGCTTTTCGTCTTTCCGTCCCGGCCGCAGTGGTGGCCGTGCTGGACAAGGCGCAAAGGCTGAATGGTGGCTTCAGAAGCAGAAAGCGACTAAGCTGCAGTTTCCTGTTCAGGAGTGTGGGGTGAGGGAAGGGGGGAGCTTTGGCACCCACCCCCAAAGACAGGGACCACCTGGCAGTCGTGGGCTCTTTCCTGCCACTGGACTCGTTCCCATTCCTCTCATCCATGTGGCACCTCCCTCCCCCCATTTCTTTGCCTCTATGGCCAGGAACTACAGTTTCTTCAAAGGACAACTGTCCCCAACTGTGAGGAGCTTTCCTGGACGCTCTCCTCCCCACCCCAAATTCCCACCCACCCCCACGCCCAGCACACACACACGCACCCCACAGTTTGCTTTAGGTGTGATAGTTCGCACCATCACAGGACAATAATAACCACCTCTCACAGCAGTGCCAAGCCCTGTGCTAGAGCTTCACCTACAGCCCCTCACTCAGCCCTCGCCCCAGCCCTGTAAAGCCCCTCCCGGCCTTGCCCCCATTTTACAAATGGGAAAAGTGAGGCTGCAGAGGGTTAGGTCACCCGAGGTCTCTTAGCTAGTAGGAGGCAGAGCCAAGGCTGGCCCTTCAGTCTACTTGACCCAGGGTGGGAGCAGATGCTGGGGGCACCCCCATGCTCACCTGACACAGCCAGGTCACGGCTAAGCCCCTCTTGGGAATTGCCCTCAGCAAAGGGAGCTACCTTGGCCAAGGTCACACCCCCTCCCCAGAGATCTCCCACATCCACAGGCTGGGCTATGTTGGGGTACAAAGGCTCAAGCCCCTTGCCTTCATTCAGGACATCTCTAAATGCCGTCTTGGCTCCAGAGTCCCCGTGGGACTGGCTGAACCCATTGACATGACCACAGTCCCACTTCTCCCTCCATAGAGTCCTGCTCCCCTCACCCCCCACATGGGGGTTGTTCCCAGGAGCCCATCCCAGTAAACCTCAGGCAAGCAAAGCTCTGTCTCAGAGCGTGATCCCGGGAGCATGACTAAGACAGCACCCAACCCCACACCGAAGCGTGCTCTACTGCAGGCTGCGCCCACAGCCCTCTCCATCACGGGACCCAGCAAGCAGATGAGGGACACAAGCCCCTCCACTTCTCCATGCACTCCTTGGAACTGGAGGTCCCCACGTCTAACAAAAGGCGGCGGAGAACAAGGGGCCAGGGAAGAAATCCTGCCTGGTGGGCAACTTCATTGCGGCCTTGCATCCTTTGCATTTCTGACCCCTGACTCTCCTTTTTGAGGTTGGTGGCATCTCCCAAGACAAGGTAGCCTGAGGTGGGCCATTGTCCCTCCAGCAGCCCTGGGCTTGTGATAGAAGAATCTCCCTTTGTTGGTCCAATGGTGCAAGGCCTGTGTTCTCTCATCTGCATCCAGGGGAGCAATGGGGTTGCTGATATGTCTGACTCCGCCATTGCACTCTGGGCTGCTGCTACGTGGACGCCAGCACTTCTTGCATCTGGGCATAGGACAGGGTCTTTGACTTTGTGGACACTCAGAAAATGTTGCTTGAAAGAAGGGATGAGACAGGGACCTGGGAAGAAGTGCGGTAAAGGTGGAATGACCACACGTAGCCAGCGTGGGTGGGTCACGCCAGCTCACTCCCATACCATGGATGAGCTGGGGAAGGAGCCCATCCCCGCCTCATTGCACCAGGGCCTAGGTGTGGCTGTTCCTGAAGCTGTCTGCTCTTCTAGTGCCTACAGCAATCCGGGGTGTAGGCAGGCACCCCCATTTCCCTCCTCTGTACTTGACAATCTGTAGGGCCTGTGCAACTTCACTGGCTTTGGCCTTGTACTGCTCAATTTCGTCCACCGTCTCTGCAAGCTGTCCTTGTAGCTGGGCAGTATCTTTCTTGCTTCTGTATTCCTGAATCTTCCTATCCCGATTGAGCCCACTGTAAGCATTTCATTCATTAATATTCTCATTGGTAAAAGCTAACAGTTTTTAAACATTTACTATGTGCCACTGGCCTAACTACATTTCTTGAATTAGCTCATTTAACCGTCGCAACAGCCCGGTAGATTGTTATTCTCGTTTTGCAGATGTGGAAACTAAGGCACAGACATGTCAAGCAACCTGCCTGAGGTCACACAGCTAATAAAGCAGTGTATGCACTTAACTACTGCTCTGTATATCTCCCTGTGCACAAAGTTAAGGCATTTGAATAAAGAGAGAAGGACCAATGAGTTGAGGAGTAGAAAAAGAAGGCAGGAAATAAGTGATATTTATTGTCTAATGTGTACTAAGTGCTTTCCCAATACCTTATGTTTTTTTTACTGTCAACAGCTGTGCTATGAAATAGGGAGGCTCAGAGAGGTTAAGTAACTTGCCCAAGGTCATCACAGCAAGCATCAGAGCCAGAATTTAAACCCAGGCTTCCTGCCACCCGTTAGAGCCACTTCACTCTTCACAGAAAGCTATGAGCTCCGACCCGTTTTCAGCGTGAGAAAACCATCACATAAGCTTCTAGCTCAGGTTGTGACCTCCTGGCGGGCTGCCCCATTACTCATTTGTCTTGGTTTTACACACAGTTCCCGGCACAATGCCTGTTGAGTGAGCAGATGAATTACAATTCACGTACTTTCACGCAGGGGCGCCTGGTGCCTGGTGGGACTCGGTAGAAATAGTGCCACAAACATGCTGTGTAAGTGATGATTTCTCCACAAAGCAGCCAGAATGGTCTTCTTAAAGAGTAAATCAGATCGTATCTTGCTGTGGGATGGCAGAGAAGGCCTCTCTGAGGAGGTGACATTTGAGTGGACGCCTGAGTGGGAAGACAAAGCCAGCCATGTAAGCATATGAAGGAGCTGTATTCCAGGCGGAGGGAGTGGCACGTGCTAAGGCCCTGGGGCAGTGAAGAGCTTGGATGGGACCAAGGGGTTAGAGTAGGAGGAGATGAGGGCTGTAGGGTAGACTGGAGCCAAATCACAGAAGCCATCATGGCACCTGGTGGTGACTTCTGATTTTCTTCTAAATAGGACAAAAAACCACTGGAGGGCTTTAAAGTCCTGTGAAGTGGCTTTCTCTGTGAAATAGCGCTATGGGAAAGAAATGAGCAAGACTGAACGCTGGGAGTTCACAAAGGAGATTAGGGGAGCCATCCAGGTAGGAGGTGGTGGCGACTTGGACAGGTGTGAGGAAGAAAAATGTTCCAAAGAGACATGTTTTGCAGATCGAGTCGACAGAATCTGCTGACAACTTGGATGTTTGTGGGAGACAGAAAAGATGTCAGGAAGACAGCCGGGAGTGGTAGCACACGCCTGTTGTCCCAGTTATTTGGGAGGCTGAGGCAGGAGGATCGCTTGCGTGCAGGCGTTGGAGGCTGCAGTGAGCTATGATCATGCCACTGTGCTCCAGCCTGGGCAACAGAGCAAGACCTTGTCTCTAAAAAAAAAAAAAATTAAGTAAATAAATAAAAAAGAAGTGAACTTTTCTGAGCTAGTCAGCAAGAAGACAGCTCTTATTTAAGCAGTGTTTTTGATGTGCCTGGCACTATTCTAATCACTTAACATATATCACTTATCCTCACAAAAACCCTATGAGATAAGCATTGTTGTGATCCCCATTTTACAGATGGGGACAACTGAGGCACGGAGCAGTTAGGTGACTTGCCTTAGGTCACGTAGCTCGTCGGTGGTGCTACGAGGATTTGAGTCTGCTCAGTTTGGCTCCAGAGTCTATGTGCTAAAATTTCACCCTGTTTCCTCCCCAAAGAGGAATGTTCAGAAAATGAAGAGCTTTCCTGCTTCCCCATATCCTGCCCTGAGCTGCTTGGTGAATAAGCACAGCTCAGCTCAGTGGAGCTGCACTCCCGAGGACGTTTGAGGTCACATAGAGAGAGACAATATCCCTGCAGGGAACAAATACCAGGAATGTCACAGAATCCTGCTTCCTGGCCAGAGGGACCTGGGTCCTTAGGGCTTCTCAAGGTGTTTCCCTCTTTTATGCTGGGAAGCCAGCCACAGGGCACTCGGGTTGCCTCTTTTGGACACGGACACGGTGTGGGGCAAGAGTTAAGAGCAAAAGCTCTATAGATAGATCCAAGGTCATTTACTTTACCTCTGCGAGTCTCAATCTTTCCATCTGTAAAATGGGGACAATGTTAGCATCCTATGGGGTTATTACGAGTTAGTATACGTAAGGTGCCATTAAAAGGTTCCAGATGAATTCTAAGTGCTTTTTAGGTTGTAATAAAGAAATAAAATTTGTGGTGGGTGAGGGCACAGAGGAGAGGCGGTTCTCCCCTGAGGCAGGGCTATCGTCCACAGACCACTGACCAGTTTCTGGTCATGATTGGTCACCACATCTGTCCCTGGATGTGACCCGTCGAGAGGTTGATTCGGGCAAATGTTAAAGTTAGCCTGCACCAATCTGCTCTCAACATGAAATCACAGCCAACAAGAAAGAATGATGGATCCCAGCATTTGGGGCTGGGGCTGGGCTGTACCAGGCAGTGAAGAAATGTGGTTTATATGCGGTTCACGGTATGCTGGGGGTGGGAGGGGGAGCTACAGGTCTGACGTGGATCTGAGTGAGAACCCAGCCCACTGGACATCTCCACTCGGATGTTCCACAGGCCTCTCCGATTCTTCCTGCCCATAACCGAGCTCAGTGTCTCCTCCTTCCCCACGAACGCAGTCTATGTTCCTTTCCCTCGTGTGAATTGCATAACAAAGAAAAGTACAGTGCAAAGAGCGCAAAGTCCAAAGCCAGATCACTGGGGTTCTAAGTCCAGCTCTGTCACTCATTAGCTGTGCTTCCTCGCACAAGTTACTTACCCTCTCTGTGCCTGTTTTCTCATCTGTGAAAAATTGGATGATAATAGTAAGTATCTCACGGTGCTATTGTGAGAATTAAATGGAAGTATGTTCTGTTATCCAGTAAACACTAAATAACTAATAATCATAATGTGCATGGCTATTTGTCTTTTAAAAAAATAACAGTAGCTAAAACATATTCACTAAAACATTCACTATTCTTCATGTAGATAAACTCCTTTATTTCTCACAACCACCACCTGAGATAAATTCTGTTATTACTCCAATTTACAAAAGAGGAAAATGAGACTCAGAAAGGCCGAGCCACTTGCCTAAGGTCACACAGCTCGAAGTGGCAGGGTTGGGATTTGAACTCTGGCACTTCGGTTCCAGAGTTGAGGCTCATAACCCCCAGGCTAAATTATCTCAAGAGCTTCTTTTTGCACTTTTATATTTTTAAAACCTTTGTTCTTCTACACCTTTCAGGATCAACGAAAAGATGAAACTGGCCAAAAAGATATATCTAGCAAGTTTTCGATGCCCTAAAACAGAGTTTCCCTCAAGGCATGCTTGACGTGGGATACTGGCATGCTAAGCAGAACCAGTACATAATGCATGGGGTCCAGTGCAAAACGAAAAGGGGGAGCTCCTTGTTCAAAAAACAGTAAGAATTTCAAGACAGGGAGAGCAGAACATTAAGTGAAGCATGGGACCCTTCTAAGCATGGGGCCCTGTGCGACTCCTCAGGTCCTGTCACCCTGCGGCTGGTCCTGAGAGATATGGATCCCTCGGCCCTCAGGGCGCCGCAGCAGCCATGGGGGATCCGAGCTCTGCTGGGGGCTGTGAGCCCCAGTGCGGCTCCACGTGAAAAAGGTAGGAAAGCCCGTCCTCATGGGTCAGTCTAGACAGCAGGCTCCTCCTCAGTCTCCAGCACGTCTGAGCCACAGCCCAGTTCTTTTCCCTGAGGTTTATTAACCGTCAAAATGTTCTGCATGTGTGGGCCGCCACAGCCCTCACGGTATAGATATATATGTCCCTGTGTTCCCACCGACTCCCCGGCAGACATGTGGCAGCTTCATTCCGAAACCCAGCAAATTCTCCAAGGACTCTCGCCCCCTCCTCCCCCGCCTCCTCCGCCCCCTCCCACTCTCCCTCGTTTCCGTGCCTTGCAGGAGACCCACACCGTCAGGAAACCCAGGCAGGTGACAGGAGGAGGGGACACAGGATCTGCGGCTCTGAGCTTTATGGTGATTGAAAAACCACAGTCCCCGAGTCTGCAAGTCTGTGAGTCCCTTGGGCCACTGCATACGGAGGCTGTGGGCTCGTGCAGGCCATTTTTATTCTCCGCTTGGACTCCTCAGGAAGCTCCTGGAATATGGGGGTGGCCTTGCCCACCTGACTTTCGGAGGGAGTCGGCCCCAGCAGGGAGCTGCCATCCCACTGCCGGGCTCCCATTTGGCTGGTATCAGCACCCCAGCCTCTTCTCAACGCATCTCAGAACGATTTTTGGAAATCTATTAATTCAATGAGTATTCACTGGGCAATTACCTGGGGCCAGGCCACATTGTCATACTGCCGGCTGGCTCTGTCCCTTTCATCAAGATTCACCCATTTCTGTATCTCTCCCAGACATTCTAGGGGAAAGTTCACCTTCAAATCCTACCAAGGGATGTTTGGGTTTCTCAGATTTACTTCTTCAGCTGCCAAAACATGTCTATCACCTCACATCTTCCTGTTCTGATCACCACCTGCAGTGTCATCGTTATCATCTTCATAACGTTTGTTGAGCATGTACTATGTGCTTCCCGGATGTTGTCATATTTAATCCTACAGCAAACCGAGGGGGCTTGTACTATTATCTCTGTATTATAGAGGAGGAAGCTAAGGTTCAGAGCGTGTGAGTAACCTGCCCAAGGTCACAGAGCCTGGGCTGTAGCAAAAAAATTGCAGTCTTAAAAAAAAACAACAACAAAACAAAAACAAACAAACAAAAAAAATTTGAAGTCTTCCCCACTTGGAGGAGCTCAGAAGCGATCGGGACATTATCCAGACACAGCCTTCCTTCCTCGTCTCCTCTTCCAGCGCCTGGCAAGAGCCCTCCCCTGACACACGCCCCATGCCTTCCTGGGGCAGTGCACTGGCTGGGGACCTAGATGCCCAGAGCTCTGGAGCATTCGCTGTCTGCTCTGAAGTGGGTCCCCTCTTTGAGAGTCTGCGCTATCTCTCCCCAGTGAGGACAAGCTCCCGCGGGAAGGTCACGGCCTGCTTTTCCATGTCCCCCACGGAGCCAGCATGGCATGGACACTATGTTGCTCACTGGGGCAATAACGGATGATCCATCTGTGGTTCGCCTGTGCTCTGGGCACCTTCCCAGTCCTCCTCACAGCAGCCCCAGCTGAGACTCCCCGAGACTCCTCCCCACCCCGCAAAAACCCTGAGCCCGCCCACATCTAGGTTGTGCCTTATCAGCCCTTGGTTCCTGGGAGCAGGTGACATAGTTCTGCTCAGTTTGTCTGGCATCCTCCCAGGTCCTGATGGGGCGGCCCCACGTGCAGTGGAAATAAACAGACCTGGTTCAAATTCCAAACAAACAGCATGTTTTAAACAGTCCTTGATTCAAATTCCAGCTCGGCTACTTGGCTGGGTCGCCCTTAGATAACTGCACGTCCACGAGCTGTCGTGTCCTCACCGGTGAAATATAGATAAAGATGCACAGGGACGAACACGACAGGGGGACGTCTAGGAAGGTACCTGGGACAGAGACCTCCCGACACCAGCTTCCTAGACCAGATCTACAGCAGTTCTATGAATGGAGGGGTCCCTGGAGTGACACCCCACACTCCCCGACTGCACAACCACCACTGCCCTATGTCTCAGGGACATGCTGAGTGCTTTATTTATAGTATCTGATATAATTGGCCATTATAATTTTTCAGTTGAAGAAACTGAAGCTTAGAGATGTTGAGAAATTCAAACAAGGTTACACGGTTAAGGAGCGGAGGCAGGTTGGAACTCGGGGTTGGCTGAGTCCTGAGCCTGCGCTCTCGACCGCGTTGTCCTGCGAGGCTGCTCTCGCTAGGGCCACAGGACAGCATCGATGCGCTTAGAGGAAGCGGCCGACGGGAGGAGAGGCGGACAGAGAGGACGGGGTAGATGTGCTCGGCCCGCTCCAGGGACCCAGGCAGAAAGTGGGGGAGACCCTTTCCACAGGAGGCGGGTGAGAGGGGGCCCAGCCAGGCCTACTGTGGAGCCCAAAGCCACCGCGCCGGGACAGCCAGTCTCTCCTTCCCGCTCTCTTTGCCATGTGGTGGTTCTGGCAGAGTGAGGTGTGGGGAGAACACAGCCTTGTGCTGGCATCTTGGGCGTTTGCAGGTTTGGACGCCTGGAGGGACCGACCGCACCCCCCTGCTGCCCTGAGGGGCGGAATCTGTGTTTGCAGTTGGATGGCAGCAGCGGCTGTAGGAAAGTGGGGGCTCCCAGGGCGGCCAGCGCTCTAAGTGGGGTGGGTGGGGGTTGCTGAATAGAAAGACCCCGGACCAGCAGCCTCAGCCTGTCAGGGAGCTTGTTAGAAATGCAGAAACTTCTGGACACGGTGGTGGACACCTGTCATGCCAGCTACTAGGGAGGCTAAGGTGGGAGGATTTTTGAGGCCAGGAGTTTGATTGAGACTGGCCTGGGCAACATAGCGAGACCCCGTCTCAAAAAAAATTTTTTTTTAAAGGAAGAAAAAGAAAAAGAAATGCAAAACCTCAGGCCCCATCCCAGACCTGCTGAGTCAGACCCTCTGGAGATACAGTCCAGGAATCCGTGCCTAACAAGCCCTCCAGAGGATTCCACGTGGCTCAAGAGAGGTGGGGATTCCAGCCTCCAGGCCGTAGCACTTGTTGGCCGCCCTTCCTGGATGCTTTCCCTCTTACTCTTAGCCTTGCTGCTGTGTTCAGCGTCTGGCCTCAGCCCACATGCCCGTTCTCTGAGAGGCTTCCCTAACCTCCCACCGGGACTGGCTATCTTGGCGTTTATTTTCTTCATAGCAGCCTCCCATGCAGTAATAACCTTGTTCTTTTTCTTTCTCTCCCATAGTCATGAGGGCAGCGACTTCATCCCTCTGCATCAGGAATGGTGCTTAGCATGTAGGAGGCACTCGATATAGCCTTTTTGGAATGAATGAATGAATGAATGAATGAACAAACCACCAGCTTCCTGCCTCGTGCCCAGACCCTGAGGCCCTGCCTCCAGCCAGAACCAGCTACTAGGCTCACTGCCCCCTGGTCACACTATGGCTGGTGCCTTCAAGGCTGTCTCCCTGTAGCCCTGGTCCAAGGGTCTTACAACTCAGGAGGAAATGTCCTGTTACAGGTGGGGGCACCTATAACAGGGTGGCTTTGGGCATATTCTGGTTGCTCTAATCCCATGAAGTGTGGCTGTTAATGCTGCCCCTTGAGGCATGGGAAAATCTGTGCTGCCCTCCCCAGGTTGAAGGGGGGTAGGAGCCAATTAGCCCCGTCCTTCTACCAACGACCGACAGCCCCCCCAGTAAGAGGACCCAGAGTACGGGCGGCACCTATCATGGCCGATACATGGTATCCAGACACGGCATTAAATAGCATCTCACCGCATGGCGAGAAAGCTATTTCCCTTTCAATTCACGGTATCTAGCTGGAATTTAATAACATCATTTTGTTTTCATCGTGTTTATTTTTACAGTGGCCTATTTACGGCCAGAGATACTAGCTTTCCATTTACAGTTGGGTTATAAAGTTTCCTTTGAAAATAAATTTAAGTTAAAAAGGAAAATGAGTTGATTTGAAGAGTGTCAACCTAAATAACAGACAGGGAGACTCTCCACGAGAAAATGAGGTTCCTTCCAGAACGAGCACTGCAACGGGAATACGCGTGCTGTAGGGAACTATGCGTATTCAGGGAGGTAAAGGAAGATGATGGTTTTTAAAGGAAAAATGAAGAGGATGACATAACTGTCTTGAGATAATTATCTTCGGCTACAAGGATCAATAACAAAGGTGGCACCAGTTCAAGACCAGCCAGGCAGTTGCTGGGCAGACGTCCTTGCGGAAGTACTTTGTGTGTGTGTGTGTGTGGAAGGTTGTGATGGCTTTTGTGCAAGGTTGTGGGTTTTGCAGAGTGTTTTGTTGCAGTTCTCGTTATCAGGCATTTGTGCACGAGAACCCTCTCTTCGTGGCCTTCCCTGGCTCTATTTGTCAAGGCTTTTTTAAATGTATATAAAATATAGGCTATAAAATCAAAATAAAAGTCTTGAGGTCTGTTTCTCCTGATAGAAACTAAGATAATGACTCAGATCAGCTCTCTCTTGCATGTGACCCATATTTGTTCCTCGAGAAACACACATTTCTTGCCCCAGAAAAGTCTGGAAGTGCTGTGTGGTCCCTGAGCAGTTATTTCTCGTTTACACATTGTCAAAGCAGCTGCTGGACTTTCCCGGTGTGACTCGGACCCCGTCCACTGTGGCCTTTGCATTGCAAGAGACAGATCGTCAGCTTCCCCAAACCCCTTTTCCTCGGCTTCAGAGAACAAGGTCCTTCCACCCTCTTCCTTCAGACTCACTATGTAGCTTTCTCCAAAGAAACTTCCCATTCTCATTTCTAACTTTTATACCATCGATGTGAATGAAGGGATAAGAGTCACCTAACTGGTTTCTTGACATCTTATTTATAAATTTTGCATTTAGTCCAGCGCCTCCTTTGAAATGTGGTCCCTTTAGTCTTGCAGTGTCTCAGCAAAATTTCTATTTCCAACTAAATAAGTTAGTGCTTACTGCTGCCCAAGCAAAAATGTCATCAGTGCTAGCACCGGGGGTAGTGGTCAAAGGAAATTTTAATGCTATATGTTACATTTGTTGTTGAAATTTTTTAAATTGAGGTAAAGCATACATATATAATTTACTATCTTTACCGTTTTTAAGTGTTATTTGGCAGGACTTTTAACATAAGTGACTCCATTTTGATGCTGACAACTTTCGCAAGAGAAACATAAGATAAATACTAAAGCATGTGCTATAAATACATGGAGAGAGGCACAAATACTGGGGAATGTGTGGTCTGCTGTACTTGCCGTGGTGTAAGTTCACATTCTTGTACGTAGATGCATTTCAGGAATTAGGATGTTTAGGATTTTACAAAGGCAGGAGGGTGCATTTACCAAAGGTGGCTTAACACCTCTGGGAAGCACCCTGCAATGAAATGCATTAATCACCCTGCAGCAAAACTTAGAAACAGTCACAGCAAGTGAGATAAATAATAACGGTGACGTTTCCCAAGTCAGCTCAGGTCAGATTTGGCCCTGAAATGAGTTCATGGGATGACCTCACAGTTTTGCTGCCAAATAAACTTCAAAGAACTTTTATTTTTTCAGAGCTTTCAGGATTTCAGGAGTTTAGACAAAAGATTGTGGACCTTAGAAATAATCCTAATATTAATCCTAGCTGAGAGTTAATGAGGACTCCACTGTGCTACGTGCTTTACCTGTTCGATCTCATATAATCCTCGCAGCAACCCCGCGAGTTGGGTACTATGATTACAGTAGTTCCCCTTATCTGTGGTTTTGCTTTTCAAGGTTTCAGCTACCCAAGGACAACCACAGTCTGAAAATATTAGATGAAATTTTCAGAAATAAACAATTCATAAGTTTTAAATTGCGTGCCTTTCTGAGTAGCGTGATGGAATCCTGTGCAGTCCTGCTCTGTCCCGCCCAGGACGTGAATCAGCCCTTTGTCCAGTGTATCCACGCTCCATATGCCACGTGCCTGTTTGTCACTCAGGAGCCATTTGTTAGATCTGCTGTCACAGTATCACAGTGCTGTGTTCAAGCCACCCTTGTTTTACTTCGTGATGGCCCCAAAGCACGAGAGTAGTGAGGCTGGCAATCGAGATATGCCAAAGAGAAGCAGTAAAGTGCTTTCTTTAAGTGAAAAAGTGAAAGTTCTTGGCTTAAAAAGGAAAGAAAAAAAATCTTATACTGAGGTTGCTAAGCTCTACTGTATTCACGAAATTGTGAATAAGGAAAAAGAAATCCATGCTAGTTTTGCTGTTGCACCTCAAACTACAAAAGTTACGGCCACAGTGTGTGATAACTTTTATTACAGAATATTGCTATAATTGTTCTATATTATTAATTATTGCTGTTATGTATAGGAAGCCTCTAGTAGGGTGCTGGACACATACTTGGTGCCAAATAAGTTAGTTTTGTTCTTTTTTCCTCTGCCCTTCCAGACAAAGGTAACATCTCCATTTGTGTATTGATATTTATGGATATCAACCTGTCAAGATGATGATCTTGATTTACTCAGAGTTGCTGTGATCTGGCCTCAGTATCAAATGTTAATCTCTTATTGCGATGAATTTATAAATTAAACATGATTATATGAATAGGTAGGTATATATAGGAAAAAACATAGTATCAATAGAGTTTGGTACTATTTCTGGTTTCAGGCATCTCTTGGGGCTCTTGGAACATGTCCCTCATGAATAAAGGAGGATTGCTGTATACCCATTTTCCAGATGAGGAAACCGAGGCCTCAAGTGGTTGAGTCATTTGCCAAGGTCACACGGCTGGGGACAACCCGGATGGGAAGCAAGATGGGCAGAGGAGGAGAACAGAGAATGGCCTGGAACTCAGACCAAATGTAGCAACCCTCACCCCCACCCCACCGGGTGCCCTACTACTGACTCCTGCTCTCCGACTTGGATAGGAACTCTCGCATCAGCGTCATTCCTTGGTTAGGTAGAAGGAGGGAGCGCCACAGCCCAGCCGGCTCCTGTGAACAGCTCTGTGAGGTCATTGGCACCTCCAAGGAGCCCTCGCCACCCTTGGGTACACCCCAGAGACTGCCAAGACAAGCTGCGAGCTTCACGGCCACAGCTTCTCTTAGCCTCCTACTCTGCCCCCTCCCTACTAAACACACTCTTTTTTTTTTCCCTTTGGTTGTCATTTTTATTGAACACACAAACCCTGTGCCAGGCAGTGCTTAGCTAAACATTTTCTTATACATTAGCTCTGTTTTTAGAAGACTTTTAAATTTGAAAAACACAGGAAAATGGAGCCAAAAAAAAGTAAAATTCACTCATAATGCACTTTTAAGAATACAGTATAAGAAGCAAAAGTTGTCTCCCCATTCTGCTTCTCAAAGTCTATTCTCCCTAACCCACAGAAGTAACCAGTGCTTAAAGTAACCTTCTCAATCTTTTCCTGTGCTAATTGAGACATATTTATGTCCACGTTTATATCCATGACTATGTCCATATCTGAATCAATATCTACCTATTTAGCTATCGATCTACAAAATAACCCATGTACCATTGCTCGGGTGGTGCACTGCTCAAGTCTCAGGGCCACCAGCACATAAACTGCCTTACAGTCTACTCACACGTATTTTTTGCCTTACAAAAATGAGATGACGCCTTCCATATGGACCTGTCACTTTTAAGAAACACATCCATCAGGGGCATCTTTCCTGGTCACCCCTGTGGTCAGAGCTTCCTCATTCTCTGTGATAGCTGCCTGGTAGTCCATAGCTTGGCCGTACTTCAACGAATCCAGCCCTTCCCCTAACAAAGATTATCTAACATGTTTCCAGGCTTTTCGGTTTTTATAAATACCACTCTCCTTTTAATACTCATAGCTGTCTTCTGAGGATAGCACCATTATACCCATTTTAAGCTAAAGAAACTGATGCTCAGTGGTATATGTAGGCAGTAAGTGGTAGGCCCAGGATGGTCTGACTTCATGTTTATGTAAAGCATTTGATATTGAGGCCAGATCGCAGCAACTCTGAGTAAGTCAAGATCATCATCTTGACAGGTTGATATCCATAAATATCAATACACAAATGGAGATGTTACCTTTGCCTGGAAGGGCAGAGGAAAAAAGAACAAAACTAACTTATTTGGCACCAAGTATGTGTCCAGCACCCTACTAGAGGCTTCCTATACATTATTTTATTGAATTGTCAAAGAGACTGTTAGAAAGACACTGGCATCCTTGTCTGCAGAAAGCCAAAGTTCAGGAAGGTAAATGGCCCGATGTCACACAGGAAGGGGTGGAGCTGGGATTTGAACCCACATCTTCCTTGCTCGTGTCTCTAACGGATCCAGATCTCAGCCCACAAACTCCACTGTGTGTGAATATAACTTTATTCTTCTGCAGGTGAACTTAGTTTCTTAATTTCCTTCCTCAACCTGTCCCTTGCCCGGTTCTCCCATCTCAGTTCCTGGTGCTACCACTTGCCCCAGTCTCACAGGCCGAAAACGTAGACATCCTTGGTGCCTCTGTTTGCGTCACACCCCACGCACGACACACCCAGGCTTGTGGGCTCTGCCTTCAAAACACCATCTTAGCTGAAGGCCACTGCTTTCCCTGCTCCTCAGCTGCCTGTTTAGCCCAAGCTGCTGCCGCCCACCCCTGAGGCTATTCTCCGCCTGGGAGCCCGAGGGCCCATTTAAAAAATATACATCAACCATTTCACTCTCCTGCTTAACCTCCTGCCTCAAGCCCTCTTCGTGCTTGGAATAAGTGTCCTCAGTGGACTGCAAGCTCTCCTTCCCACGGGCTCAGCCTTCTCTCAGAGGTTCCCTACTGGGTCCTCTCTGTCCCTCGACACACTAGTTCATCGCCACGCAAGGGCCAGCCCTTCCTCTTCCCTCTGCCTGAGTACTTGCCCTGATCTGAAACGAGGCTGGTCCTTTCCCCATGTGGCTCCCGGGCCACAGAGCCCCCTCAGAAGCATCCTACCCCCTCCCCACGCTCGGCCACGCAGAGCGCCTTATCCTGCTTCGGGTTCTTCCCAGCTGTGATCGCTGTTTGCAATCATCTGTTTATTGTCCTCTCTGTCCCCCCGGGAGGATTTGAGGGAGCTCTCTATGCTATGCCATGGGAGCCCCAGTGCCTACAGGGGTGCCAGGCATGTCCTAGCTATTTCCTGAGTGAAGTGGGTGAATGAGTTTCTGTTATGAGCGCCGTGTCCACTGGGGGAAGAGGACAGGAATTTAATCTCAGCCGATTCCTTCCCCTGAGGGGATCACAATTCTGAGGGGCAAGAGGGGTGAGTACATCTGATCTGGGTCATCTATCCAGGCTGGCATCTGCTCATGTTCTCACTTCCTGGGACAAAGGAAGGATATGAGGAACATGGGAATAAGGGCTGGGGGGACATCAGTTAATATTCAGAAGAGTCACCCACCACCAGTCTTTGTCCCACTCTATTCTTCCACACACCTGAGACCCGGCACACCCAGCAGCCTGGATCTCAGCAGCTCCTGAGTCCCAGGAGCCAGACCCTAGAGACAGGGGTGGGGCAGGCTGGGACGGTCCCCGAGCACAAGCCTTGCCAACATCAGCCAGCTGTGCTCCTGGGGGAAGGTGCTCAGCACCGTTCTGCACCACCGGCCAGCGATGCACAGTTGACAAGCCACCTCACACCCATCGCCTGGTCCGATGCTCACAGCAAGCCCTGGAGGAGGGAAAGGTAGAGTTTATAGCTTCATTTCACAAATATAGAAATCAAGACCAGGCATGGTTATGTGACTTGCCCAGGTTTGCAGAGTGGGCTTGGGGCAAAGCTGGGACTGGGAGACTGTCACCTGGTTAGAGCTTAATAAATGGTGCTGCTGTTCCAAGAATGTGATCCTATATTTGTGAGAATTCTCAGTTGCAAATGACAGAAACCCATTTCAAATAAGCATAAACAGCCACGTAAGCTACTGGCTATGGAACTGACATACCTATGGTTTACCTCATTCAGGCAGGGCTGGATCCAGGGGCTTAAATGAAATTATCAAGATTCAGACTATCAGCACCTCTCAGCTCTGCATTCTCTGTCTTGATTTTACCCTCAGGCTTGCCCTCTCCAAGGGCAAGCAGCAGCCCCAGTCTACTAACTTAGCAACCCAATGGTGAAGAATATTTTTCTTTCTCAACAGTTCTAACCAAGTTCCAGGACTATCCTCACTGGACCAACTCAGTCACATGGCCATCCCTGAGCCAATCACTCAAGTCAGGGTGGTGGGATGTGTTGATTGGCAAGATCTAGGTCATGTGCTCATCCTATAGCCCTGAGAGAGGGAAGAGGAAAAGAAGCAAGCCGAGCTCTCAGGCCCAGACAGACTCTCGAATAAAAAGAAAATCTCTGGCAGTGAAGAGAAGCCAACCAATAAAGCTTAAAGAGAAACCCAGACTTGGGGGAAACACTCTATACTCATCCCATTCATTCTTTCATTTGTCCCCTTGTTTATTTAACAACCTACTTTGTGTTAGGCACTGGAAGGGCAGCAGTGAACAAGGCAGAGATGCTCTCTTGGAATTTACAGTAGAGTGAAATAAACAGACACATAATTAAACTTGTAATTAATTATTTATAATATGTCCCAGAAGGAGAAGCTCAGGATGCTGTGGGGGCAAATAATTAGAAGGCATCAGCCTGGGACATATTTATGGTAAGATCTGAAGCACAAGTAGGAATTGATCAAATGGAGGACGAATGGGGAGGGATGTTCCAGGCACAGGTGCACATGCAAAGGCCCTGGGGCAGGGAAGATAAAATGAAGCCTGTGCAGGAGTTGGTGAGAAGCATCTGGAGATGGGCTCAGCCGGATCAACCTCATATAGCCCAAGTAAAGGATTCTTGTCATTACCCAACCAGAAGCCGCTTTGTCTAAGAGTCCCTCAGACACATACACACGACAGACAGACATTCAGTAAATATTTATGAAGCACCTACTATGTACCAGGCTGGGTGCATGATGCTTGTGATTCAGTGACGCTTACATTCTAGCGAAGAAGTCGGAGAATAAATGAGACAATAAGTATAAACGGGATAATTAGCACACTCACAGATGATCAGAAACTCCATAAAGGAAGGCACTGGAGGTGTTCAAGTGAGGCGGGGACCTGAGTGCCCCTGAAAGGGCCAGCAGAGAGTGGTCCAGGCAGAGAGAGCCGCTAGAAGACGCGCCCCCAGTGCACTCACACAGCGTCGCATCCACACACGGTGCCACATGCCCATTGCCACCCTCTGCTCTTCCAAAATACATCTGCACCCACCTGTGATAACCCAGGTCCCCCCCATCTCACCCCCACCTCACTCAAAACACGCACACCCGCCCTGAACACACCCCACTCAGAGACAGTCCCTGCCACACCCCACCCTATGGCAACTCGCAAAGATGCTGGGAGCTGCGTGGGCAGGGAGAACAGGGGTGCGGAGGAGGGACGTCCAGCCAGGAGGCCTGGGGGGAGCTCAGATTCTGGGGGAGCCACCAGGACGTCCACGCAGGTTGCAGGGACGTGGTCAGGCTCTTTACCTTGCAGAACTAAATCCCAGTGTGGTGTTTGCTCAAAAACGCCAGAACTATTCCTGGATGTCAGGTGCACTTAATGGTTGCCGTGGCAACCACCCTCGCTTAATGAATAGAAGAGAGTAAAAGACGCCCCGGATAAATGTCAGAGCGCGGGATGGATTTGCTTGGGAGCAAATCTGTTAGTGCCGGGCAGAGCTGACCAGGGGAGGTTGAAATGAACAGTCCAGGGTAGCTGGCAACAGATCCAGGAGCCGTTCTTCCCTTTCTCAGTTCAGCATAGTCAGAATGCTAACATTTAACAAAATGTCAAAAAATGTGTCTCTTTATACAGACAGTTAAACATAGGCTCTGGTTTTGTGGGTTTGATTCTGCACATGTTTACGGAGTTTGCGGGGGTGCAGAAATCTAAGCCCAGGTCTCTCAGGAGTTGAGATGCCACTTTTTTTTTTAAACTCTTCTGCATTATTTTTTTAAATGAAGAAAGTAGAAAGTGCCAAATTGGGTTTAAAAATAAGCTTTTGAACTCCAAACCTCCGCGCATTATATTGTTATTGTGCCGTTTCCATGCTGCTTACAGGATGAGAAGGCAAATGGCAGGATGGGGGGACAAGGTATGGGTTAGCAGCCGCGCGAGGAATGTCCCTCAAGTCTGTCGGTGCGTCTCAGTGACTGCGCGTAGCCGCTGTGGGGAATCCCAGCAAAGGCTGTCGGAATCCGTGAAAGTGGAGCCCGAGCCCAAGCCACGGCCGGCTCTACGCTTACAGCTAGAGTCGCGAACCTGGGACTCAGCCTGCCTTTCATGCTCGATTGTTGCAAGACCTCGAACAAGTCTTAAAAGGCCTCAATCCCAAACCTTGTAAGAGGGAATACTATCCCCCACAAACCTTCCTCACCCCCAAACCCACCTTTCTTGTCCTCCAGCCACGGTCTCAAACACTCACAAAAGCCAAGTCCTTCGTGGGCATGATGATGCTACGCGGCGTCCATCTGGCTGCAGGGGCTGAAGCTCCTTCCTGAGGTCAGAGCTGCACTCTCAGGCCCTGATGTGTGTCAGAATCCTGCGGGAACCTGTTGCAAAACACAAGTACCAGAACTTCCAACTAAGTGCATTGTGCGGGAGCCCAGGAATGCGGGCTTTTGTTTGTTTGCTTGTTTTAACAAAAGCCTGGGTGATTCTAGCACAGGAGGATCCTACTTTTTCAGGCACCTCAGGAGGAGAGATGTCACCACATAAAAGCAGCTGAGATGAGAGGGCCACAGCTGGGACCCTCGCTCTCTTCCAATCCTTCTCCCCAGAGACCCTGCCACTGCCACAGCAGCCTCCGTGGTCTGGAAGCAGAATGAGTTCTCAACTCATTTTAATGCCTACCAAGGTAGGGTTCAGAAGCTGTTTAGACACTCTAAGCGATAAAATAATCACAGTGACCACCCCACTCGCATAGATATCCAATATTCAAATAATAAAACTAAGCTATTCAATAAGGAAGATCAACACACTTCTGATTTTTTTTCCATGGCATTTTAATGCTTTTTGGTAAATGTCAAGTATAAGTTTCCAGTTCTCATTCTCTCTTTTTCTCTCTCTGTACCCCTGCTTTTCTGGTACCCCAATTACCTGACTATTCTGCCTAACGGGTTAATCCGCATCAATGCCTATGAAGTTGCAGGTTCTTGTTGGTGAACTGGAATACAGGGTCTTGGCTCTGTGCCCCGGGGCTGACCAGAATCTGGGCTCTGGGCTAGGCCCTTGGACCCTCAATTAACCAAATAATTAAGGACCAAGAAAAGCGTTTCACACCAGATCTCCCAAATCCACCCTATGGGTCTATCGAGCAAAGCTCTCAACACCCGGCTCTTCAGAAATAAAGCAGGCCTAGGCCGGATACAGTGGCTCACATCTGCAATCCCAACACTTTAGGAGGCTGAGGTGGGAGGATCTCTTGAGGTCAGGAGTTTGAGACCAGCCTGAGCAACATATCAAGACCCCATCTCTACAAAAAATAAAAAATTAGCCGGGTGTGGTGGCGCACGTGCCTGTAGTTCCAGATACTCGGAAGGCTGAGCCAGGAGGAGCACTCGAGCCCAGGAGTTGGAGGTTGCAGTGAGCTATGAGGATGACACTGCACTCTACCCGGGGTGACAGCAAGACTCTGTCTCAAAGAAAAAAAGAAAGAAAGAAAGAAAAGAAAAGAAAAGAAAGAAACAAACAAACAAACAAAGAATGCAGGCCTATTAATGTGGGTGGAGAAGCACAGGTACTTACCACTATCTGAAATCATCTTTTCCATTTTACTGATGCCTCTGTTTCATTTATTTCTTTGTTTACTCTAGGTCTCTCCTCACTAGAATACAAAAGCCTTGAGATCTGGAACCTAGTCTGTTTATTCACTGATAAATTCCAAGTACTCAGGACAGTGCTTAATGCAAGGTAGGTGCCCCAGTAGGCAGCTGTTGAACAAAAGAATGAATCAGGATGTGCACCAACAGCAGTTCTGTTACATCAGAAGAAAATATTCATTTCTCAGTGGCTCACTCTTACGATTCTCTTATTAGAAGGAGTAACTCAGAATGGCTATGCTCTTAGTGCTTCATCTTGCTCAGAGAAACCAAGTTTAGTTCAGGGTCCTTATTGCCATGAATTCATTATCCCAATCACTGCCTGTGCGAGGCTGCAGGGGTAGGCATGTAAACTCTGGCTTAACATGAATGTGTGCGTTAATAAAATTGCTTATAAAATCGGTCTCTGCACAAACGCCCTCCCCACCCCACCTGCTCACACCCCTGCCTTGTTTAACACTCTGCGATTCATGCTTTTGTCTGGCAGCCTCTCTCTGATTGCCAGCTCTTGTCAACATGTGACAATACAATGCAAATAGGAAGCAAAACGTGATGTGCCAACCCCGGGCAAATGAGAGCCTGCTGCAGGGACTCGAGCTAACAAAGGAAGAAGAGAAAATTGACAAGAATGATGATGTGATAGACACGTCCGATGATTTGAATATCAAAGGATTAACAGAAGCCCTTGGGAAAGCAGATGACATGCTCAAATTTTTTTCTTTTGCAAAAATGACCCACTTTATGCTCTCGCTGTGAAAGTCAAACTTCATGATCCTGCCAGGGAAGTGAAGGATTTCATATTGGACCATCATGAGACCTTCTCAGAAAAATTATGCATCTCCACCCTCCCCCTAAGAAATCAACACGGGCACTTTTTTTGTTCCCCCTACTGCATAGTTAGAAAAGATCAGACAAAATAAATGTTTCTATAAATTATAATTTCATTTTCAAGATAAAGTTGGAAACATAACTTTGGACTTCATGTGAAATAGGAATCCCATTTTTAAGTGAACGCGCTGAAAGGCTGTGGTTCTCCACCTTAGAATCACCTGGGGAGCTTTGGAAAAACCAGATGCCCAGACCGATTAAGTAAGAATCTCTGGTAGAGCCCAAGCCTCAGTAATTTTCAAACCTCCCTCCCTTCCCAAGGTAATTCTAATGTGAGCTGACATTGAGAATCGCTGGTTTAAGGTATCCTTTTCTGAATTATTATTTTTATTTACTTATTTATTTTTTGGAGACAGGGTCTCACTTTGTTGCCCAGTCTAGAGTGCAGTGGTATCACCATAGCTCACTGCAACCTCAAACTCCTAGACTCAAGCGAGCCTCCTGCTTCAGCCTCCCGAGTAGCTGGAACTATATGTGTGCACCACCACGCCCAGCTAATTTTTAAAAATGTTTTATAGAGACAGAGTCTTGCTATGTTGCTCAGGCTGTTTTCAAATTCCTGGGCTGAAGCAATCTTCCTGCCTCGGCCTCCCAAAGTGCTAGGATTACAGGCATGAACCACTGCCCCCAGCCATAAGGTATTTTTATCCTCAGATAAGAAAGATCTGCTATAGCACCAGGAACCCAAACATTCTTATGGTCAGGGTGTTGCTCTTGCTTTCCTAACCCAAGTACCCAGGGAGCATAAACAAACATGATATTGGCTCTTTTTTCCTGACCTCTCAAGGCAAATTCATCACAGTGGGGGTCTATCAGAAGACCTACATTGCTGGACCCAGAGGGCTTCCTTTTGAGCTCTGAGTGGGGCTTTGGAGACTGGAATGTGGTTGCACTGGCTGGGCTCATGGCTGAGTTGGGTGCCAAGCTCTGGGCACTGGGTTGGCCCCATTTCTGGGCTGCACCAGTTATTCTGGACACTGTAGCTGGGCTGGGTGGGCTGGTTAGGAGTGTCAACTCTTACTCTGAGCATGTAGTGACTGTCCAAAGCCTGCTTCAAAGTAATGTCCTTTTGCTAGAGTGGTGGACCCACAGCCACCAAAGTCTGCCCCCAGACCACCAGTGTGAGCTGCTCACAGTCCAGAGAAGGCAGATGTGAAGAATCACTTCTGGAAGACCATGGAGAGGCTCCACTGATGTCCTCTTCCTCTCCTGGAGGAGGGACATCCTGGGGAAGTCTTCCCCTTCTCCATTCAGGATCTCCCTTCAGGACTGCAAACCTGGAAGGGTTGGGCCCTGTGCGACAGTCTCACTTACCAGGCCTCTCAGCTCTGGATTCAGTATTTCTTGACTTCAAGCCAAAAACGCTAAATGCACAGCTGTCTTTGAACAACCCAAAAAAGCTCTGTCTAGCCTTTGGCCAAACTTGGCATAGCAGGTGGTCTAGGTCTGTTCCCAGTGGAGGGAGACGGCCCCTCGGGCTCCCTGCCTGGATTAGCCCTACGTGGGTATACACACGTGCACATACCCACATACAAAGTTCTGCACAGATGTACATGTGTCTGTGAGGGCAGGAAAAGGGGACCACACTCTCCAGCTTCCCACCCGTTTCCTCTAACCGCTATCCCCAGAAGAGAGATAACAGTGACATTAATAGCTGTCCCTTGTGAGCCCTCTTCTTGGTGCCCCTCACTGCGTTAGTACTACTACTAAGAGAATTTTGCTAAGAGCTCAGGGTTTAGGGTTAGACAGACCTTGGTTTTATGCCTCAGTTTCCCCATCTATAAATGTATTTATTGGATTAGCATACTCTTAAGTAATACTCACCATGTGCTAAGCATTGCTCTAAAGTACTTGGCAAACATTGACTCTTCTATGCTTCATAAAAATCCTAAGAAGTAGATGCTATTGTTATCTCGGCTTACAGAGAAGGAAATTGAGGCATACATAAGTTAACCAACTTGCAGAGCTGGCATCCAAACCCAGGCATTCTAGCTCCAAAAACCCATGCTCCTCAACCCACCCTATAACCGATAGCAGCTCCTGCTTTGTGGGGCTGTGAGGAATACCTGCATAGTCCCTAACCCGATGCTGGGCAGACTATGTCTAAACAAACAGTGGATGATATAATGATTTATTTTGAAACTCCCAACAATCTGGAGATTATTAACATTCTAAAAATGATGAGATCAAGGCTTGGGCGAATAAATAACTTGCCCAAGGTGTCTTGGTACACTCAGGACCCTGCTATAATACAGTACCATAGACTGTGTGGCTTATAAACAACACAAGTTTATTTCTCAGAGTCTGGAGGCTGGAAGTCTGAGATTGGGGTGCCGGCATGGTGGGGTTCTAGTGAGGCCCTCTTCCACGTTGCCGATTACCTTCTTCTCGTTGTTATCTTCACATGGTACAAAGAGGATGAGAGAGCTCTCTGGGGTCCCTTTTATAAGAGCACTAATCTGGCTTCATGACCTAATCACCTCCCAAAGGCCCTACTCCTAATGCCATCATACTGGAGGTTTCAACATATGAATTTCGGGGACACATTCAGTCCATCGCACAAGGTCATCCAACTCGCAAGTTAGTAGTGGGGCAGGGATTCAAATTCAAGCCTGAGGGCTCCAAACCCTGTGTTCCCACCAGTACACCACACTACCCTTCTAGAAGTCACACAGGTGCCTGCTGAAGATGAGGCAGGCCACGTGTCCCCAGACCACAACCATCTGATTTGTGTGTAAAAATTCACGGCGAGCAGCCAGATACCTCTTCGTGATTGCTGGTGACCACGTCCTGGGCTCAGGCTGGGATCCAAAAGGGAAACATTCACAACAGGGACCCTGAGTGGCGCCACTTTACCTGGAGATAGAGGATAAAGGGCTTAAGAGGGACAAGCACAAACATTCCATTTTCCAGGCTCCCTCCCCACCCCTGCGTGTTTGGAAGCCACCCAGGGCCAGGGAGGACCTTTAGGTCACCCCAAACCTGGCTGCCCGGAGGTCACTCTCAACCCTGAGGAAGAGCTGGGGCTGACCTTGGTCCATGTGCAACTCAACCTCCTTGATTTTCCAGAGGTCCCAGGGCTGAAGGGACAGCTAGAAGGGACGTCAGTGGACCCGGTGAAACCACCAGAATTGGCCCTCTTTCTCCCCACGGGCCTCTCTTGTTCCTCAAACCCACCAAGCTCTTTCCCAGCTCAGAGCCTTGGCACTTGCAGTTCCCTCTGCTTGGAAAGCCCTTTCCTGACTCTTCTTATAACTGGTTCCTTCTCTTTTGTCAGATCTGAGCTTAAATGCCCCCCCACTCCTGACCACCCTATCTAATGTCCCCAGCCAATGCAGAGTCACCATCGCATCACCCTGTTTTCCATCCTTCAAAGCACAGTCATCTTGCTCATTTATTAGTAGTCTATAGTCTCTTCCCAGTGAGAATGGAAGTTCTGAGGATGAGGACCTTCTCCGTCTTGGGCACTGGTGAATTTCCTAGGCCCTAAAACCAATCTGCACAGCCCAGCCCTCTACCCTACCCTAGATTCCCTGCACCCCTCCCCTCTCACCTCTACCCTCCGGATCTGCCCTCCAGCCCAACCACCATTAGTCCTCTACACGAGACACTCTGAGTTCTCAAAGGTGTTTTCCTCTTATGCATTCTCTCTCCTCATCTCACATGCTATTCCCTCTGCTTCCAGAAACACGCCTCCTTTCCGCTGATTAACTTCTAATCAACCTTCAGGTCTCAGCTTAGACATGATTTCAGTCAACATTCAGGTAACAAAAATTATTCTACTGAGTTATCAGGTGAGAGAATTTTGGGTGGTGGGGAAGTGCTTTTACTTTTAATCCTTTCCATACTGTTTGGATTTTCTAACTGTGTACATATATTCTTTTAATTTAAAAGGGATTATTGGAATAAGGGATAATGGATTGCTTCTTTTTTTCTTTGTAATATTTCTCTGCATTGAAAAAATACCATAATAAATGTTACTTTTAAATGACAGTAACCACAATGACTTAATTATCACTGCTTTGTTGCATGGTTTAATATCATATAAGAAACCACCACACTGAGTTTTTTCATTCATTCTAATTTTTTTTTGTTTTTTTGGCAAATTTCTTTCCCCACAAATTAGCCCCAAGTAGACTAATTCTATCACCTGGAAAAAAAAAAAATGGTAGTTTTACCCTATTGTTTTCTGTTGCTTACAACTCTTAATTCTGTTTTATTCCTTCTCGTGCTAACTAGACCTTGCAGAATCCTCGTAAATAATAGATTTGATGGTGGGCATTCTTGTCTTACTCTTGATTTTAATAAAAATATTTCTAGGGTTTGACCTTTAAGAAGGATTATCAGAAGTTATAGCTAGATAGGAGGAATACATTCCAGCATTCTGTAGCACTATAGCGTGAATATAGGGAATGATAATTTAGTGTATATTTTCCAAAAAGCTAAAAGAAAGGACTGTGACAATACAAAGAAATGATAAATGTTCTAGGTGGTGGATATGCTAATTACCCTGATTTGATCATTACACATTATATGCATGTATCAAAATATCGCTTTGCATCCATAAATATGTACAATTACTACATACGTGTCAACTAAAAATAAAAGGGGGAACAAGGGAATGTTGGTTTAAGGGTGGCGCCCTTCCTCGTATTCTTCCATTGTCTGAACCAGAGATTGTCTGAACCAGAACATTACTGATACGATCTTCTCTGCCGAGGATGAGGCTGTGGTCACCACAAAGCGAGTCTCTGTAACTATATTAACACTTCCACACCTCAGGAAATCTCTCTTGGCTCTATCTTCCATTCCAAACCTCTCCCTGGGGTCCTGCGGTCCGTGCAATCTCACAGCCCAGTTCTCACATCTGCCCTATGCTGGGTCCCCATCACCTGTCACCTGTCACCACTGGATCTGTCCCCCAAACCAGCCACCTTCAATCCTCTTCCTGGTTTGCTTCATCCCTGATTTCTACTTCTCTCTGCTCCAATGCCTTAGCTTAAAGCTGTGCTAAGACAGTACTTGTCTCTACATCCTGCCTTCATCCTTGCAGTTTGAGTGTTTCCAACATCCCTCTTGGTTCCATCCTCTGCAGCTGGTGGCAAGTACAACCCCATTCTATTTTTCTTAGATTTACTGTTATGGGGAAATAATCCTAAGAAAATGTAAGCAAGAAGAAAGAACAGCATGATCTCAATTTTGTAAAACCATTTGTGTGTGAAAGCACAGGGAAAAAAGCCTGGAAGGAAATATGCAAAAATGCTAAGTAGTGGTTATTTCTGGGAGCGAGCAATATGCTACTTATATGAATGGCCAAGTTCACTTTGTGATGAGTGTATGACTCGGGGAAATTCTTGATTCTCTTTCCTTATATATTGCTTTTTAAAATCTCACCATGGTGCCAATGTGTCTCTTATGGTCTAAAATACCTACCCAAACCAATGGTAATAATAGCTATAATTTATTGAGTTCTTACTACGTGCCAAGGTCTGTACTAAATGCTTTACGTCATTGCCCGATTAAAAGATTTATGTGTAAAGCGCTGAGAACAGCAACTGGTGCTGAAACTATGATTACTGTCTCAATTAATTCTTATGGCAACTCCATGAAGTTACTGTTATTATCTTCACTCTGTAGAAGAAGAAACTGAGGTTTGGAGGTAATCTGCTGTGGGTACCACAACTAGTAAGTGGCTGAGTCAGGATTCATATTCAAGTGTGCCACCAAAGACTGGGCTCTTACTAAATACATTTTGGTTCAGGGGTTGCAAACTCAAATATCTACAGAGCCAGGCAAGTAACATGGGGCCAGGTGGTGACTTTGGCCAACTTGGGGGTTTGTCCAGCCAAAAGGGGTTGTTGCCACATGGAAGTGTCGGACAAGGCTCCCCATTTTTTAAGAGAAACTGTGAATCAGGTTTTCATGTGAAATATACTGAATTTTAGATTATAGCAATATATTTAATTTTAAAAAGTAAGATATGCAATAAAATATTTCAGGTAAAAAAAAAACAAAACAAAAAACACACAAAATCACAAAACAAAACAGTCTGTAGCCCAGATTTGCCCAAGAAGCCCAATATTATCTATTTTAGAAGCACTAGCCTGGATCCCAGAAAAGTCTAAACTCTCCTTTGCTTTCCACTTTGCCCACACAGGACAGAAACTTTAGGCCAGGGATCAGCAAATTTTTCTTAAAGAACCAGAGAGTAAATATTGTCAGCATTGCTGTCTCTGCCACAAATACGCAGGTCTGCCATAGTGGCATGAAAGTCGCCATTGAAACTATGTAAAAAATGGGCATGATCATGTCTCAATACAACTTTACGGATGCTAAAATTTGAATTTCATATTTTTTTACATATCATAAATATATTCTTTTGATATTTTTACAGCATCTGCAAAAAAACCATTCTTAGCTCATGGGCAGTGCAAAGATGAGTGATGCACAGGTATAGATCACTAAAAACTGGTGACTGTGTCTCCAGAAACTACTGGTATTAGTTGGTTCTAAGTCCTTAAGTCACCTTGAGTAAGCCCATTTCACAAGCAGATGTGGGCATGCGTATGGTTCCTAATTCCCACAGTGACGTGGATGGATCTGTTTTAGTAGTTTTTCCATTCCATCTTCACCTGAACCTTTCTTCCTATGCGCTGTTTTATGGAGTATGCAAAATAGCTAGCAATGAGGTAGTACTGCTGCCAACACCCTTGGCCTGCCCAGTGGCCCCTGGCACACATCACGACAAAAGCATAGTTGATGGGAAACTACTGGTCCAGTGCATTGACACAAATAGATAGCAGGGGATGGACAACAAAGCTATCATAAAGCCACCTGGCAAAAAACTCTGCTTACAACGCTAACACTTGTTGAACAGAACACAATTCCTAGAGTGGTTAGAAACTTTGGCTTTAGAATCAGCCAGACCTACACTTGAGTGTACCATTTACTAGCTGTGCCCTTGGGCTGACTTTGCTAAACCTCAGTTTCCTCATTCATAAAATAGGGATCATAATACCAGGCACATTATGAGGCTGTTTTGAGAGGTAAAGAGGATAAAGTATGTAAAATACTTAGAATGGCACCTGGTATACAACAAGTGCACAATGTGTGTTGCTCATGATTTAGTACCCAGTCAACTGAAAGGAGATAGGGCTTAAAAACAAACAGGAATATGTGAATGAAACTCTAAAATCTGAACAAGAATAAGTAAGGCCTTTTTTCAATATCAGGGAAGAAATTGTGGGTCTGTATTTCTTCTAAGAATTTCCTTGAGTCTTCTTTCCTGATCCCCATTCTTGGTCCTGAGTCTATTCCTTGTCTGGTAACCAAGGAGATGTTCCACATATTTCATCACATTTATAATGAATGCCCCTGGCTTGGAGTCTGCTTGTAGCAGGAATTAAATATATGGCACTTTTATTATTATTAGATAATAATAGACATAATGATAGTAGACATCATAATAATGGCACCATTCATAGTGCAATGATGAAACCACAGGCTTTGCAATCTGGATTCTGCCACTCACCAGCTGTGACACCTTCATCTCCTCTGTGATCCACCATTGTATTGTCCACAGGAAAGAACCCAAACTCCGTAAAAATAATTTGAAGAGGTTAATTCTGAGCCGAATATGTGCGACCCTGGCCCGGACAGCCACTCCCAAGAAGCCTTGAACAAGTGGTCTCGTGCAGGGGTGGGGAACCCATGGCCTTCTGATTTTAAGATTGTTCTTTTTAAAGCATCAAACGAAGCAAGAAAAGCTTCATCTATCTCTACTGCACCCCTTTTAATAAAAGGATTTGTTTTGTAAAATTTGGATTCAGTCAAAAGGCTGCACTTAAGGACCTAGAAGGCCACATGTAGCCTTAAGGCCGCAGGTTCCCCAATACATGGAAGACATATGTTAGTTTGGCCCAAAAAGGCAGGACATCTTGAAGCGGAGCATTACAGGTTATAGGTTTAAAGATTCTTTGATTTGTAACTGGTGAAAAAAAATGAAGCTTTGTCTAAAGGCTTGGAATGTTTTAAGTTAAGGAAGTCTGTTGGCCGGGCGCAGTGGCTCACGCCTGTAATCCTAGCACTCTGGGAGGCCGAGGCGGGCGGATTGTTTGAGCTCAGGAGTTCAAGACTAGCCTGAGTAAGAGCGAGACCCCGTCTCTACTAAATAAAAAAAATAGAAATTATCTGGACAACTAAAAAATATATAGAAAAAATTAGCCGGGCATGGTGGCGCATGCCTGTAGTCCCAACTACTCGGGAGGCTGAGGCAGGAGGATCACTTGAGCCCAGGAGTTTGAGGTTGCTGTGAGCTAGGCTGACGCCACGGCACTCACTCTAGCCAGGGCAACAGAGTGAGACTCTGTCTCAAAAAAAAAAAAACGGTTTTTTTAAAAAAAAAAAAAGGAAGTCTGTTAATCAGAGACAAGCCACCAGACATATATCCAGACTCAAGTGATCCATTAAGTAAATTGATGACCTACAGCTGTGGTTCAGGCTTTGTCTTGCATAGCCTTAGGCCGGTTCATGAGCTGCAAAGGACATCTCCAAGAAGGGAAGGGAGCATGCCAAGCATGTCTGACCTCCCTTCTCCTGGCCAGCAACTCAGTAAATAAGATAAGCAATGTGAGGTTTCAGCTATGTGCCTAGCCCACTGGAAGCACTTAATAAGTGTCAGCCATTATTGTGACATGCCCAGAGCTTCGCAAAAATTATCTCACGCTCATGTATGGCCTTACTTCACTTACAATAACTGCTCTGAGATACAAGCCCAGCTCTGTCTGATTCTGAGCCTTGACCACTTTCCACGACACCACACCGCCCCTCCCTCCTCTCCATGCTGCCTTCCTCAGCAGGGACCAGGACAAGAATGCATCATTTCATGCTGTGTTGTGGCGAGAAGTTTGGAAAATTGTTTGTCATTGATAGGAACTGCAAGAGCCATTAACTGTCCCCAGAGATTGGTTAATTGGCTAGTTAAACAACACCCACAAGGATTACCAAACACCCACAACCGAGTTAAGTCAAGTTTATGCTGAAGAAAGGAAAGGAAGTCAGTGCAGACAGTTGCTCCAAGATGCATCCCTCAGCCAATCTGTGGCTCCCGAGGGGGTGAGCCACACAGCAAGAGACAGTGTGAGCTGTGATCTTTGGGGAGGGCAGAGAGGGAAGAGGACGGCCCTGTGGTCAGATGTGAGCACTGCTGGGGAGAGTGGACTATGCCCAAATGCCTGGATTCAGATCTTGCTTGGAATTCTGGCTCCAGTACGTACCTGAGGGATTTCAAGCAGAATTCTTAAGCCCAGTGTCCTCACCTGTAAAATGGGAAGATCTAATAAGCTGATGTACTTAAATTCCACCTGTTTTTTCCTTCACTGATCGGGGGAGAGGAGGAAGATAAGAAGACAGTCCTCATAATCGGTGCTTATGCTTCATGGTTTTTCACCCTTCTACTTGAGTGCCAACATCACACAAAATCTAAGCAGCAACAAATTTCAGTCTTCTGCTTTTTATTGTTTATTTTTTGCCTCTACTGCTCTCCTTTTTGTGCCTTAAAGAAAGATGCGGTTGGGCCTACCTTAGACACAGCCTCCAGCAACCAGAAAAAGGATCTGCACTGTGGGGGTGAGGACCCAGGCTGGGCCCCAGAGGCCCTGTCTCCTCCCCCTGGCTCAAGACTGTATTTGTTTCCACAGGGGCTTTCCGAGGCGTGTGCAAGAAAATCGATCACTTCCCTGAAGATGCTGACTATGAACAGGACACGGCTGAGTATCTCCTGAGTAAGTTCCCGAGCTTCTTGGGTGTCCCCTGGTGGCAAGGGAATAGTCCCTGCCATGACTCAGCTCCCTCTGAGTTTGAGGTTTCTCAGTATCCATCCCTAGAAATGGATAAATGCAAAGGAGCTTCAGATGCCACTAGACAAAGACATTCAAGTGGTTCTGATATCTATGTCTCTTTTCATTCCAATGAACCAGAAATAGAAAGGAAAGGAAAAAGTAGGTGAGTCAAAACCAAAAGGTTCTTTTTAGTCTGCTTAGGAGAAAAATGTAAGGAATTTTCTTGAACTTGAATACAAGTTTTCGCCTTCCCCAGGGGGTTGATTTGAGGTGCTAATGGGCACAGCGCTGATGGGTGAGGTGAGGTGCTAATGGGCAAGGTCCCAACGGGCAAAGCCTGGGAGAAGAAATACAAACCAAACATCACCTCTCCTTTGACTTCCCTTCAGTTTCAATTCCACTGGGACAGGACCAGTGTCTCCATAGAATTTTTCCAAGGTCAGTCACCTGGATATGACACGAACTGTCACAACTACAGCATGTGGGAGCTAGTAGAGTGTGGCGGCTTTGAGCAAGCCTCCCGGAATTGGCTTCGACCCTGGTTTGACTCCCTACTAGCTGGATTGGCCCCTGGGCAAGTTGCTTCACCTCTCTGTCTCTTAAATTTCTTCATCCATTCTGAAATGGAGATTATAATATCATCTATCTGACAGGGTCATGAAAATGAAATAAGCTAATGCATATTACACTTAGCTCCGGGCCCAACATGCAGTCACGAGGCAATAGATGTTAGCTCTTGCTTGTTGCATGGGATTAGCAACAGCAAAGTTCAACTGCAGACATGGCCTTACATTGGTCTGGACTCAGAGAGAACTTGGTTTGGGATTTAAATGTGATTTCTTCAGCAAAAAATATATATCCAGTTCACGCAAAAGGAAAATGCTAAGGCATTGACTCATTTGCAATTCAGGAGTGTTAAATTTAAGGTGTTTTTTTTCTAACTGCCATTATAAATAAAAACTCCAAGTAATTGTCCTATTCAGATTACGTTTGTAGCTCATAGCTTAAGAAGAGTGTTTTTAAAATTAAAATCATTTATAGCTTTAATCACGCCTGCTAGGCTGCAGATGGCTATGGATCTTAATCATATAACAATATAAGCAGTGTGGTCAATGTGAAAGGAACATTTGTTTTCAGGCTAACTTTTTAACACAAACATATCATTTATCCCTTTTTGGTCCTTATCCATCCAGTAGGATTTATTCAAATGCCCTCACATCAGCAGCTCAAAAGGATTCAGTGTGGGGAGGAAAAGCCACACATAGAGACGTAGCCTGACCAAAGTTTGGGGTTAACACACGGGTTGCTTGGACGTCCTCAAAAGAGAACAGCTTTATGGTCATCACGAATGGAGTTTTCCTGGAATGCCCATTGTTTTTCTTTGTTTTTCTTTCCTACTTTGATAAAATATTTTCACGTTTGCTCTGTTGAAGACTAAACAGAACTGTGACTTCTATTTCCAAGCTGGTTTCTGGAGTCCTTCTGAGAGGTCAATTGCTTTTCCAACAAGGCATTTTTCTCCCTTTTGGGAAAATGGGGTCCTCTGTTCCTTCATCTCCCCTCACCCCCACCAGATGGTCCACCTAAGCTTCACCGAGAGCCACAGAATCCAGCTAAGGTTAAGGAGGGGCCTTAACAAGCTCACGGATTTCCTGCTGGGAATTCTGGAATCAATCCCTGACCCAGCCACACAGGGCCAGGGGTGTGTCCCGAAGGGATCTCCCTGCCCATCCAGTGTTTATGCTTCCAGTTCCTGCCTTGACCCCTGCTAATGGAAAAAAAGACAAACTCCATAAAATAATTTAAAAGAGGTTTATTCTGAGTCAATATGAGTGACCACAGCCCTGGAGAAACATAATTTTAAGAGTTCCTGAGAAAGTGGTCCCAAGGTGATGAGGTTGGTTTAGTTTTATATGTTTTGGGGAGATGGGAATTGCAGGTAAAATCATAAATCAATATATGAAAGGTATATATTGGTTTGGCCCAAAAAGCTGGGATATCTTGAAGCAGGGGCTTGCAAGTCATAGGTGGATTTAGAAATTCTTTAATTGACAATTGGTTAAGAGAGTTAAGCTTTGTCTAAAACTTTGGAGTCAGTAGGAAGAATGCCTAAGTTAAGATATGGTGGTCTGTTATCTGTCATGTGATACCATGCCAGCAAAAAAGACCTGTTTAACTAGATTTTATGCATTGAAAGGCATGATTTAACCCTTGCCTTGCATGGCCTTACATCTTGTTTATAATTTGGTATCTTATTCCCTTAAAGAGTCTGTTTTGTCAGTCTCATGATTCCTATTTTAACACTAATATTGGTCAATCATTGTGTCTAAACTCCAAAAGGGAGGGAGTATAATGAGGTGTGTCCAACCTCCCTTCCCTTCATGGCTGAGAACTCAATTTTAAGGTTTTTCTAGGGTCCCCTTGGCCAAGAGAGCATCTATTCAGTCAGTGGGGGACTTAGGATCTTATTTTCAGTTTACACCCCCAACCCTGGTAGAACTGAGATTCTGCATATTGATTTTTCTGCTGTTTTCTCTTTCTCATGTGCTCTTTGGGGTAGATGACAGCTTAAACCCACAGCAGAAGGTTTAACAGCCCACAGGTTCTGTTGACTAGAAACTTCTATAACACAGCATTAGACTCAGCAAAGTCTTGCTCAGACCCTGATGGTGGAAATTCACTCGAACAAGCTCACTTCCCCATCCTTAAGACCCTAACTTAGCCCCAAATAGTTTGGGGAGAAGAAACAGAGAAGGAAGATAGTAAAACCTCTTGGTTCTGAAGCCACCATGTGTTCAGTGGGCTAAAAACAAATGCAGAGTGGACTCCAACTGACTTGGGAGAAAATAGCTGCCAAAAATGTCCTGTCTGAGGCAGACAGCTGTAGCCAGAGTTTATAGAATCTGCTCGCGTTTCATCTGTGGGGCAAAGAGTGGAGTCTGGCCACCAGTGAGTTGCCAAAGAGTCACTGCGCCATTTGGGAAACAGTCACATTTACACAACTCGTACCCACGCATTTCATATACACACTTTTATAACCAACCCAATTCAATAGCTTTGGACATTCATATCATTCCTTAGGGCATACCTCAAAGGCTAATCATTCTTTGAAAATTTTTTAAAAAGATATTCTCTTTTTTATCAATTACACTCATTCCATTGAATATTTGAACAAGTCCTGTCAATACACAATGCAAATGATCCCTTTAAAGGTTAGTTCACAAGATACAAACGGGTGCTTGAAACCAGTTGAGGCAGACCCACCGCTAATATTTGTGGGGTCCCAGGGCAAGGGTCCAGTTGGAAACCCACAGGTCATAGGTGTAAATTTTTAGAAATTATAAGTAAGCTGTGCTGACAGCTGAGCCTATTACAAATAAGCTACACACATACCCAGGACCCCAGAGCCCACTCCCTGGGATTGTCCCTCAACCTGGGGGCTAAAGGAGCCACGGGGACCAGCCCTGCCTTCTGCAAGCCTGCATGGTAGCCAAGAAAAATTTTCAGAAGCTGGCAAGGACATTGATCTAATCACGCCCCAGGGGGTCAAGGCTGCCAGGATCCCCTTCCCCGATGCTTGGCTTCTCCCAGCAAGATTTCTAGACTGTTTAAAACCCCTCCCAAAACCTTACCATCACAGCAGAGAGGTGAAAGGAGTGCAGTTATCTGGGACCTAGACTGCCTGGACCCCACGTTGGGTAATTTGAAGCAGCTGCCTTGAAACCAAAGCAAGGACCCTTCTATCTTCTGCTCATTAAGAGAACCTCACCCCTGTGTGCCCCAACCCCACACCCCAGGTCTCCCCCATCACCCCTCCCAGGCAATCCCCGTGGACTAAATCAGTTACCAAACTTTCAGAAAACTTAAAAAAACAAAACAAGCAAACAAAAAGTGCAAAGAGCTTGGCAGTTAGAGCCTGAGCCATTGACACGCAGTAGCAAACAGAGAGGGCTGGAGCTAAACCATCAGGGAAACACACAGTGCACGTGGGCGGGTAGAGCCTTGAACGCCAAGTAATGTGAACGAAGCTTTGAACCCCTCCATGGCCAAAGTGAACTCATGGCCCTCCCTGCCTACATGCTGCTCCTCCTGCAGATGCCATTTTGATCCGGAAGGGCTCCAGCATTCCCTCACCGAGACTAAACACGCTCACAGCCCACAGCCAGTCCACACGCAAATTCCTTTGGCTTTACTTTCAAAATATAAAATACACTCTGAATCCGACAACGTCTCCCCAACTCGTCTACCACCCCAGTCCAAGGCACAGCGGGCTGTAGCCTGGGTTCAAACAGGGCCCCCCCTCAGAAGGGCCCCACCCTTGGGTCAATGGTCTGCTGTCACCATCTTGAAATTCTTAACAAATCTGGAACAAGAGGCCTCACATTTTTATTTTGCAAAAGGCCCTGCAAGTTACATAGCTGGTCCTGCCTGTTGTCTCCACTAGAACCTGAGCCCCATGAGGACAGGGCCCCTGGAGCTTTTGTACAGCAGTGAGCACAGAGTTTATCCACCTGGTACATTCTGGCCTGGACCTACTGGGAAATAGTCTTATCTTGGTTGGATAAATACTGGTATCCCCACCCAAGTCCTCTGCCAGGACATTAGGACCTGTCCATGATCCTGAAACTACGGCGAGGACACAAGGGCTTCCAGGACTCATCAACTCCTCACCAGTGTCCATTCTGAAGGGCAGTGCCTGTGTCTTGTGTGTTAAATGTTGCAGCTAATAACCCAGCACCCAGCACTGCACCTGGCATCTAGTAGGTGCTCAAGAAATATTTGTTTTGTTTTGTTTTGTTTTGAGACAGAGTCTCACCCTCTTGCCTGGGCTAGAGTGCCGTGGCGTCAGCCTAGCTCACAGCAGCCTCAAACTCCTGGGCTCAAGAGATCATCCTGCCTCAGCCTCCTTGATAGCTGGGACTACAGGCACGTGCCACCATGCCCGGCTAATTTTTTCTATTTTTTTCTTTTTTAGTTGTTTGGTTAATTTCTTTCTATTTATAGTAGAGACGGGGTCTCGCTCTTGCTCAGGCTGGTCGCAAACTCTAGAGCTCAAGTAATCCTCCCGCCTCGGCCTCCCAGAGTGCTAGGATTACAAGCGTGAACCGCCGCGCCCAGCCAAGAAATATTTGTTAAATGAATAAATAAATACATTTGTTCATTCAGTGACTAAAAGGGTACTAAATGGGCATTGCCAGACTCTGTCTGCAAATGTAGGTATGTGCTGGGAAAGATTTTGCATTTGGATGAGTGGTGTGAGGTCTGAGAGAAGTCCCTGTGTACAGGTCTGGCTACATAATTTGCAAATGAAAATCCCAGGCTCCTGGTTCAAAATGCAGGCAAAAAAGGCCTTTTCCTTTTTTCTGTGATCCCTCTTGTGACCTATCATGGTGTTTTTAATTTGCTGTTTAATATCACACTCCCTTGGGTGTGGGGGCACTCTCTAGGTGAGTGCAAATCTTCCCAGGGACCTGGAGCTTGTACCCACACCTGATTTTCCTGTGTTCACGGCTAGACCCCCACCAGGGGCACAGGTTGGCAGTAGTCACAGGGCTGAGGCTGAGGGAGTTCCAGGGAGGCCTGGAGGTGGGAAGGTGTTGGTGGTGGGTGGCAGGTAGGGAGGTGGGGGTGCATAGCGGGTGGATAGGGTGGTCCCATATGCATCAAGGCTCCAAGCCTCCAGCGCATGCACCATTGTCCCCTGAGATTCACAAAGCACACATTAAAGGGTACAATCGTTAAGACTCTCAGGATGGTGGTTGCAGAACACTGACCCCAAGCCCGGAGCCTCCTTCCAAACACAGGGCCCTGAGCAACTGCACTGGTCTCCCGCCCACGCACCCCTCTGTGCTGACTTCCCCTCGTGCAGCCCCTGCCCACGGTGGGTGGATCCGGGGGCTGGCTGGGTACAGGCAGAAGCGTTTTCCTTCTCTCTGCAGGGGCTGTGAGGGCGTCCAGTGTCTTTCCCATCCTCAGCGTCACGCTGCTGTTCTTCGGCGGGCTCTGCGTGGCAGCCAGCGAGTTCCACCGCAGCAGACACAATGTCATTCTCAGCGCCGGCATCTTTTTTGTCTCTGCAGGTGAGTGTCTGGCCCCCAGCCCTGATCTTTTCACAGACACCAAAACAAAGCCAGGGCTGTGTGGAGAAGCAATGCTATTCGGGGCTCCCTCTGGGGAAAGAGCAAGAAAAAGTGCAAGTTGTCATGCTAAGGATAAGAATGCAAAGAATTTCATTAGAACCAAAGATGCCAAAACTCCAGCTAAGGGTGGCATGAAGCAAAGACGGACAGGGAACAGGGTGTCAGGGTCAGGAGAGAGAGAGACTGATTAACAGGAGCATGTATGTATATGTTTATACATGTGCTAGGTGTGAACGGAGAGACTGAGTCAGTGTGTTTTAAAGGGCTCCACCTTTCTGTTCACTTGGGCACGTTCGCACACCATCTCTGGCCCTTTGTGGTATGTGTTTGCCAGTTAACTATTGTTCGCAGCTTTGCAAGCACTCACATCCTCGTATCACTCAAAGTGTCTCTGGGAACACGGTAAAGACCAACAGCCCAAGATGCTCTCAGGGAGGGCCTTGAGATCAATAGCAGACCCAACCAGGAGGCGGCCCACGGTGGCAAGGCGGACCAGAGATAATCTTCAGAAGAGGGTCCTGTTCTCTGCCTTCTCTCTCCTCCCTTCTCCAGCCCTCCTCTGGTGTCCTCATCTTCCTCAATTTCCTCTGGGTTTTCATCTTTCCTCTCATCCCTTTACCATCACTTTTCACCCCACCCCTCTCAAAGGTAGATCAGTGCTGTCTGGACGAAATGCTTTAGAGAAGCAAAGAACAAGGCAGAAATGGGGGAAGATGGGGCTTGACTCTTTGGTGATGACCTTCAAACTTTGCACAGGAATGGCAGAATATTTATTGAGACGGGAACGATGCAGGTGAGAAGGAGAGGCTTGCCCTCCCAGATCTGAATGCTGGCTCCACCAAGGGGACCTTGGGAAATGTGACCAACTCCTTGTAACTTGGCTTCCTTGACTATAACATGACAAACAATAATAGTATCAACTTCATGGGGTTATTGGAAGCAGACTGAACAGAAAAAGCACAGCATCATTTTCTAGTATTGGAAAAGCAAAAATATAGTTCCCAAGTCTAAAGCTCAGCATCCTGGTGCCCTGTGGAACTTGCTTAGGTTCCTTCCCCACGGTTTTCACTTCTGTGAAAGGGGAAAGTGGGACCGTCCAGTTCTGACTCTCTAGAACTGACTCCAGCAGAGACCGGAGAGGAGGCTGCCACCTTGCCCCAGGGAATGTGGTCAGCCCAAGGGTGGTGGTCTCTGACCGCTCTCTGTGTGGACAGATGTCAACAACTGGCAAACCCAGGGACTTGCCTGGCTTTGAGACACCGTGCTGCCACTGATGGCCCTGACCAGACCTTATAGGCTCTGCTGGATCCGGAGGATCAGGACTGATGTTGTGCTGACGTGAGAGTTTCCTAAGAACAAGAGAAGATCATTATTTTGTCCCCCAAGGGGATTGTTAGGCAAGAGTGTGTCACCAGCCACTTTCTTCTTACAAGAGGTGTTGTGTGGGATGGCAGGTAGATTAGACGCATAAGAACTGAAAGCGCATGGGTTCATGGAGAAAGCCCTGACAGGAAGCAGGAAGCTTGGGGTGTAATACTCAGCCCCTCCACTAATCTCCCCAAGCACCCCTAAGATCCTCAGCTTTTCCACCTCTAAAATGAAAGGAGCAGAGAATTCAACCCTCTCTAAGTCTCTGTTTTGCTCAGCTGCTCTAAGGTTTGTGGTTTCAAGCAAGCAATCAAGAACCCATTTTTGAGCACCTACTGTGTGCCAGGTTCTGTGCACAGTGCTCAAGAGCATGAGCTCTGAAGCCAGGCTGCGTGGTACAAAGCTTGGCTCCTACTTCCCTGCTGTGTAGCCTTGGGCAAGTCACTCAACCTCTCTGTGCCTCAATTTCCCCATCTGAAAAATGAGGATAGTAACAGCCCCACTTCTTGAGTCTGTTGAGAGGATTAATGAGTTGGTATGGCTAAAGTGCCCAGAAAGGTGCCTGGCATCAAGTATGTGCTCAATACATAGTAGCTGTTGTTATATACATTGTACCATTTAATTCTCACTGTCAACTCAAATCGTTCACTTGTTCAACAAATGTGCATTGTGCTCTCCCTATGGGTCAGGCTCCGAGCTAAGAGTTATGGGCATAGCAATGAACAAGGTAACCCTAGTCCCTGCCCTCAGGGAGCTTGCAGTCTAATGGGTGGAACAAAGTGATTGACCATTCACATCGTGTTTTTCCCGAGCCTTCTTACTGAAATCTAAATCCACCATGGCTAAGAGTTCTGGGTTCAAATCTCACTTCAACCATTTCCTAGCTGTGTTTGACATGGAAAGTTACTTAATCTTCTCTATGTCTGTTTCCTCATCTGAAAAAGGGGGATAATTTTTTTAAAGGCAGGCCTATTGCAATGATTAATTGTGATGGTGTATACAAAGGCTATGCACAGTGCCTGGCATACAGTAAGTGCCCTATAAATGATTGATGACTCACTTGGCTTCTTGCCTCCTTTTACCTAGTCTGACATCCGAGCCTCTCTTTAAACTTCTCTTTCTTTCTTTCCTCCTCTGACCCACCCAGCAAGACCTCCTTTTGGGGCTTCCCAAACTTTGCCACCAAAATTTCCCAGCTGGCAGAGGAGAGAGAAAATATGGCTCTAGGGAATCAGGGGGCATCGCTAGAAGCCACCTTCATTGAGCCGATATGTCTCTGAAGTCTGCCTCCCATTTAACTTAAAAATTCATGTGAATTCTGCTTTCTCCTTCCTATTATATCCAGGTTCATTTTAATATAAAAGAATGGTCTTCCCTACTAATCTTCAAGCCAAATTGACACTCCAGGAAGAGAAGCCGTTTTTCATCCTGCGGTTTCTTGCAGCCTGACACAGAGCTGGAAGTGTCAACCTCCAATATTAAGAAACAGCTCATAATGAGAACTTGCTGCCTACCTGCTGAATGCCCGTGTGGATAGAGCCAAGAGGAGACAGGGCGGAAGCAGATGCTGGCCCTTTCCTCTGGGGGCAAGTTCTAGATGGAGTATGATCAGAAGTCATATTCAAAATATTAATAACCCTAATGCATGTGCGCCAGCCAATCAGAATGGTAGCACTGGAGCAGAGTCCTGTGGGTCCTGTTACGCTGAGCTTTAATCCTTTGGTTGCTCGACTGTAGGGAGATCGAGGGGATGCCCAGGAGGAGTATGGAACATGCCACAGATGGAGAGAGGACTCAGGAGGCTCTCAGAAATGGTTGCTTACCAACTGGTGTTGGGAACTTAAATGAGGGACAACCCCCATGTAGCACCACCCTGTACAGGTAGCCTAAATTTGGAGGTAAGCAGACGCCAGCTGGTGTACCAACCTCCATGAGTCATTGCTGGCACCAAGCCCTGGATGAGGCCCTTGAAGCAAAGGGACAAAAAGAGACATTTCTTCCCCTTTTGAGCAATAACGTGAGAAAGGTAGCCAGACATGGGCATAGCCCTCCAAATCTACTGTTTCTTCTTACCACTCCTTAGGGAGTCGATTCCTCTCCAGTGGGCTGAGCAGCTATTTCCAATGCTATTCCGTTGGCACTTGGGGAAGCTAAGCCCGCACACCTTGTTTATTGGCGATAACAGCTTCGTGTTCCCCAATTCCTGACATTCAAACAACAGCTGAGCTAAAGCATTGTCTTATCCTGTGCAGATAAAAAGACTTGGTAAGCTAATGTCCCTTCCCCATGGGGTTTATTCATTCCCCAAATTGTAGCTCTAGACCCATATGCATTGGACAGCTCCATTTGGACTCTCCATAGGCACTTCCAACTCAGTGTATCCAAATCTCCCCTTTTTTCTAAGCCTGGTCTCTTTGCTGCCTCTTATTTTAGCTCACGAGCCTTCCAATCGTCCAAACTAAGACCCCAATCAGTCATTCTCATTTCCTTCTCTCACACTCCCTGGTCAATGGCTTTCATCTCCTAGCTCATCCCTATTCAATTTTCAGGATCCAGCTCAAATGTCACCTCACCTTCACTGCACAGAGCTTAGTCCTTCTGTCTCCCTTTGCTCCTGAACCATTTGGTATGTCTCTGATAGAGCTCTTACCGCATGTTGCTGTGACTGCATTTATATGTCAGTCTCTCCTGCTAATGGTAAGGAATTCAAGGGCAGGGACGTGTATCTTGTTTGTCTTCCTCATGACTTAGTGCCAAAGATTAAGTGTTGATGGAACAAACTGCTTCTAAGGGGAAATAAATGTATTCTGAATTCTATTGCACTTGTTGTAGGAGGAGGGTGTATTCCTTAGCTGAGTGCACACTGCCTGGGACTGAGCAGCAGAATTTTTCATTTCCCAAGAGATAGACCATGCAAGAAGAGCTCAGTGGTTGGATTTCCCAGCTCTAATCCATTCTCCTCTCTCCCCGTTACCTCCACATTTTCTATAAATATTTCAAGACTCAAAGTGACAGTCACCTCTGAGCTTTATAAAAGATGTGTTTTTCTTTTTCCCTCCTCTTAGGGTTAAGCAACATCATCGGCATCATAGTTTATATATCAGCCAACGCTGGAGACCCTGGGCAGCGCGATTCCAAAAAAAGTTACTCCTATGGCTGGTCCTTTTATTTCGGAGCCTTCTCTTTCATCATCGCGGAAATTGTAGGAGTGGTTGCCGTGCACATCTATATTGAAAAACATCAGCAGTTACGTGCCAAATCCCACTCGGAGTTCCTGAAGAAATCTACTTTTGCCCGCCTCCCGCCCTACAGGTATAGATTCCGGAGGCGGTCGAGTTCTCGTTCCACCGAGCCCAGATCCCGAGACCTGTCCCCCATCGGCAAAGGCTTCCACACCATCCCCTCCACTGACATCTCGATGTTCACCCTCTCCCGGGACCCCTCAAAGATCACCATGGGGACCCTCCTCAACTCTGACCGGGACCACGCGTTTCTACAGTTCCACAATTCCACGCCCAAAGAGTACAAAGAGTCGCTGCATAATAATCCGGCCAACAGGCGCACCACGCCCGTCTGAACTGACCTCTGGCCTCTGCCCCACACCCAGCACAGCCTTGGGGGAAGTGTACAGAGATGTCTCTGAGGTTGCATGGCATGGTCCTCGTGATGGTATTACTTTTTACAAAGAATGAAACCAAATGGACTCAGCCCTGCCCCACATTTGCCTGTCCACCTCCGAGTCCCAGCCCTCCATCCCTCTCTCACTTTTCAAGCCAATCTTTAACGTCAGTCCTCTCTCCGTATCTGTGCCAGATGTTTTCCTTTCTTCCTTCTTTACTGGAAGGACCTTCACATTCTTCCCTCCTTGGAAGAGGACTTTACTAAAAGTCACAGGTGGTGGCCAGGGGGGATTTCCGAATCCCCATCAGGTGCGTTCATAGCTGTCCCCATTGTCTACCCACACAAATCCTCAGGAAACCAACCGCCCGGGCGGCCCTGAGGGAGGCATTCACCTTTCCGTGTTAGAAAAACATGACCAGAAATCAAAGATGTCAGAGCCCCGAAGCAGCTAATGTAATAAGCACTCATGTTATTAAAGGTTTTGCCTTGTCGTAACCCACTGAGCTGCGGGAGTTTTGTTTCCTCTGGGTATTTCCTACACAAACTCGCTCCCCCGCCACTGAACTGGCTCATCTCTGTCTTGAAAGCTGGGCTTTGCTCATTTACACTCTAGCGACTAGGAGTGACCCCTCTTCACCTGTTGAAGCCAGTAAGGTGTCCCCCACAAATGCCAGAGTCGGTGTGTTTCTCCACTTGAATCCCTGGAGGCTACCTGGGGGTGAGCCTGTGAACACTGGTGTTGAAGATCTAACTCTGGCAAGAACCTTGGGCAAGTCACCCAAGCTGCAAGCCTCAGTCTCCTCCTCTGTAAGATGGAACATGATAATAGTGCTCTCCTTCGTAGAGTTGTGAGGTTTAAATAAAATATCATATGTAAAATGATTAGCACATTGTAAATAATATACTTTTAAATTTTTTTGAATGGATTCTAGGCAGAGTAAGCATTGTATTAGTCTGCTTGTGATGCTGTAACAAAATATCATAGACTGGTAGCTTAAACAACAGACATTTATTTCTCATAGTTCTGAAGGCTGGGGAGTCCAAGATCGAGGTGTCAGCAGATTCAGTTCCTGGGGAGGGCTCTCTTTCTGACTTGTAGATAGCAGCCTTCTTGCTGTGTCCTCCCATGATGAAAACAGCAATCTCTCTCTCTTCCTCATTTTATAAAGCCCCAATCCTATTACAAGGGCTCCACCTTCATGATCTCGTCTAACCCTAATGACCTCCCAAAGGCCCCATCTCCAAATACCATCCCACTGGAGGTTAGGGCTTCAACATATAAATTTTGGTTGGGGGAGGGAGAGGGGCGTGGCCACAATTCAGTCTACAGCAAACATTGCTGCAGGAAAATAAAAGCCAAAGGAAAGTTATTTTATATGGGGGGAGGGAGAGAGTATATTTTGCATAGGCTCTGAGGGCTCTGGGAATAGAGAGTGGAAGGACATTTGAATATTTTGAATATTTGATTTAGAAAGCGTGAGGAATATGTCACCTCTGCCAACAGTGACTTCCTTGAGAATTTATGCCATTCACCCAGGACTTCAAACTTCCAGGGAGCCTTCCTACTTAGGGTTCCAGCGTTCTAGGAGGCAGGATTACGGTCCTAAGAACTCACACTTATCTAATGATGCAGGGTGCCAGGCTGTGTTCTAGTGCCTCACACACAGGAAATCATTTTACCTTCCCAGTGAGTAAGATATTATTGATCTCCCCATCTTATCAATGAGGAAACTGAAGAAAGAGGGGTTACATGACTTACCCAGATTTTATCCCCACTATGGGACAGAAGTCTTGGGAAACTAGTAACTTGCTCCCACTCATGCAGTAAATTTTATTATCAAACGTGCACTAGGAACGATTCATTGCATTCAACACTTAACAGTCACTGCATGCAAATGACACTCACATACATCAGATTATATCATTTAATCCTCAAAGCAACCATGTGTAGTAGGAACTATCATCTCCATTTTGGCAGATGAGAGAACAGAGGCTCAAAGAGTAAGCGTCTTGGGTGCTAATGAGCAAAGCCTGCGTTCAGATCCAAGCCTCTGCTTCCTACATCGGATGGCTACCCCAGTGTCCCAGCATTTTCCAAATCTTAGTCATCTGAGTACCACTCTTAGGAAGTTTTTCATATCCACATACCACATAAACGATTATTTACCTAATGTTTTTCTTTAAACTTTTCCCTTTAATAAGTAGATTTTGAAAGGGAAATTTATATCACTACTGGGAAAGGAAAACTGGAATTCCTTGCCATGAGCAAAAGGTAACTGAGAAAATAAATACAATAAAAACAACACGATCACGCTGCATTCTAGCTGTCGCTTGTCCTAAGCTGAAGACTAGCTGCCAGCTCTTTGACAAAAGGATATAACCGAAGTGTTAGAGAGGTGTTAAAAGATATTCTAGCACCAAAAGAAGATGCTTTCCTTGGCTTAATCAGAAGGACCAAAGGAGAACCCCAAAGGGAATACCTTTCTCACTGTGTCATCCAATGCTTTATGACACTGCGGCCGTGCATCCTATCACATCATCTCCTCCCACTCTTGGGGAAAAGTGGCTCCTGTCACCCTTGGAGAGGGACAGATCTGAGAGCTGGAACAAATAGGTGATGAACACTGTGAACAGGAGGAGGCAGCATCCAGACACCCTGGGAACTAGGAGTTTGTCAAAAACAGGCCATCTGGGGAGTTGATCCAGGGTGGAGAGAAAGGTCCCAGGGTCTTAACTAGCTGGGCGTCTGTCCTGGGGGCCAAGTATGAAGCCCTTTTGCAAGGGCCAGAGAGCTGCAGGAGAGAGATGGGCGCGTGAGCCCTGGAAGGACCCCCTGCACCGTCCCTGCGAAGCTTCCACACAGCGAGCCTCAGGGTACTTTTGCTTAACGACTGCTCGGCGGGACCCAGCTGGCTGGCACCAAATAAATATTAATATCGGCACTTCCAGGTAGCAGCCGGGATTCTGGCCAATCCTTGCCGTGCAAATCCCTGTGGAGAACATTCACATTCACTCAGGCACCACCCTGTGTGCCAAGCGCTGTGCCATGAACTTCACTTATTTTGTCTCGTTTAATCCTAATCTTGTGGTTGGTAGTGTTGTTAAACCCACGGGCTCGATGTTGAAACTTGCAAGTAGACAGCAAAGCAGGTACACAAACCCATGTCTGTCTGACTCCAAAGCCTATGCACAGCCACTCTGTAAGCTCTCCTGGTCACGCTTCTCAAATCTCTTGCTCCATCACCGAGTTCTCCAACTCCTTCTTCCCCAAATGCAGTCTCCTTTTTTCAGCTCACTCATTTCTAGACCAGCAGGTCCTTTCACCAATCTCAAGACTAGATGCTTAGGTTTCTCTTTGACGGTGTTTTAACGTGCAGCTCCTGAAACTCATCTTTTGCCAAGTTATGTCTCTGCCTTTCGAGAGGAGAGAGGCAGCTCGGCATAACATTGAAGCACATGAACTCTGCAGCTGTATCTGTCCAGATTTAGAATCCCAGCTCTGCATTTATCAACCAGAGACCTCCAGCAAGATAATCTCCCCGTACCTCAGCTTCCCCATCTGTAAAATGGGCACAAAAGTAGTACTTACGCCATAGGTTTGTTATGAGGATGAAATGAGCTTATATTCATGAAACACTTGGAAAAGAACTTGAAACATAATAAGCATCATATAAAAGTTATCTATTATTATTTAATGTGGTTCTCAGATTTACATTTTTTTCCATTTGGGCCCTTTTCTACCTAGACAATCTTATTTTCCAGATCTTGTCAGCACACGCTTCTGCTCTAATCAGGTCCATATCCACACTGCACCCTGGCTATATCCACACGTATTCCCAATTCTCTGCCTTTGCCGATAAATGTTCTCCCTGTCTGAAATATTTTCTCTTGTCTTCTTCAAATCTTACTCATCTTTTAAGGCCAAGATCAACCCTCATGCTTTCCAAGAAGTCTTTAGTGACTGCTCAGGCCATCCAGTCTCTCACTTCTTGGCATTCGTTCATTCATTCATTCAACCCATATTATTAAGCACTTACTATGTGCCAGTGCTATTGATTGGGTGTTCGTCCCCTCCAAACATCATGTTGAAATTTGACCCCCAATGTTGGAGGTGGGGCCTAGTGGGAGGTGTTTGGGTGGGTTGTGGGGGCAGATCCCTCATGAATAGATTAATGCCCTCCCTGGTGGGGTGGAGGGAGGGAGGGAGTGAGTTCTATTAGTTTCCAGGACAGCTAGTCATTAAAAAGAGCCTGGCACCGGCCCTGTCTCTTGCTTCCTCTCTTGCCATGTGATCTCTGCACACATTGGTTCCCTTTGCCTTCCGCCCTGAGTGGAAGCAGCCTGAGGCTGTCACCAGATGCCCAGTCTTCCAGCCAGCAGAATCGTGAGCCAAATAAACCTCTTTTCATTACAATCACCCAGCTTCAGATATTCCTTTACAACAACACAAAACAGATTAAGACAGCCAGAAGCAGCTATAATCCGGACAGATATGACTACTGTCCTCATGGAACTCTCAGTCTAGTGGGGGAGAGAAACATTAAACAAGTGAGCACACAAATCGACACCATTTAAAGATGTGATCTACGCCATGAAGGGAAAATATAATGCAAAATATACAGAGGAATATAAACAGGGATCTCTAATTTTGCCAGGGGCTCAAGGAAGAGGAAGTGACATTTAGGATCAGACCTGAAGGCTAAGAACAGTAGCATCAGATGAGGGCAGAAGACAGAGCTGGGTCCAGAGGATGCAGCATATACAGGCATGTCAAGGATTTTGGATTTTGACTCTAAGTGCATTTAGAAGCCACTTAACAGTTTTTAATCAGGGATATATTGGACACTATCTAATATGTATTTCAGAAGTTTAGTAAGTTAGGCACCCCGTGAAATACTCATTTCCTTAATCTCACCTCTGGAAATCGTTCTTTAAGGGCTTGTATCATTGCCTGCTTTGTCTACCCTAGTAGGTAAATATGACCATGTTCTGGACGTGATTCTGCCTCCAATCACAGCTGATTAAATCACAAGATCACACCTGATACGAGGCCAGCCAGTCCATTCATGGGGTGGCCAGTGGCTAGGATTTGTGCCTGGGCTCCAAAAGGTCAGCTGTCCCAATTAGATGATTGCTACTGGGATTTTCTTTTCTTTTTTTTTTTTTTTTTTTTTGAGACAGAGTCTCACTCTGTCACCCTGGCTAGAGTGCCGTGGTGTCATCTTAGCTCACTGCAATCTCAAACTCCTGGGCTTAAGCAACCCTCCTGCCTCAGCCTCCCAAGTAGCTGGGACTACAGGCACCTGCCACAATGCCTGGCAAATTTTTCTGTTTTTAGTAGAGACAGGGTCTCGCTGTTGCTCAGGCTGGTCTTGAACTCCTGAGCTCAAGTGAACCTCCCACCTCAGCCTCCCATAGTGCTGGGATTACAGGCAGGAGCCACCATGCCCAGCCTCTACTGAAATTTTTAAGTAAGAGACACAGAAGGCAATCACTAGCTGGCTACAGGGACCAGAGCAGAAAGGATATGAGGGAGCCAGCCATGGGGCTAGGGCAGCAGCAGTGGGCCAAATGCAAGCTGATATTGTTTAAAAACAGTTTGGTAAAGAGAGGAACACCCTGCAAAGGCTTCCCATTGTACTTAAATAAAATCCAAAGTTTTGCTAGCATCTACAGGGTCTTGCATTATCGAAAGCACACTGACCTATTCAACATATCCCGTGCTACTTTCATCTCGCTACCTGCACTACAGTCAGGCTGTCGTTCCTTTTCAGTTCCTTGGTCAAGCCAAACATTTCTGTCCCAGGGCCTTTGCACCTGCCATTCCGACTGCTTGAAATGTCTTCAGTCTCTCTATATGGCTGGTCCTTTATCATCCTTCACATCTGAGCTGACAAGTCACCTCCTCAGAGAGGACTTCCTTTGCCAGCTCTGTGAAATAGATAGATCACCTGTTATTCTTTATTAGAGTCCATGTTTATTCCCTTGATAGGGCAAAAGTTTGTAATATTTTATTTTTGTGGATTTCTTCACTTGTTTTTTATAGGTTTCCCCACAAGAACATAAGTCCTTGAATGTATCCTCCATGCCTGATATGGAGCTATTCATCTGGTGGGTGCTCAAATACAGGAAGGAAGGAAGGAAAGAAGGAAAGAAGGAAGGAAGGAAAAAGGAAAGAAGGAAGGAAGGAATAAAGGAAGGAGGGAAGGAAGGAAGGAGAATGCATTAGGAGCTGTTCAGAGGAAAGCAAAAACATCACAAGGGAGAGGAAGAGAGTGGCTTCCTTGTTTTGTAATAGCTTCCCTGTCCCATTTCCTCAAGGCCCAGGTGTATCTAAGTTGCCGTTCTCAGATCCCCGGGACACTTTTTCTGCATTCCTTCAACAATCCTCCCTTTCCTTGAGCAAGCCTGAGTGAGTTTCTGTTCCTAGTTACCAAATAAACACTGACTAGAAACTGTGCCTCAGGAAGCTTCTAGAACTGGGGAACACCCAGCCATAGAGGGGCAGCTGAGAGTCTCTCTTAGAGACCATAGGAGTAGGACAGCCATGCTACTTCTAGGTATTTAGTCAGGATGTTTACTGAAGAGAGATCAGAACCTCCATGCAAGTTCAGTTCAGAAAGAGCTAAGACAGAGAGAGAACTGGGAACCAGAAACGAAGTGGCAAGGTCCGAGGGTCTGATAAATCATCATTCTAAAATCAAAGCCACCTATAGGCAATGGCAAAGCCAGGCCATCAGGTTGAAAATAAGCAACTCCTGGATGTTAGATGAAATTGCTATTATGTTAGTTGCTTTTTTGTAAATAAAAACAAGTTTCGAGATGGTGATCTGGACTTAATGGATCCTTCTCCGATGCTTTAGGCAAGATGCTTTTGGCTGCAAGTAACACCTAACTCCACCTTAACTAGCTCGTATTAGTCAGGTAGCCTAGGATATCTGTCATAAATAAATCCCCAAATCTCAAGTGCTTAACACAATAAACCTTTATTTCTTGCTCAATGCAAGTATTCCTGGGTAGCTCTGCTCCAAGCAGTGACTCAGGGACCCAAGCTGCTTCTGTCTTGCAGTTCTGCCATCTTGTGGCTTCAGGGTTGTCCTGGTGTCATCCACTTGGTAGATGAGAGGAAGAGGGAAGGACAGTGGTGAGAAGGTGAAGGATCATGCACCTAAACTTAATCACCCTAGCCCAGAAGTAACCCACTTTATGTTGCATTGGGTTGGTGAGAATGAATCACATAGTACTGTCTAGATTCCAGGGGAAGGGATGCCAAAAATGCCATCCATGGCTGAAGAGTTGCTTCCAAGTAATAACTCTATATAATATAAGGTGTGCACAGGTCTTTGGCAGGTAACTAGTCATCTCTGCCATACAACTTAAATAAGAAAAATGTATCTTCCATAAAAAGAAATCTCAAGGTAAAGTGGTCACAGGGTTAGTTACTTCAGCAGCTGAAAGATAAATTCAGGGATCCAATGTCTTTGCATTTTTCCACACTCCATTCTTTGGCCAGTGTCCCATCACATCCAGATACGACATCCAGCAGAAAGGGGCTGCCTCTTTCCTGTGTATCTTTAAAAGTGAAGGAAGTGTTCTCAGAAGCACACTAGTAGACACTCTCCTTATTCTTGCTACACAGTATTGGGTCATGTGTCCACTCCTAAGCCAGTCACCAATAAGGGGAATAAATTACCATGGGCAACCAAGACCTCTGGTTCTCAGCCCTAGCTGCACAATAGACTTACCTGGATGGAAAATTTTTAAAAATACAAATGTCCAGTCTCTATTCCAGAGATTCCTATTTGAATTGGTCTGGGCTTCAGAAGTTATCAACTAATAGTTTAAGGACTAAATTTCCATTCACCCACTTGTTTAGCTTGATCCATAGGGTGCTTATAAAATTCGGGAACTTAAAAATGACACAGAAAATGGGGCAAAATATTGACAATTGGTAAATCTGGGTGAAGGATATACAGAAGCTGTTTATAAACCTTCATACGATTTTTCTTATAGATTGAAATTATATCAAAATTTAAGGATATCAAGAAAGGGAAAAAAATGGGAACTTTACACATAAAAGCCAGGATTTACGTCTTCACTTGAAAAATCAGGAAATCTAGAAAAACTAACCCTGTATTCCTGCAGAAAATTAAAAGCAGGCCTGAGTAGCAATGCCCACACTTTTGACCAAGCACCTCCAGGGCAAAGGCCTGGGCACCTGTATTGTTAGCTAATGCTCAGGTGAGTCTTATAATCAGGTAAGCTTGGGAATCACTCTCTGGAGTCCTTTAAATTTTTATTCATTTTCTTCTATCCTGTTCCATCCTCTTCCAACCTCTATGTATAGCTTGGATTATTTTTTGCCAAGCGCGGCACCTTGCACTTGCCCACACTGAAGCTCATCCTTGGCAACTCCTCTGCCCACTCACACAGCCTGGTGAGATCTTCCTGCGGCTCATCACCAGCGGCTTGGCATTTCACTACCTGGCACAGCCAAGTGTCATCAGCAAATGTGGAGCTATCACCACTTACACCTCCAGATCAGTTAGCCAAATGTCAAATAAGACCAGTCCCAGCACTGACACCCCACCGTTCTCAATTAATCAATTAACTAACTCATAATGACCCAACTCAGTGTCTGGCTGCAAGCAAAAGAAAGTAACTGTGGCTAACTTCAGCAACAGAGGGATCGAGTGTAAGTTGGAACTTCTCAACAGCAGCACTGTCGGCATTTGGAGCTGGATAATTCTTTGTTTTGTGGGGGGGTCTGTCCCATGCACGGAAGGATGTTTAGCAGCGTTTCTAGCTTCAACCTACCAGATGCCAGTAGCACAACTCCCCTCCCCCACCAAGATGTGACAACCAAAAATGTCTCCCAACATTGCCAACTGTCTCCTAGAGGCGGGGGAGGCAAGACAGTCACTCCCAACTGAGAACCACTGGTACAGGGATGGGGAAGTTGAAGAACTAGGCCTTAGAAAAGACGGCAACCTGAGTCATTCTAAGATTCTAGACAGCAAGGACTAGCATAATAGATAGAAGAGTTTGAATCCTGGCTCCACCATTTACTAGTTGTGTAACTTGGCAAGTTACTTAACTTCTCTGTGCCTCAGTTTCCTCATCCATAAAATGGGATAATCAGGATAGATTTGGTTATACAGTGGGAACAAAAAACCCCCACATATCACTAGCTTTAAACATATGCTGCGTATTCAATGTATTCAATGTGGTCAGCTAGGGCTCAGCTCACAATGCCCGCTCCAAGAGACCAAAGCTGATAAGAGGTTCCACCATCTGAACATTGCCGGTCAAAGTGGAAAGGAAGATAAACTGGCTCTTAAATGTTTCTACCTGTAAGTGATACACATCACTCCTGCTCATAATTCATTGATCGAACCAATTTACGTGGCTATACCAAATGTGAAGGGTACAGCAAAGCGAAAATCTACCATATGCGTATGAAAAAGAGAAGAAATATTGACTGATAAGCAGGACTAATTCTAACAGAAGTAATAATAGTGACTTCATACGTCTGTTGCAAAGGATAAACAAATTAATGCAAAAAAAGTTCTTAGAACAGTGTCTGGCATATATTAACTGCTTATTATTATTTATTAATTCAGCAAATGTCTATTGAGCATTATGATAGCCACTTTTATGGGTCAACTTGGCTAGCATATGGCATGCAGCTAGTCAATCAACACTGGCGCAGGTGTTGCTGTGAAGACATTTTGAAGGTGTGATTAACATCTGCAATCAGTCGGTTTTAAGTAAAAAAGATTATCCTCAATAACCTGGGTGGGTCTGATGCGGTCAGTTGAAGGGCATTACAAGCAGAACTGAGGCTCCCCTAAGGAAGAATAAATTCCACCTGAGGACAACAGGTGCAGTCCTGGCCAAGAGTTTCCATCCTGCCCTTCCTCACAACCTGCCCTGTGGATTTTGGATTTGCCCAGCCAGCCCCCACAATCACATAAGCCAATTCCTCGCAATAAATCTCTTTACAACCTTAACCCTCAGTTTCCTTTTCCTCCCTGCCTTCTCCCCTCTCCCCACCACCTTTTTCAAAGGCATAAACCTGGGTCTTATTCCCCACTTTTGATGTTGACTCCTTTCTGATCTCCGACCCCTCTGGTCCTGAATCCCAGGCCACTAATGAAGTTTCCTGGTTTGACTCATGGATCCTCATCCTCCTGGTTCTTTCTCACTCCTGTTAGTGTCACCTCCTTAGAGGTCAAGCAGCTTCTTACTCTGTGTGGGGCATCCCCAAGGGCTAAAGGACTTGGGAGGGCAGAAACTTTGAGCTACGTGACCCTGGCTGCCTTGCCTGCTGCCCCAGCCTCATCCTCCTGGTCTTTGAAACAAATCCAGTTCATGTCCCCATGCTGTGACAAGTTGCTTTCTGTGCTTCAGTTTCCTCAGCTTTTGAGGGCGCCAGAGCATGCCACCCCAAAATATCCCACTTTGGCATAAGGATTATTTTGAGTTGAAGGCAACTGAGAAATAGTAGATGCAGGAAAAGCTCTCTACCCTCCCCTTTCTGCCTAAAGGTAGGGCATAAATTTCCCTTTGTGAAGGTGGCTTTCCTTCCCTCTCTCATGCCAGGTGTCAACGGAAAAGAAGAAGAACTCTGTAAAATAATTTAAAAAGGTTTATTCTGAGCCAAATTTGAGGACCATGGCCCAGAGCCACACCCAAGAAGCCTTGAGCAAGTGGACTCACTGTGGCTGGGTTATAGCTTGGTTTTATACATTTCAGGGAGACAGAAATTACAGGTAAGGTCATAAATCAATACACGGAAGTCATACACTGGTTTGGCCCAAAAAGGTGGGACATCTCAAAGCGGGGGCTTACAAGTCATAGGTGCATTTAGGGATTCTTTAGTTGACAATTGGCTGAAAGAGTTAGGCTTTGTCCAAAAAACTAGGAATCATCAGAAAGGAATGCTTGAGATAAGATAAGAGTCTTCTATCTTTTATGTGATGTTATACCGGAATCAGGTTGAGAAGTAAACCACATCATGAAAACCTGTTTATTGAGATTTTGTCACTTGTAGGTGTGACTCACCAGGCTCCCTTAGAAAGGAATTTTTTGGGCAAAGAGAAAGATCAGAGTTCAGTCCTCACAGGAAAAAGAGATGACTCATCACTGGAGATGATGCCAATTGAAATCTGCATAAGCAAACCTTACTGAAATAATCTTTATCTTCCATTGGTCCCCCCCATATATTTACCTTCCCACAATTTACACCCCTAGAAGCCTAAACTCTTTTCCTTTGTTTTGTCACTTCTCCACAAATTTATCACTCTTTGTTAAAGTGGTATATGAACTCTTAAGCCTAACCACTCCTTTGGGTTTTCACTTCCTTGTCTGTGAGACTTGAGTGTACATGTACAAAATTAAATTGTTAACATCAAATAAAATATATATGCCTTTTATCCTTTTGATCCTTTGTCATTTTAATTTGCAGGACCCCAGTTACTTAACCCAAGAGGGTAGAGAAAAAAAAAATTCCCCCCCTACACTGCAAAATAGGGATAACAACAAAATCCTACTCATTCGGTGTAGTGAGCATTAAACAAGACTATGCCTCCGTGACACTTAACACATGACCAGCTCATAGTCAATGCTTAATAAGTGAGAACATCTTAGATAGTTCCAAATACTAATCCTATCCACCCCTCACCCACCAGCCTTGTCATCTTTGCCCTTTAAGGTTTCAGGACAATTTAGAAAAGGCAGAACAGTTCAGTCACAGAAACTTAGCTGATTTTGTTAGTCACAAAGAAGCACACAATCTCCATGCCAAGCCTATCTCAGGAAGGAGAACATCCATGAACATTTTAAAAACCCAAATCCTACACTCTTTTCTTCAAACTCACCCCCTCCCATCACATAAGGAGATACTTTGATTAAGCAGGGAGCCACAGGGAGCTGGCTTCTCTCTCCTCTACCCAGATCCACTCTCTGGCACCCCACAGTCAATACTGCCATCCCCTAGATGTGGGGGGAGTCACACAAAGTCTTGTGCCTTTGAAGTATCTGAACTTACATTTCACATTTCAAGAGGGAAGAGGACCACAAATCATTATTGGCAAGAAAGAGAGGAGAAACAGAGGAGGCCAGTATTCCAAAGCAATTAGTTGGGATGACAGAAGGAACGAAAGGAAAGACATCATGCAAATGGAAGGCCATTCCACCTTGAGAAGATAATGTCTGCTCTGAGCACAGAGGGAGGAGTTTAAAGCAGCCGAGTTCATTCCAACTGTTTGAATATTAAGCTTCCTCGTAAGTAATATTAGGACTGGGTAGCATCAAGCCTCTGAAATGTTAATACTTTCATATTCCCCCATAATTATGTTAGTAGCATTAACTGTATTAGATTTTAATATTTCACAACACTGAACAAGGAGTACAGTAATAAATCTTTTATTTCTCCAAAATAACTTAAACCTCACTGGAGCCTACACTTGTCTCCTTTAGTGCAGCTTTCCCCTGTATAGCTTTATTAGGTCTGCTTAGTGGGTGGTGGTCTTCCATAAGGAGTCAGTCCTCAGGGAAGCGAACAGAGTCTGATTTCTGTTACATTTGGAAGAAGCCAGCCACAGCTTAATGGCAGAGATCACCCCTCTCCTTCTACCCTTTATCCATGGAACCAAGACTCTTCCTTCTCTCCACCTCTTTCTTCTCCACCAGGAGAAAAGGAGATTAGAACGTATCCTTCTTCCACCAGCAAAAGAGAACAGAAAGCAATAGACACCCAAGGTGGCAAATTTGGGGCAGCTCGAGTGGCTGAGGATTTATTTTCTGTTGGAGAGGGACAGCAGATTTTGAAGAAAGGACATTTGGGGACATTGGCAGGTTTCAAAGTTGGAAGAAAAATAAGAAGATTATTAGAGGACAAACAGCTTCCATGTGCTGGTGGTTCATCCACCCATTGTCAACACCCCCGGCACCCCCCGCCCGTTAACATCACACATTGCTTCTGTTTAGTGTGTCAGTGCTCATAGCATCCTTCAACCCACCTCAGCTGCCCTTTGAGGGAGGCTCCTGCTCCACTGGAGTTGAGCATCTGTTCAGCTTTTCCATTCAGAGCCTTTGCCATCCACTCCAACGTATTAGCCACCCAGAAAGTTCTGTCTTTTTATCCACCCCAGGGGTTCATCCAAGAGCTATTTATCTCCTTTAAGCTCTTAAAAGCTCTTATTTCACTCTTTTAAGACTACAGGGCTACTCACCCTTTAAAGGTAGTTCCTGGATTGTTCCTAGGAGGCCCTACAGTTACCCGGGAGCTGCTTCTATTTGTTCCTTAAAGACTGACTATTATTACTTCCCTCTTCCCAGAGAATAGAGCTCGATTTCCTCTAGAGGGGCCCAGAGCATCATAATACAAAGGCCTTTTGTGTCTCTGGAGAAATTCATCTTCCCAAGAATGATAACATGACCTTCCATAACCTCTCCCGCTAGGACAGAGAAAATAACTCTAATTCTGACATGGCCTCTGCTACATAAACCAAAGCCGGGTTATCTTCAGAGACAGCCTTAGGTGTGTATTAGGATTTCGGCTGCCTGGCAGAAACTTTGCTCCATAGATTCCACCTCTTCTGTCCGCTAATAACAGGATAGAAACTAAACCTTTCACTTGCCAATGGGAAATGAACAGCTAGTGTTTAAACTGGACTGGAACAGGGAAATGAATGGATTTTTTTTCAGTCCAAGAACAAATGCTTAAGTCTTAAGAAAATATTCCTCTCTATTGACCACAAACACCCCACTGATCTTATTTGTATATTATGAATTGTTGAATACTAATTACATTTATGTTGTTAACTAAAAAAAAATTAATGTGGTTTATACTTTGGGAAAAGAAGAGCTTTATTTCTCATAAAGGATGGCAACCTGTTGGGTGGATATTCCAGCAGGTTGGGAAGCAGGGCCCCGGCCAGAAGCCAGGCACAGAGGCTTCAAAGAAGAGACAAAAGGGAATGAGCCTGGTGGTCAAATATACATATTCAACAGGCTATGGGAGGAGTCATGAATATTTATGAAGAGAAATCATATACATGTAATTGTGCTTTCTCTCTCCCATCCTGTCATGTCTGGGAACTCAGTTTTAAGGTGTTTCTGGGGTTCCCTTAGCTGAGAGGGGTCCATTCAGTGAGCAAGGCTTAGGATTTTATTTTTAGTTCACAATATTAATTATATTGTTTATTAAGCCCCAATTCCCCAGGCTGGTGTCATGTGTTGCAATATCTGCCATCTCAGGTGTCTACTGAATATGAAGAGATTTCTCCTCTGCTCTTTGTGCTGGTGGGGAGGGCAAGCTTTGATACTTCCGTGTTTTCCAGATGGCAACAAGGAAGAGTCCTATTTCCATGAATGAGGGGTGCAGGCTGAGATGGGGGTCAGTAGATATTTCCACTCCGGGGCTATGGCTTGTTTTCTCATCAGGTAATTGAAATCAGATATGATGTTAGTTTCCCTTCAAAAACCACACCCATTTAGGCTACCTGAGAAATGTGTTTGCTTCTTCTAAGTTGACCTTGACCTTATTCCTTGAGAAATAATAAATCTGGCCTTATTATGCTAAAGACGCTAAGGGGAATCTCTTGCTCCCTGTTGGTCCAAATCTTATCACCAGCTGGGCATTGAGTCAAAAGAGTGCTAAGGAAAGAAGAAGTGGTCAGACCTACCCCAAGGCCACCCAGCTTCAGTACCATTTAACCTTCCCACTGCAGGGGGAAGAAGAAAGCCCCTAAAGCAGGAGAGACAGCCTACCAAGCTGTGGGTCTTGCCCCTCCAGAAGTTCCCAGCCTTGGCTGCCCATTAAAATCATCTGGGGAGATTTTAAAAATCGCAATGCCCAGGCCGTACTCCAGACCAATTACATCAGGATCTCTGGGGGCGGGGCCCAGGCATCAGCATTTTGTAAAGCTCCCCAGATGACTCCATGTGCAGCCAAGTTTGAGAACGATGGCTCTTACCTCTACAGCCAAAGGCAGCCACACCCAAGTGAGCACCATGTGAATGCACAGTGACTTGGCCACTAGTACACAGGGCCCGTTGTTCTGGAATCTGACCCGATTCTGTTTGTGTTCCTTTAGAGTGATGGGGACAGGAGTGAAGAGTGGCCGGCCACCTCCTCCCCTCACCAACTCTGGTGCTAATGTCGTGTGGCTGGAGTGTAAAGACTCTCTCTCTCAAGGGCCCTACAATCTCACAGCTGGAGGACACAACTGTAAACTAAATAAAAATAAAGTCCGAAGCCCCCGTGCCCACTGAATGGACCCTCTCTTGGCCAAGGGGACCCCAGAAAAACCTTAAAACTGAGTTCCTAGCTGCCACAAATGGAAGGGAGTTTGGACACACCTCCTTATACCTCCTCCCTTTTGGAGCTTAGCTATAACAATTGACCAGCATTAATGTTAAAACGGAGATCATAAGACTGACAAAACAGACTCTTTGTGATAATAAGATACTGAATCATCAACAGGACCTAAGGCCATGCAGGGCAAAAGTTAAATCACCTACAGGCCATCGTTTTGCTTAACAGATCTCTTGAGTGGTATGTTGTGGCTTGTCTCTGATTAACAGACTTCCTTAATTTCAAACATCCAAGCCTTTAGACAAAGCTTTACTTCTCTAACCAATCACGAATCAAAGAACCTTTGAACCCACCTATAACTTGTAAGCCCCCAGTTCGAGATGTCCCACCTTTTTGGGCCAAACCAATGTATACTTTTCATGTACTGATTTATGATTTTACCTGCAATTCCTAAAATGTGTAAAATTCTAAAATGTATAAAACCAAATTGTAACCCAACCATCTCAGGACCACTTACTCAGGGCTTCCTGAGTATGGCTTCCTGGGCTGACAGCCACACATATTCAGCTCAGAATTAACCTCTTTAAATTATTTTACAGAGTTTAGGATTTTGTTTTTTCTGTTAGCACGACCGATTAGCCACAGTTAGTGACCAAGGACATTTCTGCATAGGAGCTGCATTGTTCTAACTCAGCCTGGTTCCACTGGGGGCTGTTCCCTGTCAGGCTCCTGGCCAGCACTGCCAAAAGTGAGGGTGGGTGAGACCTGGGAGAAGGAAGTGAAGCTGCACCAGGGCTGAAATTTCGAGAAGGTGAGGCAGATGCAAAGGTGCTGGCGGGTTCCATGTTGGCCTCACTGTCCCACATTGCGTCCAGCTCTTCTCCTGCGACACCGGCCCTGCTCACCCACAGTGACCCCCAGATGTGACTTCATGGAGGCAGCAGCTATGAAGAGCCAACGGCCTTCCGTGGCTTCTCCACCAGCCCCTCTGGGGTCTCGCTCCTGAATATGGCCAGCTTCTGGGCCTCTCTGCAAGATCCGACTTGTTCTCCTGTGTGTCAGAGCTTCAGGACAGCTGGCGAGTGCCTTTTTTCTGATCCCCTACTTCCTTTAAACAGACTTTTATTTGTGCACATCCTTCCACACTTGTGTAAGGTCAAATTCTTATAACCCCTGATTCCCCAACACTCATTATGGTCCTGCTTTCTGACCAACACGCCACAGACGGGCATGAGGGAGGCTCCCAGAATGTCAGAAACGCACTATACCCTGATCTGTTCAATGGTCACATGGCGTCTATATATAGTTTAAAATTCACCAAATTTTACACTGGAGATTTGTGCACTTTACCATTCATATGCCACATCTCAATAACTTTTTTAAAAGAATGACTTAAGAGACTTTATGAGACAAATAAAACACAACAGTAAGTTGAATGCAAGCCCCCTCCGTCACTCGCATGGACCACAGACTCCCAGCCGCTGAGCATCTCCCCCTGTTGTTGCTGCTGCCGCAGTTGCCAGTTCTGCTGAATATGTAACAGTCCTTCAAAGGACTCCTCTGCCTGCTGGCTTTGACAATAAGAGATCATGATTACAAATGGCTTCAGACTAGAGAAAGATCTTTGGTCTTCATTAAGGTTTATTTGTGACTGTTCCAATGGTGGTTTCTGAGAGAAGAGAAAGCTTGCCGATGGTAATTAGGCCCTCCTAATTGCAGTAGTCGCTGATTGCTTGTATTAAAAACATTTGAGGAAGTGTAGCAATTAGAGCTTCGGGAAATATTTAAAAAACAAAGTGAAAAGAGGCCTCATAGTGCAAGGACAGAGAGAGGCAGCCAGGAGCCCCTGCCCAGCTGGAGCAAACCCTTAGCAACCCTAGACGTCTGGGCAGTGCACCCCTGGGACGGTGGCCATGACAGTCTGAGGAAGAAGAGGTGAGTTTCCCCATCATTCTCCAGACACAACTGGAATCTGCCCGTGAAGAAGCAATTTAGAAGGAAGACATATTGCAAACAATGCATAAAGGTAATAATAATGCCAGGTATATATTAGTTACATATATACATACACGTTAACATGTTAAATCCATACAACAAGCTACCAGCATTGCTCCCATTTTAAAGATGAAGAAACAGAGGTCTTCATTTGAGGAAAAAGTTGAAAACTTTCTCAAGGTCACACACACAGCAGGTGGTAGACCCCAACTCAAACCCAGGTCTGTTTGACTTCAAAGCACATGCCTGGAACTGTTCTATTATTCTGTGACTTCCTCAGTCCCAGAGCCCTGGATCCCTCTAGCCACCAGCACCCCAGCAAGGCAAGCTTGCTTGCAAGCTCACACCACTCCCTTCCACCAACCCTTCAGGATGTCTCTCTCTAGGGCCTACTTGCAGTCACCAAACCAGGTGACAACTCCTCTTGCTCATCTTTGTTTCTGTCCCCAAGCTCCCTGAGAATGAGCTCAAGGAATTTCTCCACTCTGCTTCCCAGACAAGATCAGGGATCCAAGGTCTTTCATCTGTCCCTGTAATTCTACCTTGAAGAATTCTAATCCTATTCATTGCTCATCTCCAAAATTCTTCAACCACCTTCCAAATTTGCTTTTTCCTCTGGCCCCTGGGTCCCCCACTACCCTTAAACGGGAATGTAAGTTCCATGAGGGAAGATATTTAAATCTGTTTTATTTGCTGCTGTAACCCTGGCACTTAGTAGAATGACTGGCACATAGTAGGTATTCTCTAAATATTTGCCCAATAAATAAGAGCTTTCTGTTTTCCAAATGGAAATGTATCCTCTCCATTTCTAGGCAACTCTCAGGACATGACATTTTTTCAATTGCCAGAAATACATCCTCTGTAGTTCCTTTTATCATTCAGTTTCTCTGGAATCATACCCCCATGATTTCCTAGCCCACATAGGTCCATTTTCTCCCTTTTAGAACACAAGAAGCATGTGTATTTCTAAAGCCTGACATATGATCACTTCTGTGTCACTGTGCAGTGTCACCCCAGATAAAGGTGTTCTCAAATTCACCTGTGTGGTGCCCTGGAGTGACAGTGTTTCGACCCCACACATACTATGTCCAGGAGGAAGCAAGATTAAACCTTTATTTCTGTCTCCTAATTGATACTGGCATCCCGAGAGAAACACTGGTCTATTAAGCAAGGAATGCTAATTGCTTGCTCACCTCCTACTGACAGTGATGACAGGCTTGGTTAAGGGTTTTTATTAAGGCCCACTAAAGGGAAGACTGTGTGGCAAGTTTTTGGATTGCTTGGAAGGGGGAGACTTTGCACGTAGATGCTGAGGGGGTGCAAAGTGTAGGAAGACACAGGTGAATGAGGAAACAGATTCCGGGGGAGGGAGGACAGCTGGGAAGAGTGCAAATCACATAGATCACATGCCTCGAAATGTGTTTGGATCTGAAATATTTTGTCGTTGAAAACAAATTAAATCCGTACTGATTGTCTTGATCCATTTCGTGTTGCTATATAGGAATACCTGAGGCTGGGTAATTTATAAAGAAAAGAGGTTTATGTGCCTCATAATTCTGATGTCTGGAAAAGTTCATGATTGGGCATCTGTATCTGGTGAGCGTCAGGCTGCTTCCACTCACGGAAGAAGGATAAGAGGAGCTGGTGTGTGCAGAGATCACATGGTGAGAGAGGAAGCACAGGAGAGACAGCAAGGGGAGATGCCAGGCTCTTTTTAACAACCAGCTCTCACTGGAACTCAGAGGGAGAACTCACTTACCCCACCCAAGAGAGGATTAATCTATTCATAAGTGATCCGCCCCATGACCCACACATCTCCCAATAGGCCCCACCTCCTAACACGACCACACTGGAGATTGAATTTCAACATGAGATTTAGTAGAGATAAATATCCAGCCCATAGCACCAGGTGCCATTCTAAGCACTTTACGTGCATTATTGCATGTGTCCTCATAGCAACCCTACAAGGTGGAAATTATTATCATCTCCATTTTAGGAATGAGGAAAGTGAGGCCTAGGGAGGTAAAGTAACTTGTTCAGAGTCACCTAGTTAGTAAGTGGCTGAGCTGGGTTCAGACCACATCCATCTATTTTAACAGCCCATGTTTCTGAACATTATATTACAGTGATCAGTAGTGGGAAGCTAGCGGGCTTTACAGTGTCTGGAAGCTTCCCTACCACCCATCACTCTCTTGATTCACTCTACAAATAACTTGCTGAGTGCCTACAACAGACCAAATTCTATGCTTTGTATGCAATACATAAGTAACGTGCTATAAAGTTCCTTTGGAGATTGGCTGAGATGACAAATGAAGCATAAGCGCCTGTATCTTTATTACTCCACATCCCATGAAACAAATCCATGCCAGCATGTGAAAATGAGAAAGTGCCATCAGATGGCCAGAAATTTTAAGTCAAAGCTGAAAGCAGAGAAGCAGACAGCATACACACTACAGATAAACAAAATTGGAGGGAACCGTCACCTCGAAACATGCAGGAGAATGTACAGAAAAGGTAGGAATGTAGGAAGAGAGACAGAGTTGAGGAGGACAAGAAGGAAGTGTGACCCCAGGAGTACTTGTCGAGGTGATTAACTGGGGAGGTGGAATAAGCCAGTCCTTGTGTTAAGCATTGAGAAGCTTACCAGGTAAAAGCATTGGCAAGTAAGATGAACTTAAGAAGTCCCACATTGAGGTGCATCGTGGTGAAAATTTTTAACATCAAGAATAAAGAGAAAATCCTTAAAAACTTCCAGGGAGAAGAAAAAGGTCACTTATAACTACTTTCGCTTATCTTCTTCCCACCTGTTTTTACTTTATTTTTTTCTAAGAGATGGGGTCTCACTATATTGCCCAGGCTAGATTCAAACTCCTGGGCTCGAGCAATCCTCCCACTTCAGCCTCCTGAGTAGCTGAAACTACAGGCACACACCACCATGCCCAGTTTATGTTTTTACTTTTAATGGAAGAAATTTTAGATTTTGAATATGTATAGGGAGAGGATTTTAAAAAAGAGGTTAAAAATATAGGAGAATATCATTCACATAGCAAGATCTCTGCTGAGATGGATCGGGTTGAGAAACTCTCTTCTTCCTCTAACACAGGGTTGAAAACCCTAAGAATGGGAGAAAAAGCAGCTGAGTTTTGGGGTGGCTGGGAAGGGAATGGATGGATATCATCCCCTGGTAGCCTCTGTTCTCTCTATTTTGAAAATTACTATGTGCCAGGCACTATCCTTAACACATAATTCCTCAGTTGAATCTCAAAATAACCCTACACACACAGAATGGGGAAAAAAAACATAGTGCCTATATCAAAGGAATAGTATCCCCAATATATAAAGAACTCCTACGAATCAGCAATAAAAATCTAACAACTCAATTTCTTAAATGAACAAAAGACATGAACAAATAATTCACAAAGGAAGGTACACAAATGACCAATAAGCATGTGAAATGGTATTCATCATTATTAGACATCAGGGCAATGCCAATTAAAACCACAATGAGATATTATTTCAAACCTATTAGGATGGCTAATATCAAAAAGACTAACAACCCTACATGTCAACAAAGATATGGAGAAGCCGGAACTCTTATACATTGCTGTGAGAATACAGAGTGGTACAACAATTTTGAACTATTTGGAAGTCTCTTGTAAAGTTAAATCTACATCTACTATATGGCTTAGCAATTTCATGCCTAGCTATTTACCCATGACAAATGAAAATATATATCTACAAAAAGACTTGCATGTAAATGTTCATAGCAACCTTATTCATAATAGTCTAAACTGGAAACAACCCAAGTGTCCATCAATAAAAAGATGAATAAACAAATTGTACTATGTCCATATAATGAAATACAGTTTGTTTGTTTGTTTTGAGACAGAGTCTCGCTTTGTTGTCTGGGCTAGAGTGAGTGCCGTGGTGTCAGCCTAACTCACAGCAACGTCAAACTCCTGGGCTCAAGCAATCCTCTGCCTCAGCCTCCCGAGTAGCTGGGACTACAGGCATGTGCCACCATGCCCGGCTAATTTTTTCTATATATATATATTTTTTTAGTTGTCCAGATCATTTCTTTCTATTTTTTTTCATTTTTTTTTATTTCAGCATATTATAGGGGTACTCTTTCTATTTTTTAGTAGAGACGGGGTCTTGCTCTTGCTCAGGCTGGTGTCGAACTCCTGACCTTGAGCAATCGGCCCGCCTCAGCCTCCCAGAGTGCTAGGATTACAGGTGTGAGCCACCACGCCCGGCCTGAAATACAGTTTGAATCAGCCTGAAATACAGTTTGAATATCCCTTAACCAAAGTGCTTGAGACCAGAAGTGTTTTGGATTTTGGATTTTTTCAGATTTTCAAATATTTGCATTATACTTACTGGTTCAGCATCCCTAATTTGAAACCTCAAATCCAAAATGCTCCAATGAGCATTTCCTTTAATCATCATGTCAGCACTCAAAAAGTTTCAGATTTTGGATCATTTCCTATTTTGGATTTTCAGATTAGAGATACTCAATCTGTACTACTCAGCAATACAAAATAAAAATAAAAAAACCACTGATACCTACAATACCATGAATGAATCTCAAAAACGTTATGTTTAACAAAAGAAGTTAATCACAAAAGAGAACACACTATATGACTACACTTACACAGTCTAGACTTAGTCTAGGCTAAATGAATCTATGGTGATAGGAGACCTAGACTAACTAGAAAAGAGTTCAAATGAACTTCATGGAATGATGGAAATGCTTTGTATCTTCTTTTGGGATGGGGTTGTTATGTAGACATATATGGCAGTCAAAACTCATCAAGCTGAACCTTAAGACCTATACATTTTATTCTACATAAATTATACTTTAATTTTTAAAATATGTTTTTAAAAACCTACAAATTGGGTTTTCCATTGTTACAGGTGAAATATCAAAGTTCAGAGAAGTCAAGATACCCACTTACTATCCACACAGCAGGTGAGTGGGGTGGTAGAACCAGAATTTATGACCAGATTTGACTGATCCCAAAGCCCATGCTATGCTTCATGAGCACTATATTAAACCATTCAAAAGCTCCTCTGCTGGGGCAACTAGGGAAGAAAGAGAAATAAAAGCCATACGTATTGGGAAAGAAGAAGTGAAACTATCTCTGTTTGCAAATGACGTAATCTCATATATAGAAAATTCTTAGGAATACACACAAATACTAGTAGAACTAATAAATTCAGTAAGGTTGCAGAATATATGAGGAATATATGAGCAATATATGAAAATTTTCTACACATTAGCAATGACCAATCCAAAAAGGAAATTAAGAAGACAATTCTATTTACAATAGCATCAAAAAGAATCAAGTACTTAGAAATGAAATCAACAATAGAAGTGCAAGACTTGTACACTGACTACTAAAAAATTGTTGAAAGAGTTAAAGAAGACCTAAATATAATAAATGGAAAGATATCCTATGTTCATGGACCAGACGGTTAATATTGTTAGGAAGGCAGTAATCCCCAAACTGATCTATACATTCAGCACAATCTTTATCAAAATCCCGACTGCATTTTGTTTTTTTTACAGAAATTGACAAGCTGACCCTAAAATTCCTATAGAAATCCAAGAAACCCAGAATAGCCAAAACAATCTTGAAAAAGAACAAAGTTGGAGAACTCATACTTCCCCGTTTGAAACCTAGCGCAGAGTTACAGTGTGAATGAAGAGAGTGTGGTACTAGCACAAAGATAAACATATAGATAGGTCAGCAGAATAGAATTGAGAGGCGAGATAGAAGCACCTACATTTACAGTGCGTTGATTTGCTACAAGGATGCCAAGATAATTCAATTAGGAAAAAATGGTCTTTCAACAAATGGTGGGACAAATGGACACCCATATGCAAAAGAATGAAGTTGTACGCCTACTTCACACCATAAACAAAAACAAACTCAAAATAAATTTTACCTAAATGAATCATACCTAAATGAATACCTAAAAAATCATACCTGAATGAATCATGCCTGATTAAATCATACCTAAACTAAAACTATGAAACTTCTAGAAGAAAACACAGGAGTAAATCTTCATGACCTTGGGTTAGGCAGCGGTTTCTTAGGTATGACCCAAAAGCACAAATGAAAAGGAAAAAATAGATAAGTTGGACATCGGCAAAATTAAAAAATTTTGTGCTTCAAAGGACACCATTAAGAAAGTGAAAAGACAAGCCAAAGAATGGGAGATAATATTTGAAAATGATATATCTGATAAGGGCCTTGTATCCAGACTATATAAAGAAGGATTATAACTCAATAATAAAACAACAAATAACCTAATTTTAAAATGGGCAAGGGACTTGAATAGAATTTCTCCAAAGACATACAAATGTCTTATAAGCATATAAAAAGTTATTCAACACCATTAGTCATTAGGAAATTGCAAATCTAAACCATAATGAGATACCACTTCCACCACCAGGATAGCTAAAATATAAAAGACAGGTAATTACAAGAGTTAGTAAGGATGTGAAGAAATTAGAACTCTAGTACATTTCCAGGAGGACCTTAAAATGGTGTAGCTACCTTGGAAAACAGTTTGAAAGTTTCTCAGAAAGTTACCATATGACCTAGCAATTGCACTCTTAGAAATATACCTCCCAAAATTGGAAACGTATCTCCACACCAAAACTTGTACACAAATGTGCACGGCAGCATTATTCACAACAATAGTAAGTCCAGAAGTGGAAACAACCCCGATGTCGTTCACCAGCTGATGAATGGAAAAACCAAATCTTTATCTATACGATAGAATATTATTCTTCCATGAAAAGGAATAGAGTATTGATAAATGGCGCAACATAAATGAACCTTGAAAACAATGCTGAGGGAAAGAAACCAAACGCAAAGACCCACATATTGTACGATTTCATTTATATGAAATGTCCAGATAGGCAAATCCTATTTTAAGACAGTAGATAGACAAAGTAGACTAGTGGTTGCCAGGGGAGGGGAATATGGGGAGTGATTGCTAATGGAGATGGGGTTTCTTTATGAAGTGATAAAAATGTTCCGAAATTAGATAGCAGTGATGGTTGTACAACTGTGTGAATATACCAAAAATCATTTAATTGTACACTTTAAAGGGGTAGATTTTATATTACAGTATATGAATTATATCTCCATAAAGCTGTTATTTAAAAATTCACCTTCTGGAGAGGAGAGAGAGTGGGGATGGGACCGTGAGTACTAAGGCCGTGAAGTGAGTAATAAGGTTTGAAATTGACGGCAGTGGGTGTGTAATAGGATTGCTGAGCAGTGATGAGGCCCTTTCTACAATACAATGCCACAAAATTGTAATGGCACCCATGCACGGTTGGGCGCCTTTTACACCTGTGCGTTCTAATTTATAGGTCACGAGCTCAGAGGTCTCAGGTGTTGGAGTAGGACTCCCGAGGTGGGTACCACGCCTGGCAGCTTTCAGCAGGAAGAGCGAAGGGATACCTGCTGCTCCTTCCCGCCCACATCCAAAACACTCTGGCCTTCACACCCGACGAGAAGAAAGCCAAGGACTTGGCTCGCTATTTCTCAAGTAGAATTTCTGGAATAAAAATATCTACTAAACCTGCTGCCTAAGCGTCAGGCCTGGGAAAGAATAAAAAGTAAAAAGAAAAGGAAGGCATTTTCCTAGTAATTAAATCTGAATTATTCACAACCTGTTAGACACTTTTTTTCCCCTCTGATGGAGAAGCACACGTTTTCATTTCTCCCCTAAGTCCTTTGCAATCAAAGTTGAATTTTTGGCTGAAAGCCCTCACTTTCTATGGGGACCCAGAGTCCCAACCACACCTTCACCTGTGTCATCAACAGACCCACCGCCAACCCAACCCCTGAGCTGCTCGAAGGAGCTGGTTTTACCTAATGCCGCAATCCTCCCCCCTCGATTGATTCCCCCAAGGCTTGTATATTACGAAGGCTCTTTAAATTGTTGCAAGTGGCCTAGTTTTAGCTAAAGGAGGCAAAGCAGGGAATTTATTGACCAAGGTGAGGAAACCAGCTAAACCTGGAGAAGATTAGGATGCAGCTGCCTTTGGGGACAATATAACAAAAACCTCAGATGTTCCTGCTTCATACATGACAATTCCCTTCCTCCCCGCTCCCCGCCCCCCCTACACACACACACACCACCCCCTGCTGATTGGTACTTTCTTTTCCTCAGATCTGTTTTCTCCATGAAGCTGGGAGCATGGCAGTCAATGGTGGCCAAGCTCACATTTCCTCCCATAGTTTTAATTCAGAAAGTCTCAAGGAAAGCTCTGATTTTCTTGGCTCAGGTCACATGCCCTGTAGCCAAAGGAATAGGACATGTTGTATTTGACAATCCCCATTAAAATCATAATGTTAGAATGGGAGCAGGAGTTCCTCTAAAGGAGGGAGGTGACGTCCCCAGTGAATGAGAAAAGAGTCCAAGGCAAGCCAGGCTGCAAATGGGCACATCAGTGGGAGCCAGATTCCCACAGCCTGGTGGAAAGAGCGTAGGATCTGAAGCCAGAACTGCTGGGTTTGAATGCTGCTTTGTCACTTGCAAGCTATGCGATCTTGGGCTCAGTTTCCTTGTCTATAAAATGGGAATAATCCTTCAAGGGAGCAGAGAAAAACTCCATCTCTTGATAGGAAGAGCTGCAAAGTATGGTAGCTGATTTTGAAATCTACCATAGTTGGAAACAGTTAGAAGGGGCTGCATCAGGGTGTAGGTGTGGAAACTGGGCAGGAGCGGGAAATGGATTATTCCCTGGGAGTTAGGACTTAGACTGGCAGGGGTAAGAAGTGGCACCTGGAGTAATCGACTTCTAAGTTAAGAACAAGAAAATGAGAGGGAATTGACCAGATGAAAGAAGGGAGGAGAATGTTCTAGGCAGAGATAACAGCATACAGAGAAATGTAAAAGCGGGGAAAACATAGTGCACTGAGGGATCTAAAATGGGTTCAATGAAATGCAACAGCTGGGTCTGAGAGGTAAGGAGGGACCCACCCTCTCCCCCAGCAAGTAGCTCTTCCAAGTCACGCTAACCAGTTGGGGCTTGTCCCCCAAAACAATAGGAAGTCATAGACAGTTTTAAGTAGGGAAGGAACATGACCAAATTTGCAATTTATGCAAATGAGATACTACCGTACACCCATTAGAGCACCTAAAACTAAGGGAGGAGGGAAGAGAAGGGTAGGGGTAAAAACCTACTTAACAAGTACAATGAACACTATTCTGCTGCTCCTGCTGTGCGTGTCCCCCTTCGTGTCCCCCTGGGACATCACACTCATTACCTCTAAGACTAAACCCAATCTCCCTATGCCCCTGACAGGCCAATGAGGGATCTGGGCCTCTTGCTGGGACAGAGGTTCTGGGAGCTGGAGCCTGGTTTTGGAGCTAAAGTTACCCTGTGGCCATAAGTAGAAAATGAAGGGTAGCTGGAGAAAGGTTTGTTTTTTGGGTGGGGTGGGGTGGTAGCCTCATAACTCAAGGCTCAAAGAACTGGAGAACGAAATCCATTTGGGATCCAAGGGTGTCAGACTGATAAGCAAAGAAGCAGGGTCACGGCCTTAAGCCAAGGATTTTCAGCCTCGTCATATCACTGGCATTTCATAAGTGCTCAATAAATGCTTGTTGAAAGAAACGGGAACTTCAGGAGGAGTCTGGAGCCACAGTGTGCAGAAGATGGCTGACTTGACATGAAAAAGCCAGTGACATTTGCTCACTAGGGGGGTTTCGGTTTGCACATGCAGAATCTTCTGAGAATTCTTCAGCCATCTTGGCCTCCTCCTCTTCCCAGGTCGCTCCAGGAGAACTCCTACCTCAGGGCTGTTGTATTTGCTGTTCCCTCTGCCTGGAGCGCTTTTCCCCACAAATGTTCGACATGCCTCACTCTAAGTCACTCGCTCTCATGACTTCCTTTAGGTCTTTACTCAAATGTCATCTTCATACTTCTTATCCCCCTCCCTGGCTTTATTTTTCTCCCTAGCACTTATTACTAGCAAATATGCTATCTATTTTACTTAAATATTCTGTCTGTTAGGGGTTTCTCCACTAGTTATAACCTCCATGCAAACAGGGATTTTTGTGTGTTTCGTTCCCTGGCCTAGCCAGTGCCTAGAAGAGTGTGTGACAGATAGTAGGCACTCAATAAATGAATTGATTAAAATTCATTCAAAATTGCAGACTTTACCTCCAGAGATTATAGCTCAACAGGCCTGGGAAGGGTCCAGTAACGTACATGTTTACCAAGTGGTTCTAAAGGAATTGGTGGGAGGCCTCACGTGAAAAAACATCTCTTAGAGGTTTTATCTGGAATGAATGTCCATCTGATACGATTGGGTTTTTGGGGATTTTTTTTGTTTGTTTTTTTGTTTTTTTTTTGAGACAGAGTCTTGCTCTGTCACCTAGGCTAGAGTGCCGTGACGCCAGCTCAGCTCACAGCAAACTCAAACATAGCTCAAACTTCTGGGCTCAAGCGATCCTCCTGCCTCAGCCTCCTGAGTAGCTGGGGTTACAGGCACACTCCACCACACCCAGCTATGATATGATTCTCTTGACATCCACAGAGACCAGGAGGCTGAGGACACAGGGGCTCAGGATCCTTACTGGAAACCATCTTTACTGGTTTCATTCCTGCACCAAGACACGTCTGATATCCGTGATTTGGCAGAGGGAAATGAGTGTGCACAGGAGGTAAGGATGTAGGTGGCCAGCTCCTTGGAGGACTCCTCCCCGGGGCAGCCTAACTGAACTTCTGGGCAAAGTCCTATGTGGCAGAAGCACAGTTCCTGCCATGGGAAAGGGACTTGGCAAAGTGGGAATCTGAGCTTAAGAGGAAGTTCAGGTAGCACCACCCAGCAACACTCCTTTTGGCCAAAGCCCTGCTGGGACAGCCAGGTTCAGTGGTGCTGGTACATGTTTAACAACCAGCTTTGAGGAGGGGAAAAAAGCATGCATGCAGCTATGGGCAAATGTTTATTATAAATCGTACTGATATCAAGAATGCATATCACACACTTTACAAATAATAATAAAGTATAAAATACTCTTCGTTTTAAATTACACATAGTCAATGAATTCTTACAGGGTGCTTTTGTTGAATCTTGCTGAACTCTTGTTTCTGTAGCTAACCTATGGTTACAATTCAATCGGGATTTAACAATGTTTTATGCTATTAGCAATGTAGCTGCTATGTACACGACACACATTGACATTTAATCTGCATTATTAAAGTTTTCTCTATCACTTTCTAAAGTTAGACATCTGACCAAAACAAACAAAAAAAAAACACTAAATCAGTCTCCAATTTGACACATTGGCTGATTACCACGGTATGAATACTCAACATGGCTGATGTCAAACAACCAATATAATGTTGCTGAATGCAGAGTTGCAAGTTGGGAAGAGGTGCTCAGAAGTACCCCATCATACAGTATTTCCATAATATTTATGTGGATATAAACTAAATAATATATAGCATATATTTTATAGAGAGAGCTATATATACACATATATGTATTTATATACTTCAAGAGCATAGAAAATAGCAAAATGATAGCGCTGTTCCTAAACCTAAGTAATGACCATGAAGTTGGGGACCCAAGAGTGAGTTCAAATATCAGCCGACAGGTAAGAAGGGAGATTTTACTCTACAAGAGATGTGTCATTTTCTTGGGGTGAAGTGGGAGGAATACCAATAAAATTATTGCAAATCTAAGAGTTTTTTAGGAACTAAAAAGTCCATTTTGCTCTAAAATTCAGGTTTTCTCAGGAGCACATAAGTGGTAAGATGGTTTCAGATACTGGTATCTGGAAAACAAAAAATTGCCCAGAATTTGAAAGAATGACAAAAATTTAAGGATGAATGGCAGCAGCTTGACGAACAGATTTTAATCTTGCAGTCACGACAGGAGTGGTGGGAGTAAGAAAGAAGGAGGGGAAGGCACTTGGATCTACAAAGAGTCAGCTTGACCCTGGTAAGGGAGAAAGGAGACAATGTACCCGACCAATTCTACTTGAAATAAACATAAGGATGCAAATTGACCAAGGGGTCAACAAAAAATAGATAAAGAAAAATGTAAAAACTTTTTTTAAATTAAAAAAGAAAAGAAATAACCATAATGACACACCAGAGAGGACAGACCTAGAACTCCAGAGGAAGTAGCCTTGGATTCTGCCAAGGGAATGATGGTGGCCAAAAAAGAATGCTTTTAGAACTACCAGAATAGATAAGGTTTACTGAAGAGCTAAAAAGCTGAAAGGATATGCAAACAGCCCTAGGCAGAGGTCTACGTGGCAAGGAACTGAGACCTCCTGCCACCAGCCAGCACCAGCTCGCCAGATGTGTGAGTGAGGTGCGTCATCTTGGAAGCGCATCCTCTGGCCCCGGTCAAGCTTTCAGATGACTACACCTCGGCTGACATCTCAGCTGCAACCTCTGCAGGGCAGTTCTGCAGGCGGCCTTGGACCAACCCAGTTCTCTCCCCTTTCTTGCCTGTACTCAAGAATACTGTAGCATATGCTAGGAATGCAACATCCTGAAACAGGGAGGGACTGGCAGAAATAGCCTGGGGTCTGTTCCAGTCCCCCACCACCCCTGGATTAGGGTGTCCTTCAATGCTTTAGCCTGGCAATTCCAGTGACCCCATGGTATAAAACCCAGGGTGGGCTGCTTTTTGGGGTCCCTCTGCTGTGGTGCAAGCGGGGCATGCTCAGATGAGACTCCTTCCACTGCAGGCAGCTTGCCTGAGCACTAAGGGGACCAGCTTGCAACGAATCCCAGGCATCTGTTGTCCCTTGCTGCCTCTCTGTAAGTAATAAACCAGTTTCGTAGAACTTGTTGCATTTGAGTTGTTCTGTCTCTCCAGACTCAGACAAGTTGGTAACCAGGACACAGTAAACCTGCTTCACAACCTCATGAGAGACCCCAAACCAGGACCATGCAGCTAGTCTGATCCTGAACCCCTGACTCACACACAGTATGATAAAATAAATGTTTAGTGTTTTTTTTTTTAAGCTATGGAAAAGCAGGATTGGCGAGTATACTGTTATTCCTGGGCTCCTGAGGTCACAGCAGCTCCAGGCTAGAGAATGGTTGGTGGGGAGGAGGGTCTCTGGGTGGACAATTGCAGAAACAGGGAGGGGTCTTTGAAGCAGAACACAGAGGCCCAATGAGTTCTAGGGTTGAAAACAGTCGCATCCAGCCTACTGGGGATCTTGTTAAGAATGGAAAAGTAAAGCGACACAAGTTTAAGGTTGGGACTTTGGGGAGAGCAAATCCAGGAAATTTTATGGAAAGATGAACATTTATAAATGCAAGGTGTCCTGGACACAAGAGAGGGTACAGGGTCTATCTCAAGCTCCCCTCCATGAGGTAAGCCACATGGTTGGGAGACCATTTTCCCCTAGGACTGTGTCCTCCTTACCCTTTTATAGTGCATTGTCTCTGTTGAGTTCTCTCTTTCCTCTGTTCTGTCTCTTCTCTACGGTGGGTGCACGGCTGGTAATTTGCACTGGGCTCTGGGAACACTGCTTTTGTCTGCGAGATTGTGGGAGTAGATCGGTACTTACGTTGCGAACTGCCAAGGAGATCTCATGTGTTTCCAGGATATGTGTGCCCTGGACCACTCCAGAGTCTGTGAAGTCTTATTGCTTTGTCCATCCTCCCAGTGTGTGCTGTACAACATAGTAACCCCCAACCGGAAACAGGTATGTAGATGGAAATTAACTGAAATCAAATTTAATTTATTAAATAAAATTCAGTTTTTCAGTCTCATTAGCTACATTTCAAATGCTCCATACCACTTATGCTCAATGTTCTATGTCAGTGTTTTTCCATCTCTTTTTCATTTTTTCCCACTGCAAGGAGCCTTTTTAGACATTTTTTCTAATCATCATACCCCGTGAACTGTTAATAACGCAGATGTGCTGTATATGTCTTCATGTACTGTATGAATATCTTTGCTTCATAATAAACATAGTAAGATTTTTTTGCCCCACCCCAACCAGGAACCACTTTTTGCCCCCTTGGAGGCAGCATATCACCCCCGTTAAAAATGCATGTGCCATATGAACCAGGGCTGAGATTAGGACGAGTCAAGTGAGGCACCCAGGGCTCAAAATTGAAGGAAACACTCACTCCCAGTGTTGTGCGAATGGAGGGTTGGTGCCTGAAAGTAAGAGCCTCCTTAAATTTTGCACCCTACTGCCTCACCCTGGTCTCTGTCCTGATAGGAGATATCACCACAGAAAATTTGACTAGATTAGAATTTTGGAAAAGTGGAAACAAGAGAGACTTGGCATTGGACAAAATCCATTTGGAAGAGCTGTAGTTTAGTCCAGGAACGTGCCTAGGCCATAGGACAGTTCTCAACTCTGGCTGCCCATTAAAATCATCCGATGAGCTTTAAAACTCCTGGTGCCTGGGCCCTACCCCAGGCCAATGGAGCCTGAATCTCTAAAGGTGGGGTCTTTTTTAAGCTCCCAGGTGATTCTAATTTGTAGCCTGGGCTGAGAATCCAAAGCTCTGAATGTGGAAGAAAGAAGCCAAGTTCCAGCCAGTGAATCCACCTGGGGAGATCCCCCTCACTGTATTTAAGAGGCAAAAGTAGAAAGAGAGTTTTAATTGTTCTCCGGGAACAAAGGATTAAGTTGATAAAGGAAACTTGCAGTGTGAAAATGTAGAGTAGTGCCATGTCTAGGGAATTTTACAACACAATTGTCATGTGGTTTGAACCTTTGTCATTATATTAAACGCTCTCTGTAGGGCCTCACTGGACACTGTAACTAAGCTCGTTGAGATGGGAGGCTCCTAGATCCAGTGAAGACTGTGGCCTTGAGGTTAATTTATTAACATCCTTCTTGATCTTTCAGCAGCTTCTGGGGACAGTGCCAAAGGGATATTTTTAAAGGCTCCTTGTTAAATCCAGTGGTCACTTCCCATTGGTCTCAGATGAATAGTGTGATGAAATTGCAATGACTAAAGGGATGGGCAGAGTTTTATCTCCTCTGACCGTGCCTGTAGCAACACTGCCCTTAGTTGACTGCAGCCTGGTTGTCAAACCAACTCCAGTTTAAAGGGGAACAAATTATGGAGGGGCTGTTTGGATTCTCAGTGGCAACAACCATCACCCTCACCCCAGTCCCATCCCCAACACACAGACACACACAGTTCTGAGCACTAAGCCCAGGATAGCCCAGCTCCTGGGTGTTGTGGGTGGTGTTTTTGCATGAGGAAGAAAGAAGCAAGGAAGTAAAAGGCCCTGGCGCCATTCTCTTAGTGTTTGTCTTTTCTTGGAAGATTCTTCTTTCTGGGTCCCAATCTTGATTTAGTTCTCTCTCATCCAAGGGGTTGGTGGGGTAGGAAAGAGCCCACACCTTCTCCTAAGCAGAAGACCAAGGGGGATCCAGAGTAGGATGTGGAGAGAGGAGGCCTGAAGTGAGTTATGTAGGTTTTACCGACTAGAGGCAAGTGGTGTGCTTTGGTTCACATGAACATCAGCTAACTCAGCAAGGGATGACACTGGAGTCGGTGGCCAAAGCGCTCACTGTAGTAATAAGTAATTCCCCTGGCATTTTCCTCTGGATCTGAGGCTAATCGAGCAGGACAGTAAAGGATTTGGGGTGAGGTTCATTTCTCAGCTTCCTCTTAATCTCCCCGGATGCAAGACCAACAGGTACCAGTGACCTTGTCAGCCTTAAGCATAGAGGGGGTTGCTAAAAGCTAAGGGAAGGGTTTGGACTTTTAACCCTCACCCTTAGCTCCTCCAAAATCTCTTTTTCCTTCTGTGTTCTCTAATTAAATGAGAATCCCACCCCGTCACCTTAGCGTGAAATCTTAAAGTTCTCCTAGACTCTTCCTTTTTTTAATCAAATCCTTGAAAATCTCTTGGTTTTTACCTCCTAAATACCTGTGGACTAAAATAAAATCCTAAGTCCCCCTGCCAACTGAACAGACCCCCTCTTGGCCAAGAGGACCCCAGAAAAACCTTAAAACTGAGTTCCCAGCCATGAAGGGAAAGGAGGTTAGACATACCTTACTTATAGCCCCTCCCTTTTGGAGTTTAGCTACAAGAATTGTCCAGCATTAATGTTAAAACAGAGATCACAAGACTGACAAAACACTCTTTGTGACAATAAGATACTAAGCTATTAACAGGACCTAAGGCCATGGAGGGGAAAAGGTTAAATCACCTGCAGACCACCAGTTTGCTTAACAGATCACTTGAGTGGTATACTGTGGCTTATCTCTGATTAATAGACTTCCTCATATTAACTAAAGCATTCCAAGCAGCTCAGCCTATGATTCCAGCACTTTGGGAGGTTGAGGAGGAAGGATCACTTGAAGCCAGGATTTTGAGACCAGCCCCCTGCCAAATGTAGTAGAGGGTGCCTGTCGTCCCAGCTGCACAGAAGGCAAGAGTTTGAGGCTGCAGTGAGCTATGATCTTGCCACTGCACTCCAGCGTGGGTGACAGAGCAAGACCTTGTCTCTAAAAAAAACTAATTTAAAAAAACATTCCAAGCCATTAGACAAAGTTCTATTTCTTTAACCAACTATAAATCAAAGAATCTTTGAACCCATCTCTAACCTGTAAGCCCCCCACTTTAAAATGTCCTGTCTTTCGAGCCAATTCAATGTATACCTTTCATGTACTGATTTAGGACTTTACCCATAATTCCTATCTCCCTAAAATGTAGAAAACCAAAGTAAACCCAACTGCCTCAGGACAACTTGCTCAAAACATCTTAGTCTTGGCTGCCCGGGCCATAGTCACACATATTTGCCTCAGAATAAACCTCTTTAAATTATTTTACAGTTTGGGTTTTTTCCATTAACACACTCCTTCCTTATATCCTATTTTTCTCCATCTTCCTTGCCGCCATGTTATTTATAGCTGTCATCTCTCTTCTGCACTCACAATATTGTCTGTTTTATTTATTCGTTGAAAATTATTTTCAGTTGCATAAACATGAATATATTATCTTTTTTAAAAAAAACAAACAATACAGAATAATAAAAAAAATTCAAGATTTAACCACGGTAATCAGTGGGGAGTGTTCCAGTTATTTTCTATACATATCTATGAGGAAAAAAATTTTTTTCTTTTATGGATGAGGTTTTTTTGTTTTTTTTTTTTAATGTAAGTGATACCATAAATGGTTTTGCCTCTTTTTTTTTTTTCTCTTGACAATGTATCTTGGAGATTTTTCCTTGTCATTATATACAGAGACACCTTATTTGGACTGCTACATAGTATTCCATGGTGTGACAAGCACCCTCTAAAATGAGTCCTGTTTCCTATTTTCTGGTATTCACAGCCTTGTGTAATCCCCCTCTGGGTGCGTCTGTGAGGGTGTTTCCGGAGAAATTAGCATTTGAATCAGTAGACTGACTAAAAAAGATCCACCCTCACCAATGTGAATGGACATCATCCAATCTGTTCAGGGCCCAAATAGAACAAAAAGGCAGAGGAAGGGTAATTCTCTCTCTTCTTGCACTGAGATGTCCAAGGCCTTTAAATTTCAAATGGAGGCCAGCAGAGTGGCTCATGCCTGTAATCCCAGCACTCTGGGAGGCTGAGGCAGGAGGATCTCTTGAGCCCAGGAGTTTGAGGTTGCTGTGAGCTATGAGGACACCACTGTACTCTAGGGGGTGACAGAGTGAGATTTGAAAAAATAGAATTCAAATGGACAAAATAAGTATCTGAGGATAGTCAAGAAAATAATAAAAAGGTATGGAGTGGTGAGACATCCCTTACCAGATACTAAAATTTACAATAACATTATTGAAATCAAAACAATACCATAAACTAGAATACATCAAAAGACAAATGAATGCTGGGTATAGTGGCATGAGCCTGTAGTCCCAGCTACCTGGGAGGCTAAGACATGAGGATCACTCCAGCCTTGCAGTTCAAGGCTGCAGTGCACTATAATCACATCTGTAAATAGCCATTACACTCCAGCCTGGGCAACTAGGCAATATAGAAAGACCCCATCTCTAAAAATAAAAATTAAAAAAAAAGACAATCAAGGTTCTTATATTAGAGCTATGTCAGATGCTACCCTTGAGGGAAGCTGTGTTAAGGGTACATGGGCCTCTTTGTATCATTTTCACAATTTCCTATTAGTCTCTAATTATTTCTAAACAAAAAGTTTTTTTTTAAAAAAAGCAAAAGACAAATGATAATCTGGTGAGGGAAGGAACCTTTGCAAAACATATGCATAAAGATTAATGATTAGCAATTACTAATATTCAAAGAGATTTTACCAATTGAAAAGAAAAAGACTCCCGAATAGGAAAAGGAACAGGCAGTTCACATAAGGGAATGTGCAATTGTCAATGAATGTACAGGAAGACGCTTAACATCTGCAGGAGACAAGGAAGGGCAAATTAAACCAGCCTTTTTTTCACCCATTATATTTGCCAAAATTTACAAGTGAAAGAATGATAATATCCAGTTCCGGGTGACAGCGTTGAGAAATAGAAATTGCTACAACCTTCAAAAGTAATCTGGAGACACCTATTAAAACTAAAAATACAAACATTCATTGACCCAGAAATCCTACCTTTGGAAATCTATTCTACTGAAATGAAAGTCCCAGTATACCCAGAATCATCCTAATGGAGTCATACAGCAGTAATTTTGTCATTGCTAAAAACAAAAAGCAACCTGAATGTCCACCAATTAGAGAATGGTTGAATAAGCAAATGAGTTAAATCCAATTCATCTAGAGGGATGTCCATATATTGTTAAGGGAAAAGGGCAAGTTGCAGAGTAATAGGTGCATTATGCCATTTTTGCAATCCACACCAGATCAAATAAGCAAGCCAACGAACCCTGCATATGAGAAAGGCGTGTTAGGGTACCCCTCCTGATTACTTGCCCTGGCTACATCCAGGGTAGAAGAGGACAGAGATTATAACCTTTTTTCCCCTTTTACATCATTTTTTAACTCTAAAATGAACACATATAATATTAATTTAATTCTTTAAAATCTAATAAAATAGACTGGGCTTAGTAGCTAACACTTGTAGTCCCAGCATTTTGGGAGGCCAAGGCAGGAGGATCGCTTAAGGTCAAGTGTTCAAGATCAGACTGGGCAATACAGAGAGACCCTGTCTCTACAAAAAAAAAGAAAACAGAAAACCTAATAAAATAAAAAATGTCAGTGTCTTCCAATTGCTCATAAAGGGCAAACCCCATATGTGAACTGCCTGTTCTTTTTCCTATTCAGGTGTCTTTTTCTTTTCAATTGGTAAAATCTCTTTGAATATTAGTAATTGCTAATCGTTAATCTTTATGTATATGTTTTGCAAAGGTTCCCTTCCCTCACCAGATTATCATTTGTCTTTTGCTTTTTAAAAAAAAAAACTTTTTGTTTAGAAATAACTAGAAACTAATAGGAAGTTGCGAAAATGGTATGAGAGGCCCATGTACCGTTAACACAGCTTCCCTCAGGGGTAACCTCTCACATAGTTCTAGTATAACACAATAACAGAACCTCTTTTGTCTTTTCTTTCTTTTTAAAAGGTGGGACATATGAGGCCTCCATGGTAGCCCCTGCCACGTCTATGACCTCCTCTCTCTCCGTTTCCCTCCTGTACTCAGTGTTTCAGCCACACCAAACTATAATACTTATGGTTTCTTAAATAGGACATCTTGCATCTTACCTCTAAACATTTGCACCCACCTTCTGAAAGCTATATTCTTTCTCTTTTCCACCTGGTAAACTCCTACTCACTCTTCAAGACCCAGTGTAAATAACCCCAACCCCAGTCTCTTCATACCTCAATGACATTTGTACTATTTCACAATTATCTATGTGTATATGTGTATGCATATCTGTGTTGTTCATCGTGCTTGGTTGGCATTCAGAAAGACTTTAATGCTTACTGAATTAATTAAAATTAATCAAATTGATGTTGTATGACTTCTGTGTTGTTTGACTTAACAATAGTATCATTCAGGCTGTGTTTTGATTATTTGTGTTTTTAGTGGGTCAAGGTGAGTACAACAATTTGTAAACAGGCTAACATAATTTGATTGAATATGTTCTCAAAAGTCGAGATGTTTGCAATCATAGTTTTCCAATAGCTACAATTCATTTTTTGTTTAGTCTAAATTCCTGAGTAGGGAATAAAATATGCATAAGAGAATACAATTTGTTGTTCTGAAAATTCAATCAGTAACCCCCCACTCCTTTTCTTTCTCCCAGTGGATGTACAGTACTGGTCCTGGGCCTCTTTGCACTTGGATCCATCCCTAGCCCTTCATTTACTCTGCTCTGTGTTGCAGAGAGGCCAACTTCTGGAGGCTGCATCTCCAGGCTCTTCTCCCACTTGGCTGCCTTCTGAGCTCACCTGATGACCTGCCCTGGTGGTAGACTGGGAGGCAGATAGAAGGGAGAAGTCGAGGTATTTTCTGGTTTCTGGTTCAATCAACTGCCTCTCCCCTACCTCCTCTGTGCCTCTAAGTCCCCATGGGGCATCCCGGCCTTACTCCCCTTCTTTTTCGAGCTCTCACTACACTGGACCCCAGTTACATTGCCTCCTCCCTTTGTCTCTACAGCCTAAAGCATCAGTGGCTCCGCGGTGCTGCGGATCTCTGGGTTATTTCATATACCAGTTCTCTTTTGCTGGAAACAAACTACCCCAAAACTTAATAGCTTAAAACCATTTATTTGTAGCTCACGATTCATGAGCTGGCAATTTAGGCTGGGATCAGCTGGGCTGTTCTTCTGCTGGTCTTAACGAGGCACATTCATGCTGCCAAGTGGGCAGGGGCTCTGCTTCGCAAGGTGGCTCCCATCTGGGCAATGGTGGGTCCACGAGTCTCTCAGCATCCAACAGGCCAGTCTAGGCATATTCAGTTGGCAGCTGGTTCTAAGAAAGAGAAGGAAAAAAAAGAGAGAGAGAGAGAGAAAGGGAAAAAAAGGCAAGAGAAGAAAAACAGGAAAATCTTCTTGAAACCCAAGCTTGGAATTCATACATTGTTTCCTCCTAAAGGAAGTCTTAAGACCTATCCAGATTCCAAAGGTGAGGAAATATACATCATTTCTTGATGGAAGAGAAAATAATCTGTGGCCCTTTTTACAATCTACCACACCTTACCATTATCTCCTCCAACACCTGTATAACTAAGTCCCTGCCTAAATTTCTTCGGTAGTGAATACTCGAAGTCATTGTTTTCCTAGTTAGGCCCTCTGTGTATGTTTGACTGTGTCTGGAAGATTGGGGTTAAGGAAAACAGGAAAAGTCTCCCCTTGGATTCAAATGTTTCTGTTACAACTGTCACCAGGCCAGGATGTTCAGAATCAGTCACTATGACAACACATACATTCAACAAAGATGAATTGAGTATCTACCATGTGGTAGGCATGACGCTGGGTATGATGGGCCATGAGGGGCGGGGCAGTACGTAGAGTTGAATAAGGAGTGGCTTCTGCCTTAAATGAGCTAATACACAGAGTGCCTGAGGAGCCAGGCACGCAGTAAGGGCTGTACAGGGGTTTGCTAAGATAAGGAGCTGGTGGAGGATGACAATGATAACTACGATGACAATGCAACTTATAGCCTAGTAGAGTATTAATAGTACCCCCTTATTCTCAGGGGATACCTTCCAAGACGCCCAGTGGATACCTGAAACTGCAGACAGTACCAAACCGTATATATACTATGTTTTTCCCTATAAATGAATACCTACGATAAAGTTTAATTTATAAATTAAGCACAGTAAGAAATGAACAATTATAACTAATAATAAAATAGGGCAATTGTAACAATTTACTGTAATAAAAGTTCTGCGAGTATGGTCTCAGTCTCTCTCTCTCACACACACACACGATGTATTTTATTGTACTGTATTCATCTTTCTTGCGGTGATGAGATGACAAAACGCCTGTGTGGTGAGATGAGGTGAGGTGAATGATGTGGGCATTGTGCCATAGTGTTAGGCTACTGCTGACCTTGTGAAGACACGTCAGAAGGAGGATCACCTGCTTTGGGTGATCCTGAATCCTCGAGCCATGACGACGTCTATGGCTGGCTGTCAGGAGGAGATAACGTCAAGGACTAACGGGAGGGTGACATATACAGCGTGGACGCGCTGGACAGAGGGATGATCCATGTCCCAACTGGGACGGAGCAGGATGGCCAGAGATTTCCTCACGCTACTCAGAATGGCGTGCAATTTAAAACTTACGAATTGTTGATTTCTGGAATTTTTCATTTAAAATTTTTGGACCACAGTTGACCTCTGGTAACAAAATCTTAGCTAAAGGGGGACTACTTAAGGGAGATCAATACTTTGATGAGAGTTCTATTGGTCTGTCTATGCAAACTAAAAATTAAGCTCCATGAAAGTTAAAGCCATTAGATAAAATGTATGGGAGACCATTGTTTTGGACTGAGTTCCTGTACTAGGTGCAACAGACCAGACCAAACCACAATGGAGTCACTTGTGCCAGGTGCCACATAATCAGACGGAAGCCAGAAAAAGCCAGTTTAAAAAAAAAACAAAAAACCACAAGATTCAGAACAACCAATCCAATGGGGCCCAATCAACCTGAGCCCACATTACAAGGAAGTCCCCTCTGCTTTAACCCACACAAGGAAAGTAACTTCAAGTGACCTGGCATTAACCACTGTACTACACTATGATGTTTTCTTGTTCCTGCTAAGGTTCCTTACAAAAACCAACTGTTCCTCCATGCCCGGCAGAGTGCCTTTCTGTTTCATAGATGGAATGCTGCCCAAATCATGAGTCACTAATAAAAGCCAATTAGATCTTTAAACTCGATTTATTGAAATTTTGTTCTTTGACAAAGCCTCACTGCTGTATCTCCATTGCCAGACAAAATACCAGCGCACAGTAACTAGAAAATAAATATTTGTTGAATGTATGAATAGAAGATGTGTACACAACGCTAACAGAGATGCAGATGAGAAGGAATTCTGAGAACAGGATAAAGCTTTATAAAAACAGGTGATTTCTGAAACTTAGAATGAGAAAAAAGAGCTGTCAAATGCTGGCAGGCAGAAAAGGGGCCTGAAAGGAAGACTCAAGGACCAGCGTGAGCAGTACTGAAGCGTGTTGAAGGGTGGGTTACCTCTCCTGGGACGCCGGAGCTGCTCCTCTGGGGTCAAACTGGTATAATCATCGCCCGTCCCCACACCCTCCGGGATTTGGGGGGTTGTGTCTCTGAGCCCATCTCACTGATAATGAGAAAGCGATTTGAGGCCTAAATGGCTTATAGAATTGCACTGACCTTCAGGCAGCTGTGAAAAGTGCTCCCCAAGAAATCTGGGTGCAATGTGAGTTTGGACAATTTCGCCTTGTGCTTGGGGTGTTTTTGAGCATGTGCCCAGAGGCTGCTGCAACAAATCACTTTTTAGAATCTGAACGAACACATGGGGAGGGGGAAAAAAGCCAGAGGCAATGAAAATGCCTCCCTGGGGAGCTCAGTTGATGGGGAACATCTGGATCAGCGGAGGAGAGGGATGCTGCTGGCAAGAGTCGGGGCACTTAGCTCGAAGTCCTTCACGGAGCTACCCCACCTGCTTCTCCAGCAGCGAAATAAACCAAACGTCCCCTTTTTTCTGTCTAGGACCCCATAGAAGGCCAAAGAAAATTCCACACCTAACAGCATGATTCTAATGGGAGAACCTGTAGCCCCCTCCACCTGCAGGAGTAAACCAGGTAGGATGAGAGATCGTTTGGAGAAAGGCAAACTTTAGTGGTCCTTGATGTTATGTTGGTGCTTCAAGTTCAAGGTGATTCAGAACCTTAAATTCTCAACCCTGAGGCTTAAATCTTAGCGTGATGCTCAACTTCTCTTCTACCCCCATGCTGCCAAATCCTACTGACTCTTTTAAAAAAAAATTATTATGATAAAATATTAATATATGTAACATAAAATTTACATCTTAACAATTTTTTTTTTTCCAAGACAGAGTCTTACTGTGTTGCCCGGGTTAGAGTGCCGTGGCGTCAGCCTATCTCACAGCAACCTCAAATTCCTGGGCTCAAGCAATCCTTCTGCCTCAGCCTCCCGAGTAGCTGGGACTACAGGCATGCGCCACCATGCCTGGCTAATTTTTTCTGTGTATTTTTAGTTGTCCAGCCAATTTCTTTCTATTTTTTAGTAGAGACGGGGTCTCGCTCTTGCTCAGGCTGGTCTCGAACTCCTGAGCTCGAACGATCCTCCCACCTCAGCCTCCCAGAGTGCTAGGATTACAGATGTGAGCCACTGCGACCGGCCACATCTTAACAATTTTTGAGTGTACAGTTCAGTCGTATTAAATACATTTGTAATGTGCATTCATTACCACCACCCATCTCTATAACTCTTTTCATAGAGTTATAGAGTTCTATAGTTATTACACAATAACTCTCCATTCCTGTCTTCCCCCATCCACTGGCAACCACCATTCTACTTTCTGTCTCTATGATTTTGACATTCTAAGTACCTCATATAACTGGAGTCATACAGTATCTGTCTTTTTGTGACTGCCTTATTTCACTTAGCATAATGTCCTCCAGGTTCATCCATATTGTAATATAGCAGAATTTCCTTCCTGTTTAAGGCTGAGTAATATGCCGTTGTATGGATAGACCACATTTTTCTTATCCATTCATCCGTCAGTGGACACTTAGCTGCTTCCATGTTTTATTTATTTTTTTTCTTTTGAGACAGAGTCTCACTCTGTTTCCTGGGCTGGAGTGCAGTGTTGTCATCACAGCTCACTGCAGCCTCCAACTCCTGGGCTTAAGTGATCCTCCTGCCTCAGCCTCCCGGGTAGCTGGGACTACAGGCACGCACCACCGTGCCTGGCTAATTTTTTCTATTTTTAGTTGTTTGGCTAATTTCTTTCTGTTTATATTAGAGACGGGGTCTTGCTCTTGCTCAGGCTGGTCTCGAACTCCTGAGCTCAAACAATCCTCCCACCTCAGCCTCCCAGAGTGCTAGTATTACAGGTGTGAGCCACCGCGCCTGGCCTGCTTCCATGTTTTAGCTATTGTGAATAATGCTGCCATGAACATGGTAAACAAATATCTCTTCGAGACCCTGCTTTCAGTTCTCATGGGTATATACCCAGAAATCAAACCCTATTGATTTTTACTAGTGTTCCTAACCCCATTGTTCCATGGAGTAGGGGAAATTCACACTTTGGGCAAGGAGATGGGAGGTGTTCTGATCTTAGGCCAGGGGATTGAAAATCAGAGATTGGAAAAAGTGAGAGGGCCAATGAATAGTACAGAAAACATAGTGAAGTAAGCGCAGCTTCATTGGCCAACACTTCCGTATCCTGAACATTGAATAGAGTTCCTTTGGGCATGCAGGTAACTAGCAGGGGTTTTTTGGTTTTGTTTATTTATTTATTTATTTTTGAGACAGGGTCTCACTCAATTGCCCAGGCTAGGGTGCAGTGGCATCATCATAGCTCACTGCAACTTCAAACCCTTAGGCTCAAGCGATCCTCCTGCCTCAGCCTCCCAAGTAACTGAGACTGCAGGCATATACTGATACCCATGTCTAATTTTTTTATATTTTGTAGAGATAGGGTCTTACTATATTGCCCAGGCTGGTCTTAAACTCCTGGGCTCAAGCAATCCTCCCACTTTGGCCTTCCGAACTTTCAGGATTACAGATGTGAGCCACCACACCCAGCCATGTTATTTTTCTTTAATAATAGATGATTTCCAGAGAAGATTGTCATACCTTCCTCTGAGAAGGCATGGCTATACAATCTTTTCATTTATTTCATGTGATGCTCAGCTGAGGCCCACTTCCTTCTTGCTCAAAGTATGGCAAAAGCAAGAAAGAGCAACTGTGGGGAAGGAACATAATAAATAGGGAAATGACCTTAAAGAGAGGAGACCTCATTCATGAATTTTTAATGCAAGGAGAAGCAGGAAAGAGCAGATTGGTTATGGCAGAAAAATTAAACAAGTGACTTAAAGGACAAGCTCAAGAAATCTCTTTATATTTTTAGAATAAAGAGATAAAAGTTATGAGAAAAAAGATGAGACATAAAAAATAGATACATGACACCCAAAAATAAACATATATAGCTATTTTAGAAGGAAAGAAAAGAAAAGCCAAAATTGTAGCATTCAGCAATTTAGAGAACAGACTAAAATCAGAGGTACCCAGGCTTGAATCTGAGCTCTGGCACTTTTAGCTCTGTAAATTTGGGCAACTGCTTAACCTATTTCAGTTTTTTGGTTTTAAAAAATGGGTTATAATAATCATATTGATCTCTTAGGGTAGTTGGGGAATCATGTGAGGTGATGTTTGTAAAATAATTTGCATAAGGCTAACACATAATAAACACTCAATAAATATCATGGGCTGTCATGGGCTGAATTGTGTTCTCTGGAAATTCATCTGTTGAAGCCCTAACCCCCAGTGCCGCAGAATGTGACTGTATTCGAAGATAGGGCCTTCGAAGAGGTGATTAAGTTCAAACGAGGCCATGAAGGTGGGCCCTAATCCAATCTGATGGGTGACTTTATAAGAAGAGAAGATTTGGACCCAGAGAGACATCAGGTATGCCCGGGCACAGATAAACGACCCTTTGAGGATGCAGCGAGGAGGCAGCCACCACAAATCAAGTAGAGAGGACTCAGAAGAAACCAAACCTGTGAACACCTTGATATTAGCCTTTCAGCCTCCAGAACTGTGAAAAAATAAATTTCTGTTGTTTAAAGCACCCAGTCTGATATTTTGTTATGGCAGCCCTAGTGAACGAATACGTCACCCATTGTTGTTATTTTAAAATCCAGATGCAAAGCTAAAAACCAAGGTGCTCTTGGTTTTCCATACTCATAAAGTTCCCGGACCTATTGTGCAGAGGAAGCCAAAATCCACACTCCTTTCCAGCCCTGCACATTGGCTGACTCACTGCAGAGACCGTCGGTGTATGACTCATGCCGTTTCTGGTTTCGGCGTAGGGTGCGGAGCTCGGTAGAGACCATCTGACAATTGCTATGAGTCAACAGCAGGAAACTCCCTGAGATGCTAAGACCTGTTCCGTTCCCCAGCCCCCAGTTCCTTTGGGTATGCCAAGATCATGTCACCCCCAACATAATGAGGTTCTCCCTTGGTTTCCAAATCATCGAGATCGCCCTCCCATCACCCTCTTAAAGGTCAGAGGGTCAGATTCCATCAAAGGCACCACAGATGTGGTTTTAAAATAGTCCCTTCAGAAGACCACAATTAAAACCTAATTACATATTCTTGCCAATTAGGGAAGGAGTTGCCCTCTCTAGTGATGGCAGAGTCCCCAAAAATCCACGGTCTAAAAAAGGATGTCTCCTCTCCCTTAACAAACCATTCTTCATTCAGTGGTGGATAGCTTACAAACCGCTGCTGTTATTTACTACCTTGAAGAGTTCTTCAGCCTTTGACCCTGAATTAACTGTAAAAACACCTGTTGTTTGAAGGCTCAAATGAGATCACTCATTCGTTCATTCATTTGGCCAATATCTATTGAGTGACCTCCTATGCATTCATTCTGTCATTTGACAAATGAACATCTGCCACATACCAGCCCCCTGGGGATACGGCCGTGAATCATATCTAGGGGGTCTCAGCTCTCATGGAGCTTGCCTTCTAGGAGCGAGACAAAGAGCAAGTAGACAGATCAACAAGATGACTTCAGACAATGATATGATACACAGGAAACAAAGCACAGTAATGAAAGTAGTAAGGGGGTAAGTCAGAGAATGCGTGGTCGTGAGCGGTGTCTCAATGGTAAATTGGCCATGGGAAGACCTGGGGAAAGAACATGTTACCAGAAGGCAGCAAAGGGAACTGCAGACACAGAGATTCTAGGAGAGATGTCTTCAAGGAACAGAAAGGAGGGCAGTCAGGGAGAGGGTGAGGAGGCCAAGGTTAGATTGGAGAGGTGGGCAGAGGCCAGATCACCAGAAGTTTCTCCCTGGGTCAGAGGTCTTATAAGACATGGAAATACTCCACATAGACCAAAGAACTAAAAGACCAGAAACTTAATCTCAGTTAAGACAGAGTATAAATGTTTAGAGATGAGGTCTGAGAGAAAGATAGGGGCCAAATAGGACAGGACCTCCCTAGCTGTGGTCAGAATTTTGGATTTAATTCAGAATGCAGTGCTGTGCTTCTTAACATTGACTACACATTGGAACCACCCAGGAAACTTTAACAAATGCTAATGTCTGAGCTGCAGCCCCACCGATTCTGATACAGTTGGACTGGGATGCAGCCTGGGCATTTGGGGTTTTTTAATTTTTAATTTTTTTAGAGACAGGGGTCTCACTATGTTGCTCAGGCTGGATTCAAACTTCTGGGTTCAAGCAATTCTCCCACCTCAGCCTCTCGAGGAGCTGGGACAACAGGTGTGCACCACCACGCTGGGCTATGTGGGGTTTTAGAAAGCTCTCCAATGGTTCCAATGAGCAGCCAAAGTTGAGACTGCTGAAATAAGGGCAGGAAGCAGGAGAGGGACACGATATGAATTCTCTGTACGATCACTCCAGCTGCCATATAGGTACAAGATGCTCCCACATCAGTGCCCAGTACAGAGTTGATACCCAGTGTTTTCTTCCTTCCCTTCCTGAATCCTGGCAACCCTCAGAAATTTGGAATTGCTGAACGTTGCAGAGAGAAAACCCAATCAGACATTCAGAGGCATCTCACTGCATCTGCCTCCAGCTGGTGACGGGTTTTCCCCCTTCTCCGTTCCTATAATTGCTCATCTGTCCCCCTCTAGGACTTGGAGCCTCATCTCCTATGTTTTTCAGATGCAAACTTTGTACCTTCTTTGACAGCCCTGAGGACCCCCAGCCCCCAGAAGAGCAGCTCCAAGGAAGATTCAGAAGGAACTTTGTGAGTTTATTTTGATGAAATACAATAATTATCGTGCTTAGCAGCTGTTGCTATTTAAAATAAGAAAAACCTGGGCTTGAATTTAAACTGTTTGGTAAAGCATGTGCCCCACCAATCTGGTTCAACAAAATCAGACATTATGAAATCCGCAGAAGAACTGGAGCTTGTTACAGGAAGTTAAGATGCAAATCATATTTTGTTTCAAATGAGCCCGATGAATGCATAATTTTCCACAAAGAAATACTTTTGTGTCAGGATCCTTTTGCCAAGAACTGAAGTTCTTGGGCTGCAGCTGTTAGCAGAGTCTGATTGTCCATTTCAAACTACAGGGAGTTCTGCTTTTCTAAGGAAGATTTGGAGCAAAGGCAGGAAGAGGACAGAGCTGCTCTCATCAATTGTCTTCCAGAATATTCTCTATGAGATCTGCCTGTGCTTCCTAGACCGCCATGCTTGTTCTCAGAATTTGCAGAGACTAAACACCAAATTGAATCAACACCAAATCCCAGACGACTATTCAGTTCGGAAGGTGCTTCTTCCTTCTTCCCCTAGCACTTTCTCTGGGCTTGGGGTCATTAATTCTACTTGTCAGGAGTCTTCTGATTTCAAGTGGAAGAAACCCAATTCCAATTAAATAAACCAGCAAAAAAGGCAGGAGAGAAATTCTTTGTTTTTGCAACTGGAAAGTCCTAAACATGATTTGGCTTTAGGCACGCTGGCCCCGCGCTGAGGGAGCCAGAGAAGGAACTGGTCACACATGAGTAGGAGGATTTCTGAGCATCCCTCTGGGCCCAGCATTTGCTGCCTTCGATTTGCAATGCCCCAGTTTTCAAGTTGGGCAATTTTCTCCAGGTAGAGATGCAGAAATAGCTGATTGAGGAATTTGAATTGAGTTTGGCTCAACAGGTATGGTAAAAAAAAAAAAATAGAAATCAAGAAGTACAAGGGAAAGGATCATTCGGATGAGCCCCCCCTGAGATGGAGCTAAGCTCAGAAGAGGGAAGAGGCATCTGACAGAGGCAGGTGGACTGCGGGTACTGAAGGGCTCTACAAGGCGGGAGCAATGGGAACGAAAGATCTGGAAAGACAGGAGACAATGGACACTAAGAGGTACGATAAGGACAAATCATACGACAAATATTCACAATCTCTCCCCGACCCCCGGCCCATACCCAACCCTGTTTTCCAGGGAGGATGGGATTCTAGGAGTCTCTGATTGTTTGATCTGCTGATGGGGTGATGGCTAAAGGCGCAGAACTCACGGAGAGTCCTCCACGAGGGCGCTTTAAAAAACACACAGACCCTACTTGAGAAAGAGAAGAAAGGGAAGCTGGGAAGAGGAAGCAAAAGAGGGGAAGGGTGAGTGCGACAGGAGAATTAGGAGGGCTGGAAATTTTGAGTGGGATGGAAGGAAAAGAAAAAAGGAACTCACACAAAATGTGGGACTCTGAGGACAGAGATGAGGGCAGGGCATTTTTAGGAAGATGTCCCGTATATTGTGTGGTATACAGCGGTCCCCTGCTCATCAGCAGGGATGCATTTCAAGACTCCCAGTGGATGCCTGAAACCTCAAATAGTACTGAGCCCTATAAATAGATATATACATTTTTTCTATACATACATACAACAGTTTAATTTATAAGCTAGGCACAGTAAGAGATTAATAACAACTAATAATAAAATAAAATAATTATAACAATATACTGTAAAAAAAGTCCTGTGAATGTGGTCTCTCTCTCTCTCTCTCAAAATATCTTACTGTACTGTGCTCGTCTATTTTTGGACAGTGGTTGACCGCGGGTAACTGAAACTGCAGAAAGGGGACTACTGGATACCTCCCACTTCCTTTGCCGCTGTCTCAAGACCTGTTCAGTTCAGGAAGGACTCGTAGTACTTCTCATGGTTCTTGGGGGACAGAATAGTAATTTCTTTTACTTGTGATACTATGCTGAGAAATCAGCTTGAGAAAGCCGGGTCTTACTGTGTTTAGAGTGAGATAGAAAACATTAAGATTTTTTTGTTTTAAGAGTTGGGAGTTTTGCCATGTTGCCCAAGCTGGACTCGAACTCCTAGACTCAAGCGATCCTCCTGCCTCAGCCTCTTGAGTAGCGGGGACTACAGGGGTGCACCACCACGCTTGGTTTAAGATTTTTACGACAGAGCCCCCGTGGGCCCAAGCTGTAGCTGGGGACAAGCACTGCTGTGGAGTGGAGGTGAAAGTCAAAAGAATCAGGAAGGTCAAAGAAATATTAGGCTATGGTACTCTGTGAATGACTCAGGCGAGTGTCAATATTGCGCTGGAAAATGAAGACCGTGGACCAGGTCCTGAAGTCCTTGCCAAATGAGGTGGCGGGTCTAGGAGGTAGGAGCGCGACAGTGATGAGAACGAGGGTGTGGCGTCTCGAAGGAGTGGGGATGTTTACACACGGGTGGAAAGAGTGCTGGGAAGAAGAGCTCCAACACCTCCTGCTCTGACCCAGCAAGAGGAAGAAATGTCCTTTGAGGAGAGTCAAGTCTCAGTCCCGGCAGGTTCATGGAGGGGTTGAAGATGCTTACCTGGGAACTGGGCACGGGGCGACGGGTGGGAAGGAGGGCAGAGTGGGGAACTTGGGTCAACAGAGCAGAAGCAAGGAGCTTGGCTGTTCAGACGGCTGGCTCCTTCTCAGTCTACCTCTTTTATCTTGCCATCCCGAGTAGCCCTGCCCCTCCAGGTCCTATGTAGCTTTTCTACCTCTTTATTTTCATCATAGGGCTCAGTACAAAATGGCATTGTGTCTTTAATTTGTTTATTGTCTAGTCCCCCAGTCGGCCACCGCAACCACCCCTAGAATGGAAACTCCATGAAAGCAGAGACCATGTCCACTTAATCACCACCTTATCCCAGTGTCTGGCATATAGTAAGCACTCAATAAACACATGTTGAATGACTTCATTAAGGAACGGATGGATGAATGAACGGATGGATGAATGAATGACTGTGTAGCCCTATGAAGGTGGGAGCACAGACAAGCACAGATATACACAAAGCTTCCACGTTTGTGGAGGTGCCCTGGGAGTACGGGATGTGCACCCTGGTGTGATTAGCTTCCCACAAGGATTGAGACGTCGGCCTAGAGGTTCCCAATTTGACTCCAATGGACAGATCCTTCCTGGCCTTGTTGCTGTGTCCTAGGAAATAGGCCTTAAGGAGAGAGATTTGCTTAGATCCACATTTCCGCAATGGGATTGTTAGCTCCAAGTTCTAGCCTAAAAATACTCCTCTCTGATATCAAGGACAAAATTTATAAACATGAAAGTGGTTATTATGGTTTAATCACAGGCTCGGTGGCAGTGACTCTTGGCAATCTCTCTGGGGTATTAACAAGAGCAGAGTAAATATGTCATGTAGGTGGTATTTTTAGTCTCACCCACCCTTCCAACCCAAATGGGAACATCCCTGCAGAAGGTCCTTGTGACTCCCAGGCCCCACCCCAGCCCTTGCTGTTCAGAAGCCGTCGTCATGGGAGCTATGTGGCAGCCGCTAGGCAAAGTAGCATGAGGGGGCAGGTGGGTGCTGTGGGGACCCATCTCACTCCTTGTCAGATGGGCACCTGAGTCCTGGCCCTAGAGTCAATAGGCCAACCTATGCTTCCTGCTTCCTGTGGCAAGTCACATCGCCTCCCAGGGGGAGGCTTGGCTGAAAGTTCCATGTATCTCACGGGATTGAAAAGACCCATCCCCTGAACATCCCTTTTCTGCCAACCCTCCTCCTCCCCAGGATCATCAGCTTTAGGGAAAAACAAAAAGGAAGGACAAACAATCCCTGACTGAGCCCTAGAGCCATGAGCCTAACCAAGAGTTTTCCAAATGATAATTTCTGTTCTGTGCCAGGTTTTTAACACGAAGTTTGCACTCCATTCTGAAGGGTGGACTCTACAGTAGACGTTAAGCTGTCAGGGATGGAGACAGGGACTAGACTGCCTCTCCCCAGCCCCTCTGGATGAGGAGGGCATGTTTTGTCGACACTTGCAATGTACCAGGCCCCTAGCTAAGTGTTTTATATGTATCCTCTCATTCAGTCCTGATCACTGCCCTGTAAAGTAGTTACTGATGTTCTCCTCATTCAACAGCTGTGGTTACATAACTTTCAGAAGGTCACATGGCAAGTGGGATTTTGAACGGGATAAACTCCCTCAGAGCCTATGCTCACAGGTATGGTATGGATTTATTGAGTAGCCCATTAGATTCTTCCCCCTTAGTTTAGGGTATGTAGAATGTGTTGCCTCCAGCAGCCAGTGTAAATGTTGAACCTTTTTGGCCTGACTTGTTTGCAAAGGCCCTGGCCAATGTCAACATCAGGAGCCTCATTTGCAATTGTTACCTCCCAAATGCGGGAGTTCGTTCACTTGGTGGGTGTCAAGTCAATAGACACAGCCACATTGGTTATGGCAAAGGGGGTCTTTATTACTTGGCACAAGTAAAGAACACACAGGCAACAGTTCCCAAAGTAATGTGGGAGTTGGGCCCGTTTTATAGTCAGAGGGTATTGAGGCGTGATCTGATAGGATCTTGCAATCGGGTGACTCCAGGAGTCAATCTGATTGGATCCTGGATCCTGCCATGTGGTGTCCACTTCTTAATTTAGTCCCTGCTCTGCTCCTCAGCCTGAGCACATAGGTTCCGCTCATGGTTGCACACTTGGTTCATCTGGGCATGCTCAGGTTACATGACCTTCAACCTGAGGGCCCATGGCAACTGAAAGACAACTCACAACTTTGTTACATTAAAGTTGAGCCATGGCCGGGTGTGGCGGCTCATGCCTGCAATCCTAGCACTTTGGGAGGCCGAGGCAGGAGGATCACTTGAGGCCAGGAGTTGAAGACCAGCCTGAGCAACAGCAAGACCCCATCTCTACAAAAAAATTTTTTTAAATTAGGCAGGCACAGCGGTGCATGCCTATAGTCCTAGCTACTCAGGAAGCTGAGGTGGGAGGGACTCCTGAGCCCAGGAGTTCGAGGTTACACAGTGAGCTATGATCACACCACTGCACTCCAGCTGGGCAACAGAGTGAGACTCTGTTTCTAAAAAATGAATAAATAAAAATAAAAAGTTGAGCCACATTGGTCTGGTCGGTTACACAAGGTAGGAGCTGGTGGAACTGCTCTGGCAGCTGAGGCTGCACCAGCAGCAGGTCCTACCCCCCACCAAACTGCTGCCCCAGCTGAGGAGAAGAAAGTGGGAGCAAAGAAAGAAGAATCAGAGGAGTGTGATGATGACATGGGCTTTGGTCTTTTTGACTAAACCTCTTTTATCACATGTTCAATAAAAAGCTGAACTCTTAAAAAAAAAAAAAAGAAAAAAGAATGTGTTGTTTCCAGTCCTACAGCAACCATTTGCCTCACTTCCCCTTGTTTTCACTTGGGGAACTGTGACTTTGTGATATAATAAGAAATATACATTTGATCGTCATCCCCAGTTCCTGGCATTCTAAAACCCTTGGCTTCTAAAACCCTTGGCATTTCCTGAGCAATGGAAATGATAGCTGCATCTTGGTTATTCTCAATAAAGCCCTTGCAACCACACCTAAGTTCACGCTAACGCGATGACTCTTGGTGGGACCCTGCGCAGGTTCAGGCTGGGGCTGGTTGCCAGAGGAACCAACCATGTGATTAGAGGGTTGGAACTTTCAGCCCCACTTCTGAACTCCAGGGAGGGAAGAGAGGCTAGAGACTGGGTCAATCACCAATAGCCAGTGATTTGATCAAGCATGTCTGTGTAATGAAACCTCCATAAAAGCCCCTAAACAATGGGGTTCAGCCTCAGTGGCTCATCCCTGTAGTCCCAGCTACTCCGGAGGCTGAGGCAAGAGGATCGCTTGAGCCCAGGAGTTCAAGGCTGCAGTGAGCTATGATTGTGCCACTTCACTCCAGCCTGAGCAACACAGTGAGGTCCTGTCTCAGAAAAAAACAATGGGGTTCGTAGAGATCCCAGTGTTACCAAAGCGAACTGGGGTCCACTTGCCCAGTAAAGCCAGACACTGACAACAAGATTTGCAGCAAGAGAAAGGGGAATTTATTGCACCACGCAAGGAGAGTGGGCAGCTAATGCCTAACACCCGAACTCCCCAGTGACTTACAAGCAGTGGTTTTTAAAGGCAAGGGTACATCTCAAAAAAGGAGAATTTGGAGGCAAAATAGTAAACCAACACATGGAGGTTATACATTGGCTTGGCCCATGGGTGTGGCTTCCTCCCTGACCCTCAGGAACAAATTTAGAACAAAGAACAGACCAGGGCCTGAACAGAGTTCAGTCTTCAGATCCCCCTTATCTAAGGTTTCCATCTGGTGGGGGTTTCTGAAAAACAACTCAAGAACATATGTCGAGATGTTATTTTTTAGTTACTATAGGGAACCAAAACACCTTGTACTCTGGCTTGCTCGTGTCAATGGAAAAAAGACCAAACTCTGTAAAATAATTTTAAAGAGATTTACTCTGAGCCAAATTTGAGGACCATGACCCGGAGCCACGCCCAAGAGGTCTTGAGCAGTGGACTCAGTGTGGCCGGGTTACAGTTTGGTTTTATACATTTCAGAGAGACAGGGGTTACAGGTAAAGTCATAAATCAATACATGGGAGGCATATATTGGTTTGGCCCAAAAAGGCGGGACATCTCAAAGAGGGGGCTTACAAATCATAGGTGGATTTAGGGATTCATTAGTCGACCATTGGCTGAAAGAGTTAGGTTTTGTCCAAAAGACCAGGAATCAGCTGAAAGGAATGTTTGAGGGTCTTTTCTCTATTACATGATGTTATACCGGAATCAGGTTGGGAAGTAAACAACGTCATGCAAAACCTGTTACTGAGATTTTTTCATTTGTAGGCATGACTCATCTGGCCTCCTTAGGAAGGAATTTCGAGCAAAAGAAAAAGATCAGAGTTTGGTCCTCAATACCCTTAGGCTTGTTAATGGGTTACAAAGGATGTCCCCAAGAAGCGAGGGGGGCATGATAAGGCATGTCTGACCTTCCTTCTGGCAGGCAATTTAGTTTTAGGATATTCCTTTGGCCACGAGGGGGTCCATTTAGTCAGCTGGTGGGGAGTGAGCCTTAAAATTTTATTTTAGTTCACACTTGGGAGACTATTGTTATTACCTTCTTGCTTATCAGGTTGCTCATTTACTTTCTAAGGCTAGCTAGGTGCCTGGAATTTCTCTTGAAGGGACTCAAGATTTTTCCTTCGTTTCCATGCTGCAGGGAGCAGGGACATGGAGGGGTGGGGCAGCGGGCTCTAAGAGGGGTCCCTGCTCCCTCTAACCGGGTTGGTGAGCACATCCAGCTGATTTACAGCCGGTTGGTCAGTAATATGGGGGACCCAGGACTTAAAGACTGATGTCTCAAGTGGGGGCAGTCTTGTGAGATGAAGCCCTGAACTAGCAGGATCTGCTGTTAACTCTTGGCACATAGCATCAGAATTGAATTAAATTGTCGGACACCCAGCTGGTGTAAGCGAATTGGTTGGCATGGAAAAAAGCCCCCACACATTGGGTGGCAGAAGTGGTCTGTAGGTAAAACACAACACAGTTCAGAGTTTGTAGTAGGAACAGACTTCTCTTACTTTAGGAACATGTGGTTCTGATGGCCTGTGACTCGGGCCTGGCCAGTCAGAGCCTTGCGTTGCCTGATCCCAACAGGATCGGGGAGATCAGCCCGGGGATAGGTGTATGGTCCTGTAAACGCCAAAACAAATCCTTGAGGTCATCTCCTGTACTGACTTGCTGTATGACTCTGGAGGAGTCATTTACCTCTGCGGGTGTCTATTTAAAGAATTACAATGGACCAGAGCTACATGCACTGCAGACTCGGCAGCACCGGCAACACCTTGGTGTTTGATAGAGATACAAACTCCTGGGCCCGTTCCAGACCTACTGTATCAGAACTTCTCGGGGAGGAGCCCAGTAATTTTACGTTTTCACAGCCCTCTAGGAGATTCAGATGCGTGCTGAAGTTTGAGAACCACTGGATTTGCCGGCCTCCGAGTATCTGAGTCCAACAACCAAGGTGTGAAAAAAATCAGGGAAGTAAGACAGGGGACGATCCAGCGCTGACAGCCATGCTTTCTCCCTCTTTCTTTTCTCTTTCATTTTCTCTCACCACCACCTCCTACTCTCATCTCGAAGGCTCTCCCGTGCCACTCTAGGCAGCAGGAAATGTGAAGAGAGTCTCATGTCCTACAACGAAGCCACCATTGCTAGGCTATATTGCTGTCACACACTGCTGGTGCCTGACAGACGTGAGGATGCAAGCACAGGCTGCGTCTGCTGGTTCACGGCTATATCCGGTGCCTGGCATATGGCCGGTCCTCATTAAGTACTTGTCGAATGAATAAGTGAAGCCTGCCTCCTGCCTGAGGTCCCTTGGAGATGACAGAGAAATCCCCAAACCTGTCTTGGAGTCTGCTTGGGCTGCCATACCAAAATACTGCAGAGCACATGGCTTAATGGAAATGTATTTTCTCACAGTTCTGGAGGTTGGAAAGTCCAAGATCAAGGTCTGGCAGAGCTGGGTTTCTTGGGAGGGCTGTCTCCCGATGTCCAGACGACCACCTTCTCACTGTGTCCTCACGCGGCCTTTCCTCTGTGCGTGCACGGGGAAAGAAGCAAGCAAGCTCTCTGGTGTCTCTTTTCTTTCTTAACTTTTCTTTGTTTTATTAAGATTCATTTAGGCTAGATTAAGAGCACAGAGTCATTATAAATATTACATTCATATCATTCCAGAGTCATTACTAAAGGAAAGACTAAAATGAATTAAGACAATTCTGTCTGAAAAAAATAGCATTCAATGCCCCAAAATAAGAAATATATAAGATGGTCATGATTCTATCTGCTGTCTCTTTTTATAAGGACACTAATCCCATCAGATCAGGTTTGTACCCTTATTGCGAAGCCGTTCACTGTGCACTGGTTACCACTTCAGCCCATTGCATCTTGGGCTGCAATTTCTATTATTTGTATTATACAAGCCAAGGGAGACAGTGTACCCGCGCAAGTTAAGCAAAGCAACGTTATCACTTACAGGTAGACAGCAAGGGACTACAGAAGCCTAGGATTTAGGATAAGCCAGTCCCCCAAGGCTCAGGAAAGCTGCCCAGGGCAGATGCAGTGTTGTCTGCACGTGCCCCATTTGCACCACAGCTGAGGGACCCTGAAAAGCAGCCCATTCTGGGTTTTTTATACCTCAGGGCCATGTAATCACTAGGTTAAAGCATTGAAGGACATCCTGTTCCCAGTGGGGACAGGAACAGAGCCCAGGCTGTTACAGCCAGTCCTTCCTTATCTTAGGATGTTGCAGTCCCAGCACATGCTGCAGTTACTCTTGAGAGCTACAAGCAAGAAAGGGGTGGGGGGTGGGGGTTGGGGACCAGGTGGGTCAAAGGCCACCCAGAGAGCTGTCCTGCTCTTATGATATCAATTAGCTTTAATTACTTCCTTACTCCAAATGCAGCTACACTATGCAGCACTTCAACTATGAATTTGGGGGGGACGTATGTTCAGTCTGTAACACAGTCCTGTGAATTTCCCTCTCCCCTCTCAAAGGCCCACTCCTCTGTCTTGTTCTCACGCTCTCTCTGCTACCCTTCGCCTCTGCCCGAGCCCAGGGAATTTTTTATCTCCTCGACAGCGAGAAAAGTCAGCTAAGCAAATGGCCTTACTCTCAGGTATAGACCATAATCTAAGCTTTGGAAGCTCAAAATCCCTTCTGCTGTGCTGCTCTCCCTTTAGGCAACAGATGCTTCGTTTCTGATTGCCCGAAAGGGAGAGGATCATTCTGTAAGGGAAGAATAAGCGAAACTGCAAGAAGGAAAAAAATCACTTGACATAGCAGAATATTACTCTTCTCTATAAATAATCAAAATATAAAACACGGAGTAAATAATGAGAATGATGATTTTTCTTTCCCCTAAGTTATAGAAGGGTAAAAGTAAAGGAAACAGATGAGGTTTAAAATGAGAACAATCATAATATGTAAGAAAAAGCAAACCGTAGAGCAACGAGGATAGTGTGATTTCATTTTTATAAAAAACAAATAGGCTTAGGCCGGGCGCGGTGGCTCACGCCTGTAATCCTAGCTCTCTGGGAGGCCGAGGTGGGCGGATTGTTTGAGCTCAGGAGTTCGAAACCAGCCTGAGCAAGAGCGAGACCGCATCTCTACTAAAAATAGAAAGAAATTAATCGGACAACTAAAAATATATAGAAAAAATTAGCCGGGCATGGTGGCACATGCCTGTAGTCCCAGCTACTCGGGAGGCTGAGGCAGAAGGAATGCTTGAGCCCAGGAGTTTGAGGTTGCTGTGAGCTAGGCTGATGCCACGGCACTCTTGCCCGGACAAAAGAGTGAGACTCTGAAAAAAAAAAAAAAAAATAGGCTTAGATGATTTATCGGTTTACCAAAAAAAAAAAACCCTGAATGGACACCCAGCTGTTCTTAATTGTTACCTCTAGGGAATGGAATGAGGGAAGGAGCATTTTTACTTTTTACTTTTCTACATATCTGCATTTAAATAAATCTATGATAAGTTTAATATGAATAATGAAATGCTAAAATGTGATGGGGAGGTGGGAGAGAATGAAAAGAAAAGGCTAGATACTTAAGATAAAGTGTTTCTTTTGTTAAAATTCCAATCAAAGAAGGCTGAGATAAAAAGACAAAAATAGATGTGGTTTGAAATAAAAGAACGAAAACGAGTAAGAAGTTATAACAATCATACATTCAAAGTTAAAAAGAAAAAAAAATCACCCAATGACGTGAAACATTAAAGACATAGCTAGGAGGAAAGGGATATAATCTATAGGGAAAAGAATGTGTAAGAGAAAATAAGAAAACAAAGACCAAAGTTTAGAGACACAGAAGAAAGCAGAAGCCAACTGTTAGAAACAGCTGAGATTGAAGTTCTGTGAACGCGATTTTTGTCTGGCTTCCCTAGCGAAAGTCTCCTGTCAGAATTATCCTTGTCCCCAAAGCACCTTCAGCCCCTTCTCCCTTCACCTCACATCCCCTGTGGCTCCAACTTCTGTCCCTGGTTGACTTTGGGAGTCACCTACTTGTAAACACAGAGTGAGACTCCTTAAATCCACAAGGACACACTCAACCCGGGTAAGCACATTTGAGCTTAGGGATCTTGACCCAGAGAAGCCATTCTGTCCTTTGCAGTTGAATCCGCTTTGTAGAACTTTCTAGAATTGTAGCTCTCCGAAAGAATGTATACCCGCCCTCCCTGGAGCAAAGCAAGACTGCGTTCAATTTCCAGGCAAGTTATTACACTTCTCCAAACCTCCCTTTCCTGTTTGGTAAAGTGAGGGAAATAAGGACCCACCTCAAGGAAACGTTATGGAGACAAAATACACACAAGAAGTGTTAGAAAACACTGCGATAAGAACAATTCTCTCCTTTCACAAAAGAGTAGAATGTGGTTTGAAGATTTGTCCAATGTCGCAATCAAATATATGGAAGAATTTACATTTAACTCTGTATCTTTCTCTCTCTCTCTGTCTCTCCCACCCCACATTTTTCTTTATGCTAGGATTGGTTTCGGGATGCTATTGTTTGTTTGTTTTCTTCAAGAGACATTTGTGGTTGAATGCCTTCAAAGTTTTCGAGGAGTAGTTGGCAGCCCCCCCACAAAGAACTGTCTTTAGAATCAGTTGAGTTCCCTGAAGCTTGGATGAAAGTTCAGCTTCCACTCAAGTGGATTTCTCTAGCATTAAATGAAAGAAAGACTCCCGTGTCCTTCCTGGAGGTAGAGGTGGGGACAGCACCTTAACCTTTGATTTTGCTGTCATCCCTGTTTCCTTATTTGAAGAGGCTAAATAGAAGGGCAATGCAATAGAGCCATCTTTTGGTAAAATGAATTCAAATGATATAGAATGCTAAAAATGGACCAAAGAGCCATTAGGTAGTTAGGGACTGCCACCCCCACCCCAACCCAAGATTGCTTTAAACCCTCTAATGCCTGATCTCAAAGCTGAGAATGGAATTGATGAGCTATTAATACAAAGGAGAGCCAAGAGGTGGAAAGCATGAACTTGAAACCTGTTGCTGTTCCATCTGAGTCACCTGAGCCCGATACCCCTGAACTCTTCCATGACATGAACCAACATCTTATTTTTAAGCAAGTTTGCTTGGTTTCTGTCTGTTGCAATGGAAAAAGTCCTTGTAAATATATCCACCCTCCCCACCTTGTCCTGAAAAAGTTTCCAGGCTTAATTTCCCTGCCTCATCTTGGAGACTAATGAAGATAAAATCCTTGTAGTTTCAAATGTTTTTTTCTTTCTTTGGAGTATCCCAAAAGCCAGCAAGGCCATGCAAGTGTCATTGGGTCACTGTGTAGCCATTCAGCTAGTGATTTACCAACTACAATGATGGGGGAACTCCAGGCTCTATTCTAAGGGTAGTGGCTAGTCATTGCATTAGAATTCAAATAACACAAGGTAAAGGCTCTAAAATATAATTGGCCAGCCAGGGGCTCACCTTCACGGTTTGTTCTTCATCCAATGAAAGGCTAGTGCCATCTAACAAATAGTAAGACATTTCCCTCTTGTGTGTCCCTGGGAGTCCTCAACATGAGACAGTTGTCTCACGTGTAAGAAGGGGCTTCTACATGCAGCCTGGCAGTCATTGCACCAGCTCTGGTCCTCATCAGTCCCTGAACCCCTTGCTGCTGCTGCTTGGCTACTGCCAGTCCTAGTGCATCGTGCTGTTGACAGACTGCTCAGCCACCCATGTCCACCCACTCCTCACCACCAGTGCCTCTCTTCACTCTCTCCTTGTTGCCACTGATTGCATAAGCTTCTTGCCACTTCCACTTGCCTCTATGTCTCTCTGGCTGGTAGGGAAATGCCTGCCCTTCCAGCATCCAGACTTTTACAAGGTGGATTGCCTTCCCTGGGAGTGTGACGGCCCAACCAGGTTTATTGCCCACTGCTTAAGAGGAAGCCAATACACCAAGACAGCAGGTGTTACAGCAGAGAAAATGTTTAATATAGCAGATGCCGTGCAAAGAGACAGAAGAAAATTCTCAAATCCATCTCCCAGAGAATTTGGGAGAAAGGGTTTTTAAAGATAGTTTGGTGGGCAAAGGGCTAGGCAATTGAGTCTGCTGATTGGCTGGGGTTGGGGTGGTAGAAATTGTCTTCTTGTGCTGAGTCAGTTCCTGGGTGGGGATTGCAAAACCAGTCGAGTCAGTTTCTTGGTGTGAGCCACTGGTTTGGGTGGGTCAGCTGGTCCATCGGAATGCAGGGCCCGGAAGATATCTCAAAAACTAGCCTTAGGTTTCTCAAAGGTGATGTTATCTCTGGGAGCAGCAAAGAGAGCTAAGAATCTTTATGACCACCAGTTATGACTCCTGAGTAGTAAGCAATTATAGGAAAGCAAGCTGGGGAACAATGGCTGATTATATATATTTTTTAACTATGCCTATACCTTTGCAGAGTTTAGGCCCCTACCACAGTTCTCACCTTGTGGGCCCTTTATTAGTTTTATAAAGGGCAGTTTCAACAGGTTCAGGCCCTTGAGGACATAGTTATTTCATTTTACCACCCAACCCCTCTGGGAGGTCCCTCAACACAGTGACTCAGGTCATTTGTGAGGCAGTTCTTCTCATGTCACCACTCAGCCTTTTCCTTCCCAGTGAGTATGAACCCTCTAGCCTGGCCTAGAGCCAGAATCCCTGCTTCTGCTCAACCTCCCAACCTTTCCACGGAGCCCAAATGCCAGGATTAGGACTGTTCCTCTTTGAATATGGTGATGGTTGCCTAGGGAGTTTCTACTGTCCCTGCAAGCAGGTTTCCATCAGGTGTACCCCAAGTTTACTAGACATGTCTGAACATGTTTGGACACAAATTGCAAGCTTACTTTTCCTCCTGGGCCCCAGACAGATGAGGTTGGTGTTTGAGAGAACGAATCAGGTGTCTACAAGCATTTCATGCTGTTAGGTTAGCTCTGTTTCCCAAAATCAACAGAAAGATCTCCAAGACAGCATTAGCTAATTTCACAGAATAGAATATTTAAGTCCCAGTCAAGATATCCTGTTACACACACATATACACACACACACACACACACACACACACACACATACACACTCAACACTATTTACATGGGACCAAATGAAAGCAGAAATATTTTTTCATCTTATCTTATTTTTTTAATATGCCATGAGCATTTCTCCCTTGTTATTAAACATTCATCCAAAAATTCATTTTTTTACTTATATGGATGTGTCATAATGTATTTTTTCACTTCTTGTTGGGCATGTAGGTTGTTTCTTATTTTTTTGTTCTTATGAGAGCATCATTGATGAATAGCTGTACATAATCTCTTATTATTATCTGTTTATTTCCTGGGGATAAATTCCCGGAAGTGGAGTAGTTGAGCCAAAAGGAATAGACTTTTTCCAGACTTTACGTGTCGCCAAATTGCTTTCTAAAATGTTTTTCAAGTTTACATCTCCACCAAGAATATAAAAGAGTGGATCTTACTTCAACTTCTCCCACATTGAGTATTATGTGGTTAGTTTTTCTTTATTCTTTATTTAGTAAAAAAATTGTTTCTTGTTATTTATTAAAATGCATTTATTTCATTACTAACACAGTTAAACTATTTTATTATGATTATTACCTATTTGTGTGCATGCCAGGAATCTATGTCCTTTGCTGATTTTTTATATTTGGGCATTATTGGAGTTTTTATTATTGAATTGCAAGACTACTTTTGACAGTAAAGGTTTTTTTTCCACAGCGCCTTTGGCCTTTTCATTTTGTTTAACACATTTGATTCACAGACACTTGAAGAATAAGGTAGTAAAGTCGATCATTTTCTTTATGATTTCTTCTATTATTTTATGTTTAACAGGGTTCTCCTGTTTCCTTGCAATTTTTCTAAACACTGTTTTCAGTTTTTATGTAGTAAAACCCAAGGCTATTCTCCTTCATGGGGTTTTTCTCTCACTGTTATGCTGAAAAAGGCTTTTTTCTCTTCCCCAGGGTGTGATAAAATAACCCACACATTTTCTCATAGCTCTTTTATGGTTTCATTTTTATGATTAGCTTTTCTTGAATAAATTAAAATTTATAACATTTTGTTATAAAAAATTATATTTGTGATAAATACATATAATGCACATTATGTGATGCTTAGAAAAAAAATTTTAGTAAGTAAAAAAGAAAATAAATGGCGTGTAATCCCAATAATGAGATTATTTAAACAACCCATTAGCATTCTCTAGTTTAGTTTAATTTTTTTTTAAATACAGTAAGCCTTTTGGGGCTTCCTAATGCTCCCCAGGCATTCTTATCTCTGCACAGTACACAAGGCCCTTCTGAAACCTGGTTCCTTCTTTCTTCTTTAACTCCATCTCTCACTACTGAGCACCTCAGCACTAGTTTTCTGACCTATTTATGGTCCCTGATACTTCAATTCCTTTAGTGATCATTTCCTTTCTCCTAGTGCAGAGTTTCTCAAGCGTGGTGCCAATGACATATCGCGCCAGATAGTCTTCGTGGGGGCTGTCCTCTGCATTGTAGGATGTTTAGCAGCATCCCTGGCCTCTACCCACTAGATGCCAGCGGGACCTTCCCCCTCTCTCCAAGTGTGACAACCAGAATGTCTCCAGACATTGCCTAATGTCTGGGGGGAGGGGAGGGGCAAAGGGAGGGATTAGCCCCCCCACACTGAGAACCACTGTCACACAGTGACACCCCCCTCCTCAGCCCCAAAGATCTCACCTGCCCATATCACTCCTACTTATCCTCTGAGACGCAGGTAAAGCCTGACCTTTGCCGAAAATTGTTGCCTAACCTTCCCGGGTAAGCAAGATATAGCACATCTTCACAAAACTGGGGGCAACCCCCCTTTTTTCCTTTCGTTAAACTGTTTACAATCTTGGAGATCGTATGAATTCCCCCAAGGGTCTGCATCCCCCAAGCACAGTACATAATGAGTGTTTGTAGAGTATATGCAAAAATCCTATACACTGTGTAGCCTGTGGCAATCCCGTTATGAAATGTCATCTGTATGTACATGGGAGATGGGACACAGGGAGTGAAACCTTGGAAGTTTCTAGGCCAGCGGTGTGGAACCTGCAGCTTTGGGGCCATATATGGCCTTCTGGATCCTTGAGTGCAGGCTTCTGGCTGAATCCAAATTTTACAGAACAAATCCTTTTAATAGAAGAATCTAGGCCCTGCAAGATGGGTACATTGACCTACAAGATGGGTAAAAGACAACATCCTGTGGGATCTATAAATTGGACTCAGCCGCCACCATCCCCTTCTAAAGGGAGGCCATCCTATGTTCACCCAGCTCCAGCCATGAGAGCTGGACCATGTGGTCCCAAGGCTTTCCCTCCACCTTGGGCGACGAGAAAGAGATTGCCTGCCAATCAACCAGTAGAAAAACACCCAAGGAATAACTCCCTACAAAAGTTGCTGGCATGAGCACACTTTCATTTAACAAGGAAATGAAACCTCCTTGCTATAAGCCTGGTACGAGGGCATTCCATGAAATCAGATGTTACCAAAGATCGTAGAACATATGAACATTCCTTCTTGGGTCTGGTGTAAGCAATTGCTCTGGTCTTCACACCAGATCACCAGACCTGGGCTTCTAGGAAGCAGACATTGGTGCTTTGCAGCAGGTAAGTGAGGCCTACCAGGCTTCCTGTTCGAAGATACCAACCTGGTGCCACACACGCCAAACAAGTAACTACCGTGCCCCAAAACATCCAGAGAGCCCGCTGCAAACTGAAGACCATGCTTAAGTTCTGGTACAATAAGAAACATTTCCTTGTCAAGCCAGTAAAAACACTTTATTTTTTTTTTTATTGTTCTTGGAAATCTGAATTTAACAATATTTTTTCCAAGAGAGTATAAGTGATCTTAGTATATGACAGGGAATGGAAAAACAGGACACAAAAACAGACATTGACAAAGTTTTTTTCTTTCCATTTTCCTTTGTGTTTTTAATGGATTTTTAATGCAAAACAGGGACATAAAGCCTTCATGAAAATCAAAATGTTTTATGAACAATTCTATAATAATCATAAATAGACCAGTTAAGTTTTATCTAGACGATGCCTGTATTTGGATTTTTTAAACAGGTACTATTTTTTAACGATGACAATGAAATGATGTTTGTAGCATGTTAATTGTACAGTAGATTCCATTCATCCACTTTTTTTTAAAAAAAGTAAGTTATCCTACATGTAAGTGCATGTTTTTAGTGTACTTCTCTGTTGTTCCTGTGGATTTGTTATTCAATGCACTGAACCACTTACGTTTAATGCTATGCAGAGGCTGGGCAGGTTTTATTTTACTAATAAACTGGAGCCCTGTGAGGTTAAAGACAGTGGTTTGCAAACTGTAATGTGCATGCAAATCACCTGGGAATCTTGTTAAAATGCAGGTTCTAGTTCAGCAGATCTGGAATGAGGCCTGACACTCTGTGTTTCCAACAAGCTCCCGGGTCAGGCTGATCCTGCTTGTCTGGGGTCCATACTTTGAAAGTGCAGGTTTGTAATTATCGAACCCACAGAGCCAGTTTGTGGCCTGGCAGGGATGAGGATCCAAGTCTCCAAGTAACCTAGTTATCGTTTAACTCTCCTGCATGAACTCTAATAAGGTAATCATAAAATTCATCTTCCAAACTGGAACTTTCTTCTTTTTTCTTTTTTAGTAAAAAGGAGAGCCATTAATGATTACCGGACACAAAGCAGTACTGTCCAAGGCAAATAGGGATTTATATTTATATTGGCTGTAACAGAAGTGGAGATTACCTTCAAATGAACAAATTATTAAACATTTATTTTTTAAAAAAAGCCTATTGGGAAGAAGTGCAGCGCTTATTCCAAGAGGAAGTTAATCATGAATATTTTGCAGTTGCTAGAGATGTTTGGAAGCAGTAAATAAGGAGTGAGGATAAAGAGGGATAGATTTAATTTATGTAGTTGTTCAAAAGGCCATTGATAAGGTTCTCCAGGAAAGGCTGATAACGATGAGTCACCAGAGGATGGAAGGAATGTTTCCTCGTGATAGGAAACTGACTTAGAGCCCAGAAACAAAGGCGAGGGCTAAATAGGCACTTATCTATGGCTGGGTGGGTGGCTGGCCTGCTGAGGCACTGGGGAGGCAGGAGGGGTGATGGGATGGCACTTGCCATAAAATAAGGCAATGAGTGTATTCAAAAGGCAGTCTCTAGGTGTTGCAGTTTAGGAGTGGGTAAATGGAATAAATGCTAGAGGCTGGAATAAATGCTAGATGATATAACACCTTGAATAGGACCGGACTTTTCTACGCAAAGGGGAACTAACTTCAAGGCAAACGCAATTAAAAATAAATGCTTAGGTTGTCAGTTTGGATGAATATCGGGCTGAAGTGGATGACTAAGGGAAACGTACTATGCAGAAATTGCAACAGGATGGCATAGTTTAAACCAGAAGTTCTCCAGTTTAAACCAGAGGCTATTAACACTATCGCTTGGCAAATGCCTACCAAGAAGGTCTAGGCTCTAACCTGGATCTGTTGACTCAAAATCTTGGGAGGATGGGCTCACGCACCTGTGTTTTGGAGAAAGAAATACTCCACCAGAGATTCTGATGCAAGCTAGGATTGAATATAATGAATTGACTAATAAGAATGATGTAGAAATAAAGTTTAATAGTTGTTAACCAAGGAAGGGGGTTTTCAATTACTTCATGGTACAAAATAGCATAGTGCCTGATTCTTAATATTCATTTTTCTTCAACATTTTATTGGGAAATAGAATGCAAATACAGACGAGAACACAAAACACAAATATAGAACTTAACAAATTGCATAAAGTGAACACCTGTGAACCCCCACCAGATCAAGAAATAAGCCTATTGCCAGCACCCCACGAGTTTCTCAGTGGCCCCTTCCCAATTACATGCCCTAACTTCCCTCCACAAGTAACCAAAGTGCTGGATTTTTAAAGAATCGATTTCTTATTTTGCCTTGTATTAATAGTTTTATACCTCAAGATGCTCCCTCGACAATATAGTTTCATTTTTCATGCTTTTGAACTTTATATAAATAGGAATATGTATTCTTTTATGTCCAACTTCTTGCATTCGATATTTTTCAAAGATTTCTCCATGATGTTGCTTGTAGCTGTGTCCTTTCATTCTCAGTACTATAGAGTAGGGGTCAGAAAACTATGGTCCCTGGGCCAAATCCAGTCCCCCACCTGTTTCCTAAATAAAGTTTATTTAGAACACAGTCATGCCTGTTCATTTCTGTATTATCTGTGGCTGCTCGCACACTACAACAGCAGCGTTGAGTAGTTATGACACAGACCTTAAGGTCCTTAAAGCCTGAAATATTTGCTATCTGGCCTTTTACAGAAAAAGTTTGCCAATCCCTGCTGTATAGTATTTTACCATACAAATACAATTGACCCTTGAACAATGCATGGGGTTAGGGGTATCAAACCCTACACAATCGAAAATCTGCATACAAGTTTGGACTCCCCAAAAGCTAAACTGCTAATAGCCCACTGTTGACCAGAAGGCCTACCAATAACCAAGAGTCAATTAACACACATTTTGTATGTTATAGGTACTATACACTGTATTCTTACAATAAAGTAAGCTAGAGAAAAGAAAATGTTATTAATAAAGCCATAAGAAATAAAAAATACATTTACTGTTCATTAAGTAGAAGTGGATTGTCATAAAGATTTTTATCCTATCATCTTGATTTTGAGTAGGCTGAGAAGGAGGAAGAGGAGGGATTGGTCCTGCTGCCTCAGGAGTGGCAGAGGCAAAGGAAAATCCACATATATGAGGACCCATGCAGTTCGAGCCCATGTTGTTCAAGGGTAAACTGTGCACTAAAATCTATTTATCCATTCCCTTATTGATGGACATCTGGATGGTTCCCAACTTGAGGCTATTACAAACATTGCTGCTATTTTATGAGCATTCATGTACTTGTCTCCCGTGCATATAATTATGCACTTCTGTAGGGTACATACCTAGAAGTGGAACTGTCAGATCATATAACGGACACAGCTTTGAAGATATAGATACCGCCACTTGGTTTTGCAAAGTAGTTTCACCAATTTCCATTTCTGTTAGCACATTATGAGAGTTCCTGTGGCTCCACGTCTTTGCCAACGCTGAGTATTACGTTTAGTGCTGGCTCGTTACGTTTAGTGTTCTTTTTTAAAGCAGCGAATCAATTAATGCAGACATGCTTGGTGTTATTGTATTTGCTGACTATTGCTGCAGAACAAATGACCTCAGAACTTAGTGGCTTAAAACCCGGGACACATCATCTCACATAGTTTCTTTGAGTCAAGAATTCAGGAATGGCTTAGCTGGGTGGTTCTAACTCAAGGTTTCTCATGAGCTTGAAATCAAGACACTGGCCAGGGCTGCTGACATCTGCAGGCTCAGCTGGGCCAGAGAATCTTCTTCCAAGCTCACCAATGTGACTCCTGGCTGGAGTCCTCAGTTACTTGACCCATAATTCTCTCCAAAGGACTACTCGTCACATGATAGCTGGCTTCCCGCAGAGCAGTTGATCTGAGAGAGAGAGAAAGAGAGGGAGAGAGAGAGAGTGCGACCAAGATGGCAGCCCCAGTGTCTTTTATGACCTAAACTCAGGAGTGACATCCCATCGTGTCTGTCATATTCTATTGATCACACAAACTAATCCTGGTACAGTATGGGAGGGCGTGAGCACCAGAGGGCTGAATCATTAGAGGCCAACCTGAAGACTGGCTACCACATTTGTTGTGGCATTAGCTTGCTTTTCCCTGATTGCTAATATGTGGAGCATCTTTTCGTTTGTATTGGCCATTAGAATTTCTTCTTCTGTGAGTATTTTGGTCATTTTTCTGTGAGGTTGCATTTTTCTTACTGATTTGTAGGGGTACTTTCTTTTTTTTTTCTTTTTTAAGAGATGAGGTCTCTTAGGCTGAAGTGCGAGGTGCAGTGAGTGG
>NW_012147523.1:2585434-2609738 GCF_000956105.1 Propithecus coquereli | reverse complement strand
GGAGTCCCTAAATCCTGGTATTCCTTTAAAATCTAAATCGAATCCTACCTTGTCCACAATATCTTCTCCAGTCAGAGAATCTCTCATCTGACCACCTCTGAGAACAAGGGTTCTGTCTCTGTCAAGTGGTTAGCCACACATACTGCCTTGTAACTTGTTAACTCCTATAAGTGCTGTATGTTCCATTCTAGAATATAAGTGCCTCGAGGGCAGATATGGTATTTTAGTCAAGGATTGTATCTTACTCATTTTCGTACATCTAACATAGGACTTGCTCATAGTAGATGCTCAATAAATGCTTAATAGATAAATACATATATTTTCATTATTTGAACTGCCATTTATTTTCTATGCTGGGCACCAGAATGAATGAATGAATGAATGAATGTTGATTTCTGAGACAAACAAAAAAATATCACCGATAACATACAAATTCAATATCCTAATCAGGGTTCACCCACAGAATTAGAGCTAAATATCAAGTGCTAAAACTATAACGTGGATAGTGCAACATACGCAACCTAAACATCTGTACCCCCATAATATGCTGAAATAAAAAACAAAGAGTGAAAAAAAAAAAACTATAACCTGGTATTCAGCCAGCTCCATGCATACTTTTCAACGGCTCTTGCAGCCCTTCTAGTCAAAGAATTGGAGTCTATTTGTAATCACAAGCAATGAAAGCAGCGTAAGGCCTATGAATGACCTACAATTACACTTCCCTTGTTTTCTCACACACACACATACACACACACACACACACACACACACACACACAGAGTTAATTGTGAGATCTGAACCCAGTGGAGGTACAAACATGAAAGCAGTTTCATTTTTCTCCAACTACTCACTGCCTTTCACTATACAGTTGACCCTTGAATGACAGAGGTTTCAACTTCATGGGTCCACATATACATGCATTTTCTTCTGCCTCTGCCACCCCTGAGACAGCAAGACCATCTCCTCCTCCTCCTCAGCCTATTCAGTGTGAAGACAATAAGCAGGAAATCCTTTAGGATGATCCACTTCCGCTCAATGAATAGTAAATGTGTTTTCTCTTCCTTAATAACATTTTCTTTTCTCTAGCCTACTTTATTGTAAGAATGCAGTATATAATACATATAACATAACAATAGGTGTTAATCAACTGTTTGTGTTATCAGTTAAGACTTCTGGTCAACAATAGGCTATTAGTAGTTATAATAAAAGTGCTGGGGGAGTCAAAAGTTATATGTGGATTTTTGACCGTGTAAGCTGTCAGTGCCCCTAACCCCTGCGTTTCTCAAAGGTCAACTGTTCTCTCAAATGTCCCTTTCTCTTAGAGACATAGTTTTTCAGTCCATTAAGCCTTTAAAAGGTCCAATACATACAACTCGGTAAGTTTAAAGCTGCAATATCACATCCAATTTCAAGGTCTTTTCCTCCTAGCTTAGTTTGACCTCTGGTCAAAAGGACCTTTGTCTTTCTCCAAGGATTGCAAAATCCAGTGTGTGTACGCATGCATGTGGACATGCGCACACACATACACACACACTGGGGCATACTTACACTGAGAAATAATTTGTTATTTCTCTGAAATTCAAATTTAACTAAGAGTCCTATATTTTATGTGGCAACCCTACTTCCCACTCCTACTTCTGGGTTTCCCATTCTCCTCCGAGGTGTTAGGATCTGGGAAGAGAGATGGGGAGTGAGGAAGTGTGAACATCTTCTACTTAACTGCTGCTGCCGTAATTCTCCTTCAGCTGTCATCCACCGGGTAGCAGGCTGCCAAATCCAGCTCTCCCCAGGCACTTGCGCAAGCTTTCGGAAGGCCCTGCAGGATGTCATCTTTTCTCTAAGAGGACTAGTCACATGCCCAGTGCCCATGAATTCAAGAGCTTCCTTTCATCCCCCCAAAGTTCTTATCCCCAAGGAGGTGGGATTCATTTCTGATCGGCGGGCCTGGTGCTGGTTATTAAGCTGTTATCTCTCAACTCCAAACCCAACCTTCCATATTCTGCTCTGTGATATAAGGATTGGTATTGGGCAAAGCACATTTCTGTTTTTCCAGCTGCCTCCTGTTAGGTGTTGCTCGTGGGGGCATTAGAGGGCAAGTGCAAGCCTGGAGGAAGAAGGAACTTGCTCTTTCTGTTCCTGTGAGCATCCTCCTAGCAAGGCTTCTTCACCCTTGCAATGGCAGTTCTTTCTCAGGGCAGCAGCTCAATCCAGTTTTCAGTTTTCCTAATACTGGCAGAACCATCCTTGTTGCACCCCCCAGAGACTCCAGGCCCAGCCCCTCCTTAGAAATCTGAGCACCCCTGTTCTAAGATTCTAAACGTTAATTTGAACCTCTTCTCATCGTTCCCCCAGACCTAGGGGTAGAGCTGCTTCCTTCAGTTGTTTCCTCTGTGATAAATTAATATTGCCTTTTTAGTTGCCTGGTTATCAATTTTATACCTAGTTAACAATTCTTCCTATTAAACTCTCCCTATTAAAATAACTGGTACGGTTTCTGCCTCTTGATTGGGCCCTAACTGATATAGTGGCCCTGATCCTCCTCTGAACAAGGGACTTCCTGTTCTCACCCAGTGGTGCCCACTGCAAAGAGCCCAGGTGCAGTACTCAGAAATCTGCCCTCTCCCACCATTCAGTGTCAGACCTGAAACAAGTCGCCTAAAGTCTCTTGATCTCTATTTGACTCACTGAAATGGGAACAGTAGTCTCCACCTTCAGGTGAGGGTCTGAACCTCCATAAGGATGGCTTTATGACATCTACTAACTCAAGAAGTATCAATTGTAATTCCTCCCCTTTGTTCCATTTTTGTACCCATTACCTTAATTCATCCATTCATACAACAAACATTTATTAAGGGCAGATACATCCCAGGTTCTAGGTAGGCCCTAGATCATCAGAAGAGCTTTGTATAATGATTGACATTCACTGAGCATTTGCTCTGTGCCATTGTGTTGATCACTCTGCATATATTATCTTTTTAGTCCTCTTACGGCAGAGACCATTATCTCTCCACTAAAAGTTCATGCTCTGCCTTCCACTGTGTGGAAGCACCTTCCCAGCAAGGGATAATGTTTTCCAGCTACCTTTTCTTTTCTTTTTTTTTTTTTTTTTTTTTTTTTGAGGCATGTACAGTGGCATCATCATAGCTCACTGCAACCTCCAACATCTGGGCTCAAGTGATCCTCCTGCCTTAGCCTCCCTAGTAGGTGGGACTACAGGTGCATGCCACTATGCGCAGCTAATTTTTAAACTTTTTGTAGAGATGGGGTCTCAATGTGTTGCCCAGGCTGGTCTTGAACTCCAGGCCTCAAACGATTCTCCCATCCCAGCCTCCCAAAGTGCTAGGATTACAGGCATGAGCCATCACGCCCAGCTCCAGCTACCTTTAGAGTTAGATGCACCATGTGGCCAAGTTCTAACTGTGGAATGTGAGTGGAAGTAATGTTTACCACTTCTTATTCTGGCCTATAAAAAAATCTGCCTCATGGGGATCCTTCATGCTCCTTCCTTTTCCTCTGCTTTGAAACAGAAAATGCCAACACCCAAGGGGACTGTGGCCATAGCTCCTAGTGTGGTAGGCAGCATCCAAGATGGCTCCCAGTGATTTTTACCTCTGAGTATTTACCCCAAGGTGTAGTCACTTCCCATATTGACTAGGGCAGACTTGTACAGCCAAAAGGGTTTTATGGAAAGGATAAAATATGACTTACAAGTCCAGTTCATAAAAGACATTGTGGTTTCTGTCTTCTTTTTCCTGGATTACTCACTCTGGGGGAAACCAACGCCATATTGTGAGGATGCTCAAACAGGCCTGTGGAGAGGTCCACATGATAAGTTACTGAGGCTTCCTACCAACACCCACGTGACTGAGCTATCTTGAAGGCAGATTCTGCAGCCCCAGTCGAGCTTTCAGATGACTGCAACTCTGGCCAACATCTTGACAGCAACCTCAGGAGAGACTCAGGTCAGAACAACCCAGCTAAGCCACTCCCAAATGCCTGACCCTCTGAAATGTGTGATAATAAATGATTTTTATGTGGTAATTTATACATATAAATAGATAACTATTTATCTCCTGGGTCCTTGAATGACTACCAGGAGAACTAGTGCTAACAAGGAACACATGCACTGAATGAGTGATATATAAATGTATAGAGTGTTAAGCCATCAAACATTTAAGGTTTGTTACATTCCATAACAACTACTCTATTACAGTGCTATTAATTCCAAATTAATGTTCTCATCTGTTACACTGTATGAGACACCCTCAGGGTGCCAAGGGTCAGAATATAACAATATTTGAATTTAATAGTTTCTTTGTTCTTATACAAGGCAATTGCTTTCAAATTTTATTGGTAATGGGAACATTTTTTCCAATAAACCCTTTTCAAATCCCTCGATATAAAACAATGTCTGAGGTTGTTCACACTGAAGCAGGGTTGGCGTAGTGACAATCTCACACCCTCTGCCCCAGCCCCCAACTCACTCATTGAAGTTATTTTAGGACATAATTATACCAATTCCAACAGAAAAAAAACATATCTGAGGATCATAGGTCGATTAAATATGAAATTCTGGGACATATTGTAACGGAAATAGCTCTTGGAAGAATTCGTTATTATATTAGTTTGCTAGGGCTGCCATAACAAAATGCCACAGACTGGGTGGTTTAAACCACAGAAAGTTGTTTTCTCACGGTTCTGGAGGCTGGCAGTCCAAGATCAAGGTGCTGGCAGGGTTGGTTTCCTCTGAGGCCTCTCTCCTTGGCTTGCAGATGGCTGTCCTCTTGCTACCTCTTTACATGGCTGTCTGTGTGCACACGCCTGATGTCCGTATGTCCTAACCTCCTCTTCTTGTAAGGATACCAGTCAGAGTGGATTAGGGCCCACCCTTTATCACCTCTCCAAATACAGTCATATTCCAAGGTACTGGGGTGTTAGGACTTCAACATACGAGTTTTGGGCAAACACAGTTCAGCCCATAACAGTTTCTCTCTCTCTCCCTCCCTCCCTCTCTCTCTCTCTCTCTCTCTCTCCCCACCTCCAGCCCTGCCCTCTATTTTGCCTCCTCCCCCTTCCCTCCTTCTTTGTCTCCAGCTAGTAAATTAGCCTGAAATAATTTGTACAAAGTAAATAGGCATGTGTAAGGTGAACTCCAAGAACTGTAATTTGATTGGGGAAAAAAATAAGCTTACCAAAGTAGATATAATTTTGGAGAGTCCAAGAGAACTCTGAATGTTAAAAAAAGCGAGCCAAATTATACCGCTCCACTCCGTGTAAGCCTAGTATCTCTGGTCATCTCAGCAGTTAAAATCCAGTTCTTGAAATACTTTCAAGTTCTAAGGCTTCCTTTCTTTCACAGGAAAAGGGAAAGGTGATTTCAGTTAAAGACAAAAAGCAGCAGTGGGTTTGATGTTTAAGTGCTCCCAGCTCACTTTCCAGGCAATTCTAGCAGAAACATATTCTTTTCACACTTCAATAATACACTTTAAAAAGGCAAAAAGGATCCCTTTGTTCACGTTACAAGTGTGTCTTCGTCTGTTCCCCTGGGAAAGGTATTAAAGGCGAACAAGAGGAGATGCTACCAGGTGAAGTAGAAGCTGCTGCCAGACCCAGAGGGTTCAATGGTCTGGGAATAAACCTTGCTCGAAGGAAGCAATTCCAAGTGCCTTTCAGTGCTAATGACTATTAGCACCATTTTCTTTTTTACAAATCATATGGATAAAATCACAGAGCAAAGGTGGCGAGGTTGAAAATTTATCCACACTCTGCCTCACTTAAGATGCTTTTGGCTGCAAGTAACAGATCTTCATCTCAAGTAGATTTAAATTAGGGAATCTATGCTCTCGTATAGCAAGTAGGGTGGTCCCCTCAGCCGTCCAACAGCAGCATCCAAGGATCCAGGTTTGTTTTAGCTTCCCTGAGAGTCCTCAGCTAACTCCCTTCATGGTCCCAAGTCATCTGCCACACGTCCGATTGTTACCTGCCTCAGAAGAGAAACTATTTCTTTCCTGTGTGTCTCTGCTTTCCAATGAGAGTAATTTTCCCAGATGCCCCTTAGTAGATGTCCTAATGTCCTACGGTCAGAATTGTTGCAGAATCCCTTGTCTGAACTAATCACCGACAAAAGAATGGGTCACAATGACCAGTTTAGACTAATCAGTATTTGCTTCTGAGTCACGTAGGAGAGGGTCATTTTCCCCAAACAAAGAGCTGTACGGAAAGAAAGAGGACCCCTAAAATCAGGGCATTCAAGAGTGTCACTACATACTCCAACTCAGGTGTGCAAAGCATGAGATTTCTCACTTGTCTATAAATATCTTGCTCATGAGCCTCTATCTCGTGGACGTAGGGGAGCAAAAAATCTTAATTTCTAGTTAAGGTAACTTGGTCACTTCTAGTTCAAAACAGCCTTTTTTAAGTTTGTTCAATTTCTTTTGCATAAATATTTAATCTAATTCAAGGTTCAAATTCTCTGCCAGGGCTATCTCTCTCTTCTCAAGGGTTGGTTCCTCATTCTCCACCTCAAGGTAGCATCTAGGTATGTGAAAAATTCTATACTTTCTCCTGATGATGGCGGGGTGGGAGGGGGTCACATGCTCCTCATTGTGCCATCTCTTGGATCATCACTACCCTCCACAGAGATGTCCTTTGTCCTGCCTCATCATTGAGGCTCCTGCTGGCCTCTGCTGCTGATGGTCACAGCTGGTAAAAATCGTGGTCAGTCCTCCTACTTGGGTTGTGCTCCTGGGTGGCTGGGCCAGCACCTTGTGCTGGGTAAGTCCCACTTTCACTGGCTCCGTGGATCCCTCTGAGACTCGGTTGTATCTTCCATTCAATCACCCTGGCCTAGGCAACTCATCCTGAAGCTCTCGGCTACAGAGTCTTGTTGCCCTTATAATAAGACAGCTAGTACATTCAGTTGTTCTCTTTGTCCCTCTTGGTGATGGTGAAGGGAGGTGCTGGGGTATTTCCAGGCACTCAGGAATTGACAAAGTCTCAAGGCACCACCACAAGCCCTCTCTGTGTAAACATACGACACCACTGATGTTGCTCTAATGCAGCCACTCTGTGTTGGTGAAGGGCTTCCAATGACTCATTTTCATCACAGAGTCCCAGACAGGGGGATTGGAATCCAGGCCCCACTGCTCAAGCATTTGCTCAAAATGCCACTAAGTTTTGCTAAATGCACCCTCACCCCACCCTGTGGGAATCTGGATCTAGAGGGAGGAAGGGAGGATATACTTATCTGACCCTTGTCCAACCCCCTAGACCAAAAGGGAATACTTGTTCTACATCTCTTTCTTATCTATTCACAACTCCCCATACATCATATCCTCTTTCTTTTCTATCTGGTGGCCCTCTTTGTTCCAGAAGGGATTTACTTCTCGTTTTTCCCAGGGAAACAGATATCCTGAGCTACATTTATTAGAGAAAATGGTTCCTCTTAATAGAGAAAATACTCAGATTGCTGAAAGAGTAAAAACACCTCTACAAAACATCATTCAATGGTATGGATATTTTAAAAAGTTTATCACTCCTCCATCATTTGTCAGTTGTCCAGGTCAAATTATCATTTTCCATTTGAAACAGGCAGAGTTTTGTTAAAGACAATCATTTTCACAAACATACTTATTTATGATGGACATTCAGAGCAGTGGCCCTGAAGCCAAGGATTTACTCACAGAGATAGTGTATGCTTGGTAGCAGTGTATTCTATTAATTGGCTTAGTTCAAGTTTCCATGGTGGCAGCCAGATGCCATATAATTAATTAATAGTAATCCATATTAATATATATGTATATTTCTACATAAACATGTATATCATAGACTTTGGAGTCAAAAAGTTCACTGCTCTTTCAAAGACAAATATTGCAAATTCAAAAATATGTAGATTCCAACTGGATTCCTCTTTAATGCATTTGTTTGGGGGTATCTGATTACCACATACAGGTACTGTCCACACCTGTGACATGAACCTGTGGGTCAGAAAGACACTGAAGATGCCATGGGGAAAGAAAAGTATTCCTTGATATGAGTAAAGCAATAAAAGGAAACTCTAGAAGTCAACTAGTCAGAATATGAAAGAAAAAATACCAAAGACCATGATTAGTTCAACTATCATCAGAAGAAATCAGCTCATTTCAAAATAAATAAATAAATAAAAATTGGGCCATAATTAGGTCCAATTAACTCATCCTTCAAACACATTCTCTGTAGTGGACATCTGTTGTTTTGGCTGCCTTTCTGGTAATTATAACCCAGTTTCCCTTTGGAGGAACATCCCTCCCCCAAATTATTGCCATGTAATTGCTTGGGAGTGATCCCATCCCTAGCTCCAGAGAGGGGTCCCAATTGCCTTAAGCCAATCAGCTAATCAACCTAATCCCCCCAAACCACAGTTCAAGGACACACACATAAACAATCAGAGCCAATGAGACCCAAGGCGGGCATCTGGAGGAGAAACTCTCACTCTTCCACTGAGTGTGTGGCAGCCATCTTGCTTCCGTGGTAGGGGCAGACTGAGGATGAAGCCAACCTACAGGAGAAGGCAGTGAGGCAGGATGGGGGCACTGTCTGAGGCTGAAGGCAGATTACTTCCTGGACTCAGCACCGGGAGCCAGCACTGACCTAAGTGCTGAGGGTGTTTAACATTTACACATCCCAGTGGAAGGATATTAACCCACTCTACAGGAACATGGCACTCGGATAAATGAAGAGAATTGTCTAGTGTCACAGAAGCCAGGGTTTGCACTCAATTTTTTGGATGCCAAAGCCCTGGCTCTCAATCATTCTGTATAATAATCCTCATAACAAACTAAAACTCGGAAAGTTTAGGTAATATGCCCAAAGTCACACAGAAGATAAATAAACAGTGGAGTTACAATTCTCACTCAGAAGTTTTTGTCTCCAAAGCCTTTGTATTCTGCTCTGGCTTTAAACTGTGAGCTAATTTGGGGGTCAGGTGGAGGAAACAAGAAGATTAACACATGCTGTTAGGAGTAAGTTTCCAGAGCCCATGAGGCTGGTAGACTCAGACTCAAAATTTCAGATGCCTATATATCTTACTCTTAAACTCACCCACTGATATGATACAGGAAGAGGGGCAAGAAAGATAACTATCATGATAACCTAACTATGCACAGATAGATAGATGCCCAGCCGGGTTTGTCCCCTGCTTGGAGGGTCTATTGGATACCACTGGAACTCCTTGAAAATCCATTCTCTTCTTTCCATGTATATGGCTGAACTACAATTCCCAGAGTCCCTTGCTGTTAGGAGTTACCATGTGATCTGGTCCTTGTCAATGGAGTCCAAGTGGAAGGGATGTGTGCCTAGGCCTATGCAGTGGTTGTGGCTCTTCCATGTCTCTCCCTTTCCCACCGGCTGGAAACGTTGACCATGCAGATGATGTTAATGCCCTGACGCAGGGCAAGACAACGTGATGGAAGGAACCTGTGTCCCTGAAGGACCATGTGGGTTAGAGCAACCCCAGTGATATCAACTGCTCACTGCTCAGAACTGAGAGAGAATAAACTGCTTTGTTCTTTAAGCCACGTATTGTTGGATACTTTTGTTACAGCGGCTTAACTTAACAAAAAATGTGCTATACGCTGAGACAAGGGTCTAGAGGTCTCGGAGAAGAATTAGTCATCCCATAGGTGAGCTCAAGGAGAGTAACTAAACTCAGCTCTCTTCCTCAGGTTAAAAGCTACGCGTTTCATGCCTCTTTGTTATTCTCTCAGCATGGATGCTCCCGGCAGTGAATGAATAAAGCAAGCATTGGGCCAGGGGCTGAGACAGGCTGCAGAGACCTTGAAGCATGGAGCCAGAATCTGTAGCAGACAGCAGAGAACATGTGCCATACAGCTTAAGAGAGTTTTCTAAAATCCTCGTGCTGGGAGCAGAGCATTGGGAAGAACCAGTGAACCCCAAAAACATGGTACATGAAGACCAAAAAATGAAGGGACTTCTGCCTGGAGGAAGCTTCAGAAAACATTACTTTGATGGGTGTCCCAGTCAGTTTGGGCTGTTGTAACAAGGTATCGTAGACGTGATGGCTTAAACAATGAACATTTATTTCTCACAGTTCTGGACACTAGGAAGTCCAAGATCAAGGCACAGGCAGATCCATTGTCTGGTGAGAGCTCTCTTTCTGGTTTACAGAAGACCATCTTCTCATTGTATCTTCGCACGTTAGAAAGAGAGAGAGAGAGAGAGAGAGAGAGAGAGAAAGCTCTCTCCTGTCTCTTCTTACAAGGTCATTAATCCTACCATGAGGGCTCAAACTTCATGACCTAATTACCTCCCAAAGGCCCTGTCTCCAAATACCATCACATTGGGGATTAGGGGTGCAACATATGAATTTTGACAAGACACAGGCATGCGGTCCGTAACAATGGAGTTTCTTGAGAAAGAAAATTAAAAAGGCCAGTAACTCACTGATAGCCAATGATTAGAATTTCTTTTCTATCTCTCATAGTACCAGTGCTCAGAAATCATCTTTTAGCAAATTGATTTCCGTAGTATAAATTCTGTAGTCACAATCCCTTTGAGCAGATATTACCGGTTGTGGGCAAGGGTACGGGGGGGAAAAACACCTTATACTTTGATGCTTGAAGTGTTGAGAAGTATCAAAGTGCAGTGGTTATTAGAAGCAAGGACTCAGACGCCAGCTCTGTTACCTACTAATTCTGTGACCTGGGCCCCTAACACTAACTCAGCTGCCTCACCTGTAATATAGGGATGATGATAATAGTGTCTGTTGCATATCATTATTATGAGGATGCAAATTTCTTAAAGTAGTGCCCGCACACAGTAAGAACTATGTAAATATTTGTTAAATAAATGTCGATACCGCTGTTGAGGATGGGATTTTGATAATGTGCATTAAAAAGCCTCGACTCAGCAATTCCACATCAAAGACTTTTTCCTAACAAGATCATCACAGACATGTGCAAAGATTCATCTTCAAACAAGCTTATTGCGGCACTAAGTGACCGTCAACAGGGGCTAAATAAATGGTGGTAGAGGACAGCTATATTTCATGCAAGGGATTGAATTGCTGGAGACCTTTTGTAATGCAAAACTCACATTATACAAGATTAAATTTCCTACGGAAAATAAATGCAAAGCAGGATTCACATTATTTCAAATTTTGCTCATAAAGCAAGGTTTAATTAATATTTTATATCCCACTATTTCAAACTGTGTAATTCAAATTTGCATTAAATGAAAGCTGACTGTGTATTTATTATGGAGCCACACAAAAATTTATGTTGCAGAAGAATAAGCAATGGCTGAGGAAGATATCCGTGATATATCAATTTTTAAAAGTATGGCCCCATTTTCATCAGATAGACATTTTTAAAATACTGGAAAAATATACATCAAAATTTAAAGTGTGCTAGCAGAGTTGCTGGTAATTTTTGGTTCCTTCTCTTTCTTTACCTACAGTTTTGAATGTTCCACAAGGAATATGTACTATTTTTGTAATAAAAATAAAGCAAATTTTAAGAAATAAATGTAACATTGATACCAACTTAACTTTGAAAAAAGCTATAGAGATATCCATGTAAACAAGTAGTTACATAAAAAAGATAATTCCAACTTATTGTGTAAAGTCTACAGCTTTAACGAACTGAGTGCTTTTTTTTTCTCTAATACTAGGTTCCAGAGATAAGTCTGGACAGAAAATGTCCGTATGGCAGAGTTGACCAGAGCTCAAACTGAGACCCCATCAGCCTAATTTAGAGTCAATTAAATCTTTCAGAATGCAACAAAGCACACGTTAGAAACCGGATTACACTGAATCTTTTACTCAGCGTAGCTGTATGTGTTCTTTTGAGATTTGACATTATCTTTAAACAAAACAGAGAGGACACCATGTTGGCAACTCAAAAAAGAGCCAAGAACACGAAAGAGCCAACTCCTAGCTCATTTTCTCTAACCATAACTGGCACACTCCATGCAAGGCGAAAAGGAGGAAAGCTCACTCTTCACTCCCTTCCTCCTTTCCCAGGGAAAGGGCAGGTGGCGACATGCAAAGGGGTGGAGTCCCAAGGGAAGCAAGGGACCTAAAGGACAGCCCTTCTGTCCCACGGTTGGTAAACAGCCGTGTCGATTCTCATCCGCGGTCTTACGGAACTTACCTCTCCCCGCACCCACCATTCTGAACCCACTTGAAGTTTTTGCTCTTTGGTTTGAACACTCTGTGCTAAGTAAACACAGTCAAGGGATCACCAGGTTTAACCATCACGAAAAGCCTGTGAGGCCAGCGCCATCATTTTCCCAATCTCATCGTTTGGAGAGGCAGTGTCGAGGCCAGGAGCGTGGGCTCAGGGGTGAATCCTGGATCCGCTGGGCTTCTTCGCTCTGTAACGTTCGGCAGATTACTTCAGCTTTATGTGCTACATCCTCCAGTTTCCTCCTCTGTGAAATGAAGGTGATAATAACTGAACCCACAGAGTTTTGCCATGTAAAGCTCTCAGGCCAGTGCCTGGCACAAAACAAGTACCCAATACACATTACAACAGATGAGGAAACTCCAGCTCAGACCGTGTAGTAACTTGTCCACCATGACACGTCAAGTGTTGGATCCAAGATTTGCTTGGGGTTCCTTAAGATTCTCATATCTGTGGGCTTATAGGTTTTTTTTATAAAATTTGAAAATTATTCAATTGTTATTTTTTCAAATACATTTTCTTCCCCCCACCCACCCAGCCACCCACCCAATTTCTCACTTCTCCTTCAGGGACTCCAATTATCCGTGTATAAGGACACGTATAAGTATTAGGACACTTAGTGTTGATGTCGAACACAGTTTTGAGGCTTTTTTCTCTTTTAAGTCTTTTTTTTTTTTTCTGTGTTTGGGTACTTCCTATTGCCTATGTCTTCAAGTTTACTAATCTGTTTTTCTTCAGTGTCTAATCTGCTGTTTGCCCCACCACTGTACTCTTTCATCGCTTGCAATTTGATTTGGGTCTTTTTTATATCTTTGTTATATCTCCCATGTCTCTCCTTATGCTCATGCTTGCCTGTATCTTCTTGAGCATACAGAGCATATTTCTAATGGCTATTTTAATGTCCTTGTCTACTAATTCTATCCTCTGTGACATTTCTGGATCTGTTTCTATTGGTCAATGTTTCTCCTCATTATGACTTCTATTTTTCTGCTTCTTTGCATGACTGGTAATTTTTTACTGGATGCCAAACACTGTAAATTTTACATTGTTGAGGGCTGACTTTTTTTATATTCCTTTGGCGGTTTTGTTTTAGCAAGCAGTTAAGTTACTGAAAACAATTTGAACCTTTTGAGGCTTCCTTTTTTTTTAAGAGATGGGGTCTTGCTATGTTACCCAGGCTGGTCTTGAACTCCTGACCTCAAGTGATCCTCCCACCTCAACCACCATGCCCTGCATTCAATACTTTCTTTTCAGATTGTTAGGCAGGTCCAGAACAGCCTTTAGTCTGGAGGTAATCTGGCCACTGCCAAGGCAATATTCGGCTCAGGACTCTGTTGAATGTCCCATGTGTTAGGAGGTCTTTCCTTTCTGGTCAGTGAGAACACAAATAATTCCCAACCCTGTGTGAGCTCTGCCTGGTCCTTCTTGGTGGTCTTTCTTGGCCTTCAGTGGTGTCTTCTCATGCATGCATTGATCAGTATTCAGTTGCAGACTGGAGGGGAACCTTCTGAAGAGCTCCAAATTCCTCTCTCTGCGTGGCTCGCTCCTCTCTGCCTTGGCCCCAAACTCTCAACTCAGGAATGCTGTCATGCTCTGCTTGGGCTTCTCTTCTCTGCATCGAGGACTGTGGTAATCATAGGACTTAACCTCAGCTATTTCCCTTATCTCAGGATCCCTGTATTGTGCTGTTGTCCAATGTCCAAAAGCCATTGTTTCACATGGGCCATCGGGTTTCTGAATTGTTTAAAGCAAGAGGGCACATCTGGCCCCTTTCCCTCCGGAGAAGGGTAGGGGCTTTGTTCTGTTCACTTTGGCTTTTGATCTTAAAAGCTGAGACTTTGTTCCCATTCCCCCAGGACCTTGAACAGTGCTAGAACAGGATCTTGAATGTATGAGGTATTCAAGACACAGTTGTTAAATGAATATATACATCCTGTTCTTCCTGTGTTAAGCAAACTTGGACCAGGGCTTACTTAGCATCCACCCTCTAGAAAACATCCCACAGTGGGCTCATGCGGCTACCAGCCACTCGAAATGTGGCTACTCTGAATCAAGATGGGATCATAAGTGTAAATTACACATCGGCATTTTCAAAGATTTAGTACGGAAAAAGAAAGCAATGATTCTTTACATTGATAGCATGTTGAAGTAATAATAGTTTAGACATATTGGGCTAAATAAAACATTATTAAAATGAATATCATTGGATGTCTCTTTACCTTTTAATGTGGCTAGTAGAAAGTTTCAAATTACATGTGCATTTCCGTTGGCCAGCACTGCCCTGGAGGGGGAAGGTATCCCAGAAGGGCAGGCCTGGGCAAGCCACAGAATCTTAAACCCCATCCCCGAGACTGGAGGCTAACAGCAAGTAGAACAAAGTGAGGGTGAGGAGAGGAAGAACAGGGTACACAGAAGCAGATGTGATATATTCCATCTCTCCCTCTCTCTTTTTTTATTGCAGTGAGAACACTGAACATGACATCTACCCTCTTAACAAGTTTTTAAGTGTGCGATACCTTATGGTTGACTGTACAGCCACCCGTTAGAGCTTACTCGTCTCGCTCAACTGAAACTGTGTCCCCATTGATTAGTAACTCTCCATTTCCCCTACCCTCGTTCCTAGCAACCACCATTCCACTCTTCAATTCCACGTATCTGACTGTTTCAGATGCCTCCTATAAGTGGAGTCCAGCTCTATCGGCCTTCCCCACCCCCATCCCCCAGGCAACGAAACGTGAGTCACCCACCCATTGCCTTAGGGAGAAAGTTGTCGCCATAAAACCAGAGAACAATACGAGCAAATTGTCGATTTTAAAAATCAAAAGCTGAACAAAATGTCATAACCCAGACCAGGTCAAACCACCACAGGCTTTATCCACTTAGAATACCAAGGAGGGACCCCAGAGCGGAAACAGAGTTGGGCTGGGAACCGAGTCAGTATTTGCTGGAAATCAACTTTCTACGTACCCCATGACTCCATGGGGAGGTCACATAGGGCGGAAGTGAAGGGCCCGGACTTGGAGCCGGGCTACCAAGATTCAAATCCTAGCTCTGCCACTTACCAGCTGTGTGACTTCAGAACAATGACTTAGATTCGTGCACCTCAGTTTCCCCTTCTGTAAAGTAGGGCTGATGACAACAGAACCCACTCACAAGGCTGCTGTGAGAGTTTGTTTATATAAGAACTTAGAACAATGACTGGCCCTAAACGTTTGCTGTTACACCTGTGAGTCAGCCCTGCACAGCGACAGGGCTGAGAGGCCACACGCCTGGTCCAGGAAGAACAGCAGTAGGCACCCTGTCACTGACTGGTCATCGAGAGGAGTGATCCCCGTGGGTGTGATCCAATCATGGCTCGAGGTCCATCTCAAGGATGTGAAACCTGCTCACCTTTCAATGAGCCAGAACATGAGAGCCACTCTCAAAGGATGGCTGAGTCCTGAATTCCTAGCACTGTCCCCCTGGGGCAATCTCTTCTCGAACCTATGATATGCCCCTTTGCAATGAAACTTCCTCCCTTTAGTAAACCAGACTCTCCCCTAATTAGCCAAAGCCTGTAGGCCTTAAAACAGGCAGTTGTATCTGGGTTATAACGCGTGCATTTGCGTTTAGGATCTAAGGCTATGTAAGAAATGTCTGGGTGTGGTTGGCTTTAACAGATGGTAGGAGGATGAGCTGGTTACTTGTACCAGGGGAGCCTGGCTGCTTCTTGCCTGTGCATTCAAATAAGAGCCCAGACTATACCCAGCCTGTCCCTGGCCACCTCTCCAGGGCAGCCCAGAGATGCCCCAAGTCTGTGCCATTTCTGTGGCGCTCGATTAGACTCTCTAGCCCAAGTGCTGCTCTTCCCTTTACAGAAGAGGCCAGGCCTGTTCCATCATGGCAGGATTGCACAATTCCAGGGGAGCGCCACGCACATCGTACTCACATCGCTTTTTTCAGACTCGTGCACTATAGGCACCACGGACCTGGACTACACTTTAAGTGACGCCCCCTAGAGCTGTGCAGTGCAGCAGCCCTGCATTCCTTGAGGACCCTCAAGGCTCCTGGATTAATGCCCACTGTCTCTCTCTGCCATCGGCATTTGCTATCCTGTGACCCAGTGGTATATTGCAGTGGTTCTCAAACTTTGATGTGCATCAGAATCGCACAGATTGTGGGGCACCATCCCCAAAGTTTCCAATTCAGTAGGTCTGGAGTACGGCCTGAGAGTTTGCATTCCTAGCAAGTTCCCTGGGGATGCCAATACCGCTAGTCCCGGGATCACAGTTTGAGAACCACTGGTGTAGTAGTTGACGCTGCTGTGCCTCACCTGACTCCCTCCTCAGCCAGTACACCCACCCCCAGCTGTCCCGAGGACTGGCTGCAAACGGCTCTCAGCCTAGGAGGCTATGGCCCCCTCACCTCCTGGGGTAGACTTCAGGCAGTGACCGACTGAAGTGTGGGCAGCCTCTGGGCCTGGAGTTGGGACCAGCTCCGTGCTGTGATTTCACTCCCTGCGGCCTCGCTGAGCTTTCTGTCCTGTTTTATCCTGATTCCTCACTCGCCTCCTCCTGAGAACTCTTAGTTTCTATCTTAGGATCTGCTTCTAGGGAACCCAGCTGGAGTCCAGTGGTGAGAATTTGCATGCCCTGTCGCCCTGTGGGCAAGACTTTATTCCCGTCTCCTCCCGTCCCCCAGCAAAGAAAGACGGGAGGCAGCGCCAAACCTTGCATGGCGAAGGTCTCGGTTCAAGGCTCGCTCACTTACAGGGAAAAGAACCTGCTCCCGGCTTAGGGATAGAAAATCAGGCTCCCCAAGGGGCGGGGCATTATGGAATGGAAGTGCCCCCAGCTGGCGAGTGAGGGTTAGGCCCACCCAGCTCCATTTGTTCCCAGGAGCAGGAACATCAACCCTCTGCCCCATCCACACACGCATCGTTACACGCACTTCCAAAAATACTAAGAAGCGATTTGCAGAGCTTGTGGGGTGAAGCTGGGTCCAGAGAGCGCCCCGAAGTATTGGTTCCCCATACCCAACAGTTCAAAGAGTGGCTGGCCCTGGTCGTAGACTAGGGCAGAGCTGGCCTCCAGCATCTGCCCAGGAATGTGACCCAGAACTCCTGCAGCAGACCTCTTAGGGACAGGCATGGGCCTTCGGGACTCTGCCCCCCACCCCACCGCCATGGCCTTGACCCTCTGTTTCTTGTTTCATTCCTTACTAACCCCCAGATAGTCCATGCGCCATGTGGCTGGCACATAGCAGTGCCAGGACTCGAACCCAGGTCTGTGTGACCCCTAAAGAAACACAGACAGGGAGGAAGGAAGGAGGAGGAGAGTGTTCTCCCTGGTGCAACAAACGTGGAAGATTTGTCCAAAGGCCAAAAAAATCAGGGAAATGCTGAGAGCCTTCTGTATAGTTCATAGATCCTAGGCGTGAAATAAATCAGCTGGTTCCTCACGGCAGTCGGCCCCGCTGATCTCAGGGTGGCACTGTGATAAAGAGCCCCGTGCTATGTCCCTGTGCCAGCTTCTCATCTGTGACACGAAACCGATAATACCCCATAGAGGTCTGAAGCATTCAATCAGCTAATAAGTGTACAGTTCTTTAAGAAGTTCCCAGCACACAGCGAACACTCGGAAACTGTCCTTATTTCCAGCTTTCTCTTTCCTTTGTTTCCTTTTTTCTTCCGATGATTTCTCAAAAGTAACTCAACACATTTGGCCTCGAAAGGACTCTCCGTCCTCTTAGCCTAGTGATAAAATCCGAGTGCTGGTTGGGAAGGGCAGAGAGTAACGTTGGAGGGCAGGCGTGTACCATCAGAGAACATTGCAGAAATGGTGTTTTGGGGCCGGGTTAAGGAGCTTTGAACTTTGGGGTTAGCCTGACCTCTAGTGGTCAATTGGAGAACGGCGTAGAAAACTGGCAGATGCCAGGTGTGGCTAAGCTAAGGCGGGGCCCACGCAGGGATGCTTAATTGGGTAGTTTTTATTGAAAGCTTACTAGATGTTGAATTGTGCTAATCCACAGAGAGTTGAAGCACCCTGATGAAGCCCATACAGATTTTCTCCCAGCCTGTCTGGCTTCAGAGCCTTCTCGTTTATTCACAAGGCACAGTGCCTGGCTGGAGAAGACCCTCGTGTCGCATTCAGACACATCCAGTTTACAAAGCCCTTCATTTACATCCCTGGAACAACACAAACATCCATGACAAAGGTTATCACACCTAGAAGGTGCAGTTCTAATGGGATTCGTTCAAAGTCTTGAGAGGGTTGCTCATTGGTGCACACACGTGCCGCATGTCCTAATCTCCTCTTCTTATAAGAACACCAGTCAGATTAGATTAGGGGCCACCTTAACAGCCTAACAGGAACAAGGGGTGGGGTGTTTATCTTTCAACTCCCATCTGTGCTGTTGATGGCTGCTGCCAGAGCATTAACTGCCCAACACTTCTAGTTCAGGAGAAAGCCTCAGGCTGAGCTTCAGCTGCTCGCAGTAGGGTGCAGTCGGCGTGTAATGGGACGGTGAGTGCAAGGGGGCGTGGGTGAGGAGCTGACCATCAGCTATGCCATCCCTTGTTTCCCCTGAGTCCATCTGATTCCTAAGTTATGGTGCCTGGCTCCAACCCAACTCCAGGTGTTTCAATAGCTGATCTTAAAACAATCTTTCTACCAATTGCATATGTTCACGAATGACAAAGTCAAATCAGAGCGCTTCCATCAGAGCCCGCTTGGTTTCCAGTTCTGCTGCTCCTTCCATCTCATAGCAGGAGCAATGCCATCGTCACACCTTCCGGCTCAATCTTATAAGAGGCAGGAATTTTTGGTTACAAGTTGCAGAACCTTGTTTCAAATTGGCTTAAAAATAAAGGGGAAGTGGAGCTGGTTTATAGTCTCAAGTCATTAAATCTGCCAGGCACTGTTGGATGCGGTGTCCACAAAATAGCTTTGGGACTGTGTCTTTCTGAACCTCTCAGCTCAGTTTTTCTGTGTTGGTTTCTTTTGAAGGCAGGCTCGCCCTGTGAAGTGGCACAGGTGGCCTCAGTTCTACATCCTATGAGTACCTCTATCAGTTAAGACGCTTTTGGAGACTAGTAACCAAAAACACTGATGCAACACGGACAGCACCCAGAGACAGAGACCAGAGGTGGGCTGGGCTTTCATTTAAGTTGATTCACAGTTGTAGGTGAATCTTCATTCTATCGCTTCACTCCACCCATTTCTAGCGTCAGTTTCATCCCCAATCCAGCCCTTAAATGCACTATAGCATCTTTTCCAGAAGCTCCTAGCAAGAATTTTTGTGCATCTCCTTGGCCCGAATTGGCTTACATCTATCCATCTTTGAACCAATCATGGCCAAGGAAATGGATTACTGTAATTGACCTAAGCTAATTACCTAGGGGAATAGGATGTTAGAGCGTAGAAGCACCATGTCCACCAAGAGATGTGTCTCATGTCTTTCAAATCCTTTTAATTTCAACCCAACCCACAGTGAGAAAGGTATTTTACATCATGACTTAGTGTACATTCATGAAGTTTCCAAAACGATACTTATCCTTACTATACGTGATGCACCCTGTTATTTCTACCCTGTACTACCTTTTTTAAATGTTGATTATAGGCTGGCTGGGTGGCTCACTCCTGTAATCCTAGCACCCTGGGAAGCCAGGCCGGGAGGATTGCTTGAGTTCAGGAGTTCGAGACCAGCCTGAGCAAGAGCGAGATCTCGTCTCTACTAAAAATAGAAAAATTATCCAGGCATGATGGCATGCATCTGTAGTCTCAGCTACTGGGGAGGCTGAAGCAGGAGAATGATTTGAGCCCAGGAGTTTGAGGTTGCACTGAGCTATGATGACACCACTGCATTCTGCCCGGGGCGACAGAGTGAGACTCTGTCTCAAAAAATAATAATAACAAAATAAAATAAAAAATAAATGTTGATCATAATTACCAAGTTATTTAACAACCCATTAATGGATCATAACTCACAATTTGAAAAACACTGCACTAACATAACTGCATTAGAAAGGGGGCTTTCGCCCAATGATTCCAGCAAAAATTCCAGGCCTGAGTCTTATTGGCTCTAACTGAGGCAAGCACTCACACCTGAACTATCTCAGGAACTCTGATTGGCCAGGCTCAGGTCACGTGCCTGATCCTGGAACCAAGGGATTGTGTTTAGTGCCCCTAAAGTTACACGGACAGAGTTGGTGAGGAGTAGTTCTTCAAAGGAAAAGCATAGTACTTTTACCAGAAAAAAAACTGAAAAATGCATGCTGTTCAAGGAAAAATAACAAACATCCACTATTATTTCACCACATTTGAAGGGCCAAAAAAGACTTTAGATCAGTGAAAATAAGGAGGTCTGGATCCAACAGTGTGAGACTCTGCATCCAGTACTCTGGGCTTCTAGTCTGCTGCTGACCTTGGACTTCAGTTCTGAAAGTCGGGCTTTTGTCTCCTTCCTCTGCCTAAATTCCTGGCTGGGCCACCTGCATACAGTTAGAATCCTGCCTAGTTCATTATCCCCTGTCTGCATCTCAGGGATTATACTGCCACCCTTGGACCCCAGAATGGATATCTGGGGCCATATCACCTGCTGACGACTTATCCATCCGTCTGCCTACCTGCTGGTGTCTCCAAATGGCACCTCTTGGATTCCCCATTGACCTGCTCCACCTGCCTGAATGACTGGGCAGAGAGGGCCTTCTTTTGATGGGAATGTTGGTAAACAAGACATTTTAACTAACTCAGACAATTCTTTCTTCCACCGGAACATAACCTGGTTCCAGAAGGCTCCTAGGACCTTACAAGGTTGTTTAGCACTACTAAATATTGTTTCATAGTTCTCAGTTGTGGCAGAGATAGTTCAGGTCCTTACCCAACCGATTTCTTCTTCTTCCCGGGCACACAAGACTACATTTCCCAGTCTCCCTTGCAGTTAGCAGTCACCATGTGACTGAGTCTGGCCAATAGGACTGAGCAGAAGTGAGGTTCCACTTCCAGGACTGGCCGGGTGAAACCTCATTTGGGCTATCTTCCATTCTCTTTCCCCATCTACCAGCTGACTGGAGGAAATTCAAGGTCATAGAGGGAGGTGGAGTGACAGGCTGGGATCTGTGTTAGTCAGCTCAGGCTGCCTTGACGAAATATCATAGATGGGTGGCTTAAACAACAGAAATGTATTTTCTCACAGTCCTGGAGGTTGAAAGTATAAGATCAGGGTGTTGGCATGTCAGGTTCTGATGAGGGTCCTGTTCCTGGCTTGCGGACAGCCCCCTTCTCACTGTGTCCTCACATGGCAGAGAGAGAGAGAGAGAAAGAGAGAGAGAGAGAGAGAGAGACTCTCTCTCACATAAGGGCACTAATCCCATCATGAAGATCCCACCCTCATGATCTCCTCCAAACCTAATTAGCTCCCAAAGGCCCCATCTGTAAGTACTATCAAATTGGGAGTTAGGCCTTCAACATATGAATTGGGGGAAGGAAGGCGCAGTCCAGGCAGGGGTCCCTGAATGATTTGCATTGGAATACTATGTAAAAAATAAATCTTTACTGTATAGAATACTGAGCTTCGGGGCTTGTTTGTTACAGCAGCTAATGTTTTTATCTTAACTGATACATCAGTCCAATCCTAGCTCCTCTTTCCTCACTTCAGCGAATACAGCCAAGCTCACCAGGACGACAACTTCAAATATGGGAAGAACATAAAATATGAGGTCTTACTATATCTATTCTTGCCCTCTCCTTCAATCTATTCCCCACTGCCGGTCGGTAAATCCGTGCAACCACTATGGAGAACAGTATGGAGGTTCCTCAAAAATTAAAAATAGAATTACCATATGACCTAGCAATCCCTCTGCTGGGTATATATCCAAAGGAGGGGAATTCAGTATATCAAAAGGATATCTGCACTCTCATGTTTATTGCAGCGCTATTCACAATAGCCAAGATTTGCAATCAACCTAATGGTCCATCAAAGGGTGAATGGACCAAGAAATTATGGTACATATACACAATGGAATACTATATAGCCACAAAAAAGAATGAAATACCAGCCATTTGCAACAACATGGGTAGAACTGGAGAGCATTATGTTAAGTGAAATAAGCCAAGCACATAAAGACAAATCTCACATGTTCTCACTCATATGTGGGAGCTAAATATTAAAAATAATTGATCTCATGGAGACAGAGAGTAGAATGATGGTTACCAGAGGCTGGGAAGGGTAGCGAAGAGGGGGAAATAAAGTGGGAATGATTAATAAGTACAAAAATACAGTTATAGATAGTTAGAATTAACAGTATTTGATAGCACAACAAAGTGACTATAATCAACAATAAGTTAGGGTATAGTTTAAAATAACTAAAAGAGTGGAATTGGAATGTTCCTAACACAAAGAAATGATACATGCCTGACGTGATGGATACTCCAATTACCCTGATTTGATTAATTCACATTGTATGCCTGTATCAAAACATCACATGTACCCTATAAAGATATACTACTATTATGTACCCATAATAATTAAAAATTGTTTAGATTAAAATATAGAAATAAAATAAAAGAATTAGTGTGATTTAGTGTTAAGTTGAAAAAGAAAAAAAAGGAATAAAAGAGCAGAGAGATACAGAGTGGGTTTCTTAAAACCCAGTGAAGGCAATCTCACGGGAGTCCACAAGGGGGCAGCCATCAGCAGCGTCCACTTGCTAAGGTTGCTTAAAATCAAATGAAAATGAAACTGTATAACCACATGCAGAAGAATGAAAATAGACTCTCATCTCACCTCTTATACAAGAATCAACTCAAAATAGACTAAAGAATTAAATATAAGACCTGAAACTATAAAACTACTAGAAGAAAACATAGAGGAAACGCTCTGTGACATTGGTCTGGGCAGTGATTTCTTGAATAAGACCCCAAAAGCACAGGCAATGAAAGCAAAAATAGACAAATGGGATTGTATCAAACTAAAAAGTTTCTGCACATCAAAGGAAATAATAAACAGAATGAAGAGAGAACCCACAAACTGAAAGAAAATATTTGCAAATCGTACATTGGATAAGGAGGTTAATATCCAAAATACACAAGAAACTCAAACTACTCAATAACAAGAAAACAACCCTACTAAAAAGTGGGCAAAGTACCTGAATAGACACTTCTCAAAAGAAGATACACAAGTGGCCAACAGATAGATAAAGAAATGTTCAACACTTCTAATCAGAGAAATGCAAATTAAAACCACAATGAGATATTGCCTCTCTTCCCCTACACTAATTCCCCTCCCACGATAGCCCATTAATCCATTAATCCATTTGTGAGCCTTTATGATCCAATCACCTCTTATGAAAAAGATGAACGATAACAAGTGTTTGTAAGGATGTGGAGAAAAGGGAACCCTTGTACACTGTTGGTGGTATTGTAAACTAGTACGGCCACTTTGGAAAACAGTATGGAAGTGCCTCAAAAAACTAAAAATAGAATTACCATGGGATTTGGCAACCCCACTTCTGGGTATCTATCCAAACGAAAGGAAATCTGTATTTCAAAGGGAAACTGGCACCCACATGTTTATTGCAGCACTATTCACAACAGCCAAGATACGCAATCAACCTAAATGTCCATCAGTGGATGACTGGATAAAGAGAACTTGGTACAACAGGGCATTGAATAACCTTGTTTTGTTCAATGTCATTTTGTTATAACATTGATGAGAAAACAATTTGATTCCTGGCAGAGACCACTGTCTGTGTGGAGTTTGCACTTTCTCCCCATGTCTGTGTGGGTTTTCTCCTGGTACTTTGTTTCCTCCCACATCTCAGAGATGTGCGTGTTAATTGCACATGGTGTGTCTACATTGTCCCAGTGTGGGTGAATGTTGGGATGTGTGAGTGCACCCTGCGAAGGAAGGGCCCCCTCTACAGGGCTGGTTCTTACTTTGTTCCCTGAGCTGTTGGAATAAGTTTAGGTCACCAGGACCCTGAATTGGAATAAGCAGGTAAATCGTTATCTTATTTGGCTTTATTAATTTTTTTTAAATGTATGTATAGCTCACATTTATTTCATTGTTTAATATTAGAAGTGTTTTGGCTGGGCGCGGTGGCTCACGCCTGTAATCCTAGCTCTCTGGGAGGCCGAGGCGGG
>NW_012147523.1:2573732-2585319 GCF_000956105.1 Propithecus coquereli | reverse complement strand
GAAGTGTTTTGGTTCATGCTCTCAAAATGAGCAAGTAAGGAAAAAAGAAAAAAGATAAAAAAGTGTTTTGGGTTTTCTTTTAGAAGTTTGGTGATTTATATTTTGGGGGGGACCAGAAATATGCCATAGGAACTTAACTCCTGTTTATATCAATTAACCTAATTAGCCTATGGTAAATTGGTTTTGGTATACATCATTTCCTTAAAGTCACGGTTTCCAAAACTTATTGATGACTTAAGTGAGGACTTACTATACATATACACAATGAAATACTATTCAGCCTTTAAAAAGCAGGAAATTTTGTCATTCGCAACAACATGGATGAACATAGAGGATGTTATGCTAAGTGAAATAAGCCAGGCACAGAGAGACAAATACCATATGATCTCACTTACATGTGAAATCTAAAAAAGTCAACTCATGGGCTGGGCGCAGTGGCTCACGAATGTAATCCTAGCACTGTGCGAGGCTGAGGTGGGAGAATCCCTTGAGGCCAGGAGTTTGAGACCAGCCTGAGCAAGAGTGAGACCCCATCTCTACTAAAAATAGAAAAATTAGCCTAGCATGGTGGTGCATGCCTGTAGTCCCAGCTACTCAGAGGCTGAGATGGGAGGATACTTGAAGTCAGGAGTTCAAGACCAGCCTGAGCAAGAGCAAGAACCCATTTCTACTAAAAATAGGAAAAATTAGCCAGGCAACTAAAAACAGAAACAAAAAATTATCCAGGTGTGGTGGTTCGCGCCTGTAGTTGCAGCTACTCGGGAGGCTAAGGCAGGAAGATCACTTCAGTCCAGGAGTTTGAAGTTGCTGTGAGCTAGGCTGATGCCATGGCACTCTAGCTCAGGTGACAGAGCGAGACTCTGTCTCAAAAAAAAAAAATCAGTAGATGCTGGTGTGGATGCAGAGAGAAAGGAACACTAATACACTGTTGGTGGGACTGCAAATTATACAACTTTTGTGGAAAACAGTATGGAGATTTCTCAAAGAACTAAATATAGACTTGCCATTCGATCCAGCAATCCCACTACCAGATATCTATCCAAAGGAAAAGAATTCATTTTATCAAAAAGACACCTGCACTCGAATGTTTATTGCAGCACAGTTCACAATTGCAAAGAGGTGGAGTCAACCTAAGTGTCCTTCAATTCATGAGTGGATAAAGAAAATGTGGTATATATATATATACCTAGATTGCTACTCAGCCATATTTTATTTTGGAAGGAAATAATATCATTTGCAGCAATGTGGAGGAAATTGGAGACGATTATCCTAAGTGAAATGCCTCAAGAATGGAAAACCAAATACTGTATGTTCTCACTAATAAATGGGAGCTAATAGGTGGATACACATGGGCACAAAGCAACATAAAGGACATGAGAAACCAAGAAAGGGGGAGGGCAGGAGGGTGAGGGTGGGATAAAAACTTACCTATTGGGGACTATGAACACTATTCTGGTGATAGGCACACCAAAAGCCCTGACTTAAGCATTATACAAGATATCCATGTAACAAAAACACTTATACCCCCTTAATTAATATTTTGCAATAAAAAAAGAAAATGAAAATACAAGGCACAGGAGGAGAAAAAATATTTACAAATTATATACCTAATAAGGGACTTGTAGTCCAACTGCATAAAGAACTCTCTTAACTCAACAACAAAAAGACAAATAAGTTCGGGTGCAGTGGCTTATGCCTATAATCCCACACTTTGGGAGGCCAAGGCAGGAGGATTGCTTGAAGCCAGGAGTTCAAGACCAGCTTGGGCAATATAGTGAGACCTCCATCTTTACAAAAAATAAAAAAATTAGCCAGACATGTTGGCAAATGTCTGTAGTCCCAACTACTCAGGAAGCTAAGGTAGGAGGGTCACTTGAGCCCAGGAGGTTGCAGTGAGCTATGATCACAACACTGCACTCCAGTGTGGGTGACATAGTGAGACCCTGTTTCAAAAAAAAAAGACAAATAACCCAGTTTTTAAAATGTTCAAAACATTTGAATAGACATTTCTACAAAGAAGATATACAAATTGCCAATAGGCACATGAAATGATCATTAGTCATTAGGGAAATACTAATCAAAGCCGCAATGAGATATCACTTTATACTCACTAGGATGGATATAATCAAAAAGAAATATAATAACAAGTGGATGTGGAGAAGAAATATAATAACAAGGATGTAGAGAAGCTAGAACCCTCATACATTGCTGGTAAGAATGTCAAATTGTGCAGCTGCTGTGGAAAAAATTTGGTGGTTCCTCAAGAAGCTAAACATAGAAATATCATATGACCGTGTAATTTCACTATTAGCTACATACCCAAGAAAATGGAAAGATATATCCATACAAACACTTATATATGAATGTCTATAGCAACATCATTCATAACAGCCAAAAAGTGAAAACAACCCAAATGTTTATCGATTGATTAGATAAACAAAATTCCACACAATAGAATATTATTCAGCCATAAAAATATGGTTATATTATTCAGCATAAGGTACTCTTAATAATACATGCTACAACGTGGTTGAACCTTGAAACATAATAAACATGGATGAACCTTGAAAACATGCTAAGTGAAAAATGCCGGACACCAAAGACCATATATTATATGATCCAATTTATATGAAATATTCAGAATAGGCAAATCCGTAGAGACAAGAGAGTAGATTATTGGATGCCTGGGGTTTTAGTGGGGGTAAGGGAGTCGGCATGCATGAATGGGGAGATATTGTTAATGGGTATGGGGTTTTTTTTTTTTTTTTTTTTTTGAGACAGAGTCTCACTGTGTTGCCCTAGAGAGAGTGCCATGGCGTCAGCCTAGCTCACAGCAACCTCAAACTCCTGGGCTCAAGCGATCCTCCTGCCTCAGCCTCCCGAGTAGCTGGGACTACAGGCATGCGCCACCATGCCCGGCTAATTTCTCTATATGTTTTTAGTTGTCCAATTAATTTCTTTCTATTTTTAGTAGAGACGGGGTCTTGCTCTTGCTCAGGCTGGTTTCGAACTCCTGAGCTCAAACAATCCGCTGGCCTCAGCCTCCCAGAGAGCTAGGATTACAGGCGTGAGCCACCGCGCCCGGCCGATACGGGGTTTCTTTTGGGAGTAATGAAAATGTTCTGAAAGAAGATAGCGGTGATGGTTGCACAACTCTATGAACATTCTTAAAACCACTGAATCTTATATGTTAAAAGGTGAATTTTATGGTATGTTAATTATATCTCATGATATATCTCATGACCCATGCAGTTCAAACCCATGTAGTTCAAAGGTCAATGGTGTATTTGCATATATATTTTGGTAGCATATTATACACTGGTTTTCCTTGTGCTTTTCATACAGCTATGTATCTTGGACACCCTTCCATAACAGTAAATAGCTGTCACATTCCTTTTTTTTTTTAAGTATGCAGTTAAGTTGGGTGAACTCAGATTGCAGACTGCCTCCCCTGGGGTAGGCAGCAGCTGCAGTATCAGTTCGGTTTGTTCAGCCTTAGCTGGAGTTGCCCTGCATGCAAGTGTTCTGCTGGAGATTTGGGCAGAGTTTATACACAGAATTTGGGGCTCCCTTTCTCTGGCTCTCTGCTTTCCGGGCTTCCCCTCCCTCATCACGTTTGTGCACATGCTGCCCTCTGGGTCTTCAAGCCAGTAAGACCAGGTTTTCTAGAACAGTCTTCGCCCCTTGGCACAGACTTGCCCTGCCCTCAAAAATGGGACACTCACTTAGTATTGTCCCTTTGTTCCAAGTGGTGACATCCATTTAGCACCTACCTGTTTATGTTCACTCCCCAGTGTGTTCAGGTAGTTTGTTTTTACACTTTGTAGAGAGTTTACAGTTGTTATCTGCACAGGGTTGGGCTGGGGCGAGTTACTCGGCACGGCTGGGAGCAGAATTTTGCCTCATTCTTTGTAACTGCCACATGTCCCCTTCAGGACAAGCCTGCAACTCAGGCCCATTGGGTCCATGGGACCTCAGATTATTTGAGGATTTGGGGATGGAGTGTGTTTTGGATATTTTTTGTGTGTTTTGGATATTTTGTTTGCGTGTCGGCAAATAAAATACTTTCGATGTGGCCTTGGAAGGGTCACTTAACCTCAGTTCTCATTTATAAATTTGAATAACAATGATACGCTCCGTGCAGAGTCGTCCAGAAGTTCAATGAAATAGCACAGTGATGGCCAATGTTTGCGTGGCACTTACACCATACAGGTAATGCTGCCGGTGCTTTATTCCTTGCAACAGCCTATGAGTGAGGTACCATTATCATCAGCTCCATTTGACAGTGAGGACACTGGGGCAGTGAGTTTATGTGACTCGCTCAGTAGCCTTCATGGAGCACGTAGCAGAGCTGGGATTTGAATCGAAGCTACGCCGTGCCTACATCTGTGCACTTGACCGGGTGCAACCTAGAATGTGGTGGTTCTTAATCCTGGCTGTGTGTCAGAATCGCTTAGGCATCCTACAAAGACCTGCTAAATCAGAACCTCCAGCCTTTGTATTTGGAAAAAGCTCCGTGCCTTGGCAGAGTCAGTGCTGAAATACAAGCGTTCCTTCCCCTTCCGATCTCCCTCTTCCTCACTCACTGGGAGCATCGCTACTTCCAGCCCCTGCTGGGTCCTCAACCAAGTCACAGGCCTAGATTATTAGGGTTACATCAGGCCCATTCCTGACAGATCTATGTCACCAGCCTGCTTGACAGGTGGAACAGGCTCCAGGAGCTATAGGAAGGAGCAGCTGTTCCTTGGATCATCTTTCCCCACCTGTCTGAAGCTGTAACCCTGGTCATGTGACCACCGGCAAAGATGCTATGAGCCATGGTATATGTGTCACCCAGCCTCTGCCTTCGAAATAAACCACACCTGGCAACGCCACGCTATGCTGAGCCCCTGCAAGTTCCTGGAACCTCCCAGGATGTGCCTGAAGGTAATTACAGCTCAGTTGTAACTTGAAGGTCTTAGGAACCCATGATACCAGCTGTCCTCAGAGTATCCTGAACATTAAAATAGGAATGTTCTGAGTTCCCACGCCCCTCTAGGACATTCGCTTCTCAAATCTATCAATAAATCTGTTCATGTGGTTTCTATGGTCCTACCCGATCTGGCTCTGCTCCTCTCTCAGGCCCAAGCCCAATCACACCCCCCACCCCGCCGTTAACCACACTTCAGCTGCATCGGCCTTTGGCTTTCCCTCAAGCATACCTCAGGGCCTTTGCACTTGCTGTTCACTCCACCTAGAAAGTTCTTCCCCTAGAACTTCACAGAGCTCATTCTTTTTTGTCATTCAAATGCCAACTCAAATGTCATCTCTTCAGAGAGGCCTTTTCTGACCATGCAATGTCAAGTCACCCTCACCTGCTGCCCCCATCACTGCCTTAGCGCCTTCCTAGTACTTAGCACATTCAGGTAAATCATTACCTTTCTTGTTTTTATTAATCTTTCTTAAATGTATGTATAGCTCACATTTATTTCAATGTTTAATAATAGAAGTGTCTTGGGTCTTTATTGAGAAGTTTGGTGATTTTTTTTTTTGACCAGAATTATGCCATAGGAACTTAATTACTGTTTATATCAATTAGCCTAATTAGCCATGGTACATTGGTTTTGTTATACATTGTTTCGTTTAAAATGGCAGTTTCCGATAACCTACTAATGTTAATGTTAATGTTAAGTGAGGACTTACTGCAGCTGAGACGGGCACAGGTGTGGCAGACACCACCAGGAGCACCTAACAGGGAGAATGAACTCACCCACTGGGTTTGAGCCCTGGCTCCTTCACCAGCTGGGGCCTTGGACTCATCTCTGGGGTGTACAACCTGGAGCTTCCCTCCATGAGCCTCAGTTTTCCTCCTCCGTGAAACAGGGAGAAGAATCAGACCTTCCTCATAGGGTCCTTACAGGGACAGATGAGATAGTCATGTTAAGCCTGTAGCACAGCATGGGACCTATAGGACCAGCAATCCTGGATGCGGCGTTGGGGAGAGAAGGAGAAGGCAGATGTTTGTGGTGAGCATGACGCATCGTGCAAAGGCTTCCCCATGGCACTTCCTGCAGGGAGGTTCGGGAGTCCGGGGGAGATTCAAAGCCACTGCTCTGCCTTAACCTACCACGCTCATCGCTGCTGGAGAAGCCACCAGAACCACTTATCAAGAGTCATTTTGAGGCTCCACAAATAATTAGCCAACCCCTGCCAGGTGCCTTAGGGAAGACATAGATGAGGCAGACAAGGTCTGTGCCCTCTGGGAAGTTGATCTCAAAGCACAGACAAGATAAAAACAAAGATAACAGGGGATGTGCTGGCACAAGGGGGTCTGTTGTCAGAGGGCGAGCTTTGCTCCTGCTACCCGGGGATAGGGGAGTCCCTTCCCATGGGCATCTTCGTAGGACAGGTCAGCCGCATCTCTCCAAGGGGAGGCAGTAAAATGGAATCAGTGGTTAAGAGACGGCTCTTCCCAGCCAGACACACCTTGCTTTAAATGATGGCTCCTGTGTGACCTCAAGCATGTGACTACACCTCTCTGAACTTCGGTGCCCCACATATGTGATGGGAATAATATCGGGACCTATTCACAGGGTTGTGGGGAGGATTTAAGGAGTGAATGTGACAGAAGTGCTTGGCACAGGGTGCGGAGAATAGAAAAATGCATGGTAAATGCAAGCAGTTGTTGTTTTGTTTTTACGTTTATCCAAGTTAGAAGCACTTCAAAGAAACATCCCTAGCGCTTGCCACTCGAATTTATTTCCCGAACAACACTTATGTGGTGCTTGTGCACCAGACACAGGCATTAAATTGCCTTAACAACCCTATGACGAAGGTAATTTTTTTTTGTCTTTGTTAAATATCATTTTTTACAGGTAACATAAAATTTATCATCTTAACTATTTTTAAGTGTACAATTCAGTAGTATTAAGTGTATTCACTGTGTTTTGCAACAGATCTCTAGAATTTTTTCTTCTTGCAAAACGGAAACTCTACATCTGTTGAACAACATTTGCCCATTTTCCTTCCCCTAGCCCCCCACCCTCGGACCCTAGTAACCACCATTCTACTTTCTGTTTTTAGCAAGGGACTATTTTAACCCTGTTTTACAAATCGAGAAACCAGAACCGGCTACATAATTTGCAGGAATCAGGGCAAAATGAAAATGCAGAGCCCATGTTCAAAATTTATGAAAAATATCAAGACGGTGACAACAGAGCATTAAAGGAAGCACAGAGCTCTTCTGAGTACAGTCTCATAGAGCACATGAAGCAGGCCCTGGAAGAAACCACGAGTTAGGGAAGTTAAGTAACTTTCCCAAGGTCACACAGTTAAGTGCTGGATCCAGGATTCAATCCCAACTTCTAAAATTATATGACCTCCCTTACTTATTACAAACTCACTGCAGGAAGGGTCTTTGATTCCATCACTGCCGGTTGCTTGGCACCCCTGCACAGCGCCTGATACACACTGACACTCATTGCATAGTGCATATTTGGAGGAATGAATGGATAGGTCACATTTACCCAAGAGAGAAGAGGCTTCTCTGAGGTTCTTTACTTTACTCAGCTCTGGCACAAGTAACATTCCCATTTTTGCTCCTCCGTGTTTACCTAGAGCCCTTGAACTCCCAGGAAAAGCTAGCAAGCATGGCGTGTGTCACATATGATGCCCACGCACCGGATGCTTTTATCCTCATAAAAGGCCACACCTCTCCACAGCATTCCTAGTCTTTGAGTCCCACTGTTATGGGGTGGAGTGAAGTCAAGAGACACTGGATGGTATGAGATCACTGGTAGCATGTCCGGCTCCAGGCTTCCAGGTCTCCCAGAGCCTGATGGCCAAGTCTCCTCTCTGACCTCAACATAAAAAAACTAGAACCAAATTTTTAAAGTATAAGCAAAAAATGAGTTTATTTACAGTTATGGCATTAAGTGCAAAAACAGCAATGCACTCACTGTCATAACTGTAAATTGCTAGATTAGTTTAAAAAAAAAATTTTTTTTTGAGACAGAGTCTCGCTCTGTTGCCCGGGCTAGAGTGCAGTGGCCGTCATCACAGCTCACAGCAACCTCAAACTCCTGGGCTCAAGCGATTCTCCTGCCTCAGCCTCCCAGGTAGCTGGGACTACAGTTGCATGCCACCACGCCCAGCTAATGTTTTCTACTTTTTGTAGAGATGGGGATCTCATTCTTGTTCAGGCTGGTCTCGAACTCCTGAGCTCAAGCAATCCTCCCTCCTTGGCATCCCAGAGTGCTAGGATTACAGGCGTGAGCCACCATGCCCAGCTGGTAAGTGTGAAATTATATCAAAATAAAATTTTTTTTAAAAGACAATATTCTAATCTGAAAAGGTTTTATGATTCCAACTATTGATATTATATGATTCCAACTATATAACATTCTGGAAAAGTCAAAACTATGGAGACAGTAAAAAGATCAGCGGTTGCTAGGCGTTTGGCGTTGGGGAAGATAGGAGGGATAAATAGGTAAAGTACAGGGGAATTTTAGGGCTGTAATGGTAGATATATGTCACCATACATTTGTCACAGCCCATAGAATGTACAACTCAAAGAGCCCTAATGTCAACTATGAACTTTAGTTAATAATGTATCAAAATTAGCTCATCAATTGTAACAACTATGACATTAACGCAAAATGTTAGTAATAGTGGAAGCTAGCCGGTGTGGTTGCTCACGCCTGTAATCCTAGCACTCTGGGAGGCTGAAGCAGGAGGATCACTTGAGCTCAGGAGTTCGAGACCAGCCTGAGCAACAGCAAAGACCCCATCTCTTCTAAAAATAGAAAAAATAATAATAATAGTGGAAACTGTACAGAGGGGAGTAATATATGGGAATTGTACTTTCCACTCAGTTTTTCTGTAAACCTGAAACTGCTCTAAAAATTAAAATCTATTTGTTTTTAAAAATGAACAACATAAAGAGAGTGACAGAAAATCAGGAGTGTTGGAGAAAATATTTGCAACATGTACAACTGCTAAAGAACTAATATCTAGAAAGTATAGATATTTCCCATAACATCTCAATAGTAAAATGGGCAAAATATGTGAACAGGCATTTTATCTTTTTTAAAAAATGACCTCATCTCCTACGGTCTTGTCTGATGAATGGGTGTTTTACATAAAAGAAAATCCAAATGGCCAATAAATATATGAAAAGGGGCTCAACCTTTCATAATCAAAGAAATTCAAATTACAACAATGAGAAACCATTACATATTCATTAGATTGGCAAAAATGAAAATGTCTGACAACCCCGAATATTGACAAGGATGTGAAGCAACAGGAATGGACATAAGAGTGTCAGTTGGTACAGTTGCTTTGGAAAATAGCGGGACATTGTACTCCTGGGCAAATTCCTAGCAGAATGCATTCCAGGAACATGCACAAAATATACGTGAGAGCATTGTTCGTAATGACAAGGTGTGAAGAGCCAAAATCCAGAATTAACTCAAATGTCTATTTATGACAGGACTAAAAACTAAATTGTGATACATTTCCACAATGAAATGTTTTGCAATGATGAAAATTAACAAATTAAAACTACTCACAACATGGATGCATCTCACAAACACAATTTTAAGTTAAAGAAATAAGAAATAAGAGATTTGTAGTAGGAATCCATTCATCTACACAAAGTTCAAAAGCAGCCAAAACAAACAAATCAAAAAATACTTTTAGGACTGCAAACACACATATAAAATGAAAAAGAAAAACAAGGTAACAATTGTTACAAATATCAGGATGGTGGGCTGGGCTCAGCAGCTCACGCCTGTCATCTGCAGCACTTTGGGAGGCCAAGTTGGGAGGATCACTTGAAGCCAGGAGTTTGAAACCAGCCTGGGCAACATAGTGAGATCCCATCTCTACAAAAAAAATTAAAAATTAGCCAGGTGTAGTGACACAAGCCTGTAGTCCCAGCAACTTGGGAGGCTGAGGTGGGAGGATCCCTTGAGCCCAGGCATTTAAGGCTACAGTGAACTGCGATCATGCTACAGCCCTAATGGGGCTGGTTTAGTCTACATTGAACCATTATATATATTTTGTGATTTTTTTCCTAACAATACATCTCACAATTAAAAAGGAGATAAAACAATCCTCACTCTATATTATACCCTAGATACCAAAAAAAGTCAAATAGTTTACAGAGTTTAATTTAAAATCATGAAACCGTACATAAACTAGCCTAGGTGACAGAGTCAGACCCTGTTTCTAATAAATAAATAAACAAAAAATATCAGGATGGTGATTATTTCTAAGGATGTGAGAGGTGGATGGAAGGACTTACAAGTTTTGCGGGGAAGGGAGTGGTCATAATATTCTATGAATAACCTAGGTCACAAATACATAGAAACACCCTTTATAAAACTTATGTGTAGTCTGCATTAAACCATTATATATATTTTGTGCTTTTTTTTCCTAACAATACATTTCACAATTAAAAAGGGGATAAAATGATCTTTATATTATACCCTGGATACCAAAAACAGTCAAATAGTTTACAGAGTTTGATTTAAAATCATGAAACCGTACATAAACTAGAAGGAAATATAAGCAAAAAAATATCCAGGGTGGGTGCTGGGTGGCTAGGAACTACTTTTATTTCTTTTTTCCCCCGTGTTTTCTAATCCGAATCTTCTTTTCTATAAATAAATAAAATAGACAGGCAATATAAAGGCAGTCAACCAACTGGGGAAGATACACTGGTGATGTAAGGAACATATATCTACCTTTTGTGAAATTTGGGCTGACAGCACAGAAGCCAGGCCTAGAATCTTCTGACAGCACTGCTATTGGCGCACTTGGAAGATTAAGTTAAGTATATGGATATAAAACAGCCTGCATGGGGTAGATCTCATTCTAACTTCCTGAGCCTGGGTAGTTCACCAGTGGACAGCAGACATGGATGTCTTGGATTTCCCAATTCTGTCTCTTGGAACTGAAATTTTGACACAAGGAAAAAAGGCAGGGATCTGCTAAATGTCTGTGGTTGGTAGTGTGAGAGCACAGTGGGTTTGAGAATGACAAAGGTTTAAAATCCTGGGACATGGGAGCTCCAGAATTGCTACATTTATGAGGAGCTTAGATAGGAATGCATCGTTCATTGTAGGTATAGTACAAGAGGCTTTCTGAATGTTTATGAAAATATTGGTGGTGGGGAGCCAGGCAAGGTGGCTCATATCTGTAATCCTAGAGCTTTGGTAGGCTGAGGCAAGAGGGTCACTTGAGGCCAGGAGTTTGAGACCAGTTTGGGCAACATAGCAAGACTCCATCTCTACAAAAGAATAACAAAATTTGCCAGGCAGGGTGGCACACACCTGTTGTCCTAGCTACTCAGAAGGCTAAGGAGGGAGGATTTTGAGCCCAGGAGTTTGAGATTACAGTGAGCTATGATTGCACCACTGAACTCTAGCTGGGGCAACAGAGCAAGGCTTTGTCTCTTAAAAACATTTTTTTAAACATATTTTCCTTGTTAGTATAGTGGTGAGCAAAAAAATATAGTGGTGGTGGGGAGAGAAGTGGCAGGGGGAACAGCTCCATATTACTAAAAGAAAACTAAAAAATCAAGATTAGTAAAGGAATTTTATTT
>NW_012147523.1:2562191-2572194 GCF_000956105.1 Propithecus coquereli | reverse complement strand
TGAAAAGCACTGATGTGCGTGGTTGAGTTAAACTGTATTTGCATCTCTGGGGCTGCCCTGGACTGTTGCCAAAATCTTACTGCCACAGCATCTATGTAGATCACATAAAAATTAATGTAGGTATTCCATACATATTTATTGAGCACTTACTTCTGTGCAGGCACTATTCTAAGAGCTAGGGATACAGCAAAAACAAAGAAAAAGATAAACTATTCTAGCTGGTGATGTGGTGCGGAAGATAGACAACTACAAAGTAAACATGTACCATGTCAGCTATCTATGCGGGCTAGGAAGAAAACAAAGAATAAAGTGATATCGTCATCCTATTTAAACAAAATGGCCTTAAGGAGGCTTTTCTGACAATATGATGATTAATTTAAATCAAGTTCAGTAAGAATTTGGGGTGTGCATTCTGGAAGTCTCTGGGAAACTCTGCTATTTCCTGGCTGTGTGGTCTTGTTCTCAGTTGCCTAACTTCCCTGAGCCTGGCCTGTAAGATTCAGAGAGGCAACACACCACGGAGGGGGTTTAAACGGCACAGTTCCTGACACTTGTAATCAGGAATGGGGCTGGGATCTCGCCACCGAGCAGGCATTCTTTTCTGCAGATCCAGAAAGTGCATGATTGCTAGCTTCAGTTCCCTGTCTATAAATTGGAGGTGATGGTAATGTTGACCACTTAGGGTTTCTGTTGTTAAATTGACTTTTATTGGGCCACATTTATTTCGGTGCATTGAACCTAGTGCCAAGGACGGTCTTAAACTAGTAAATTGTATTCATTCATTTAAACCATAACAACCCACTAAACCAAGTACTATTTTTAACGGCATTTTACAGCTAAGGAAACACAAGCACAGAGGAATTAATCTAGAGCCCCAGAGCTACGGATCCAACCCAAACAACTTGCTGCAGAGCCTGGCAATGTTATTAGGCGGTCAGCCCTGTGCCGAGCACACAGTAACAGCTCAATAAATCTGTATGGTGGTGGCTGTTATCCGTTCTACGCACCGGCTGCTCCCAAACTGCCACTTATGAAGAGTTTAAGGCAGCCAGTTTGTTGGAAGAGGAAGCTAGGGAGCGCTTGCGTAGCAACCATAGTTTACTACATAGTAACCATAGTGTTTACCTAAATTGGGGGTTGGGGGAAGCTGACAGGGGAAGAAGGAGTTTGCCGGCCATCCCTTGGGACTCACTTTGCACGGGAAACCAGCATGGCAGCCCCTGCAGTGTCAGCGCTCCTTCCGGAACCGCCCGGTGAGCCAGTCCAGCCTCCCCCTCCCTTTTGAGGCAGATGGTTTCTTCCGTTGTCCAGGCTAGTTCGGGTTCCGCGCTCGGGAGTCACAAAGCACAGGGTCACGTGGGCTGGCCGGTGCGCTTTGTGACGCCAGCGGCTCCGCCCCCTGATCCGCCTATCCACGCACGCCAGCTCCGCCCCGCGCGCGCCGCCCGTGCAATCCCTGCTTAAGAGACCCCGGAGTGGGGCGCTCGCCAGAAGCCAGGCCGCGTCCGCCATAGTGCCTGGCTTGGAGGTGTCGCCGACGCCTGGTGAGGGCCCCAGAGCGGCAGGGGGGCAAAACAAAAAGGGAGCCATCGAAGCCCTCCCCGCTGCCCGGCGGTTTCCGGGCATATTCTCGCGGTTCTGGGCCTAAAGCCGACGGGAACGAAAGGCGAGAGAAGCGCGGAGGATCCGGCGAGAGGAAGCGTCAGGGATCCTCGGCGGTGTCCCCGGGGTCCGCCAAAGCCACCGGGCCGCTGGCCGGGGCCCGGGGTGGTGAGGAAGTGCTTCGAGGCCTAGTGAGGCCTAGTACCGGCTTTGTGTCTGAGGCGGCGGCGGCAGCGGCGGCGGCGGCGGCGGGGGGGAGGCGGAGGCGGAGCCGGAGCCGAGGGCGGCCTGCGGGAAGGCCTCTCCTCCGCCGACCGCGCGTTTTCGGCCTAGGCCGCGGGGTCGCTCGTGGCCTCCGGGGAGCAGGCGAAAGGGGTTTGTGTGTTGTGGGGGCCTGGGCCTGGGGAAGCTGACGCCGGTCGTCCGGAAGCCAGGAGGAGGCGAGAGGCCGCTCGTGGACTCCGGGCCTAGGCCCTCTCCCCTCAACCTTCTCCCGGGGCCTGGGTCACCCCAATCCACGGAAAGAGAGACCATCCGGGAGGTGCGGCCGCGCTATGGACCCCTGACCCCGTGGGGTCATTCGGACTCTAACGTGTGGACTGACCGCTATTGACTGCACCGCCTGTCCCCCGTCTCCTGCCGGCCCTTAGCATGAGCGAGGGGGACCCAGCCGGGTGACATTGTGCCCGTTGGCGGATTCTCGATTTCCCCTCTTCCCCATCCTCGTCCTCTTAACTCCCACATGAAGTGATTCTGAGTATCGGGGGGGTTCTGGATTATTGTTCTTACGAACCCCTGCTTGTGGTTGGGGGGTATTTAATCTGAGGCCTTAGGGTCCTTCGGTGTCTTTGAGTGTTTTATGTGTGTACATATTTTGCTCTTAAGTTTATAAATATACATATATTGAGAGTGTCCACGTCTCCTCGCTGAACCTTAGGAATCCTTTGGCACCATGTCCTGTGTGCATTATAAATTTTCCTCTAAACTCAACTATGATACCGTCACTTTTGATGGGCTCCACATCTCCCTCTGCGACTTAAAGAAGCAGATTATGGGGAGAGAGAAGCTGAAAGCTGCCGACTGCGACCTGCAGATCACCAACGCGCAGACGAAAGAAGGTAAGAGCCACATGGACTCCAGATACTTGCTGATGGAAGATAGATACTAGTTGTAAGGTGCCTGGCAGAAGACTAACCGCCATCATGTCTCTTCTGGGACTGTTCGTTCTAATACTTTTGATACAACTTTCATTGATAGCCAAGGGTTGCAGCAGCCGGATTTGGAGTTGAACTGTCTTATTTGGTTTCGGTATATTTGAGTCATCTGTAACTGGCTAATCCAAAAGCGTGGAAGTCTGATTATTCTTCTCAATGTTTTTAAAAATGAGAGGGGACATGGGGGGTTGCTGTGCAGGTTCTTTGGGTGCTTGCCTTATGGCATTTTCTAGCTTGTTTTTCATCAGGAGGCGGGGAGGAGCATGCACAAGGATTTTGTGTTAAAGCAGCAGAAGAGATACTTCTCTAATTTTCCAATCTAACAACGTTTTGGAGTTTAATGGCAAATTTTATATCCTCCCTTTCTCCCTCCCCCCCGTTTATTTGTTTGGAGTTGCCTGTGTTGTGGAGAAGGGATCCATACTTAATTTTTGAGATTTAATTAGTGTTGGAATTGTTTTTGGCACTTAAAATGTTCTGATGTGACCACTCTTGTGTAAATTCCAGAATTAGTAATGTAGTAATTAAGTAGTTGAACTTAGTTCATGACATTACTTTTAAAATTTAGCAATTTGGTAAAGATCAAAAGTACTGATTTTTCTTTTTTAAAGTCATAATTGCTAGACTTTACATGACTCCATTGATACTAGGATACTGAAAAATAGACTACTACCATAGAGTACAAATAAGCCATTTAATGGGGGGGGATCTGCTGAATCTTGAGGGTTTTTTCTCCTTTTTAAAAGTATTTTATAATATTGGGAATTTAACAGGCGAGAAATGTGACAAGCAGTCTTTTCTGACTCTGAACTTGTTTTGGTTTCTTTTTCTCAGAACAGTAATGCTGATGTGTAGTTTTCAGTAGATCAGTCTTCTGAGAGTTATCAATGGGAGGAGAAGAAATAAAGTTCTAATTAAGCTAGGATATTTTTTGATCACTAAATTTGGCTTAAGGTGTGACATGGATTCTTTTAATTGAAATGAGAAGTCCCCCACCTCTCGCCTGTAGTTTGTTAGGTAGAGTAAATCTTGTCATGTAGAAGACCAATTTTCCATTTACAATGCTGACATAAGTATGATTGTATTAGGTTAAGGAATGACAGTGCTGGCATATCTTGACACAAAAATACTCGTTAAGGAAGAACTTTGCTCACATCATAATATGTGAAAATATTGTCTTCTTCCCCTCCTTTTTAAAAACAAGTCTCATACCTTTTGATAATTGTAATCATGTGTAATACTCCTCTGCTTAAGGAGAGGAAAAATTATTGGTGATCATGAACAGTTGAGAAATGGCTTTTTTAAGTCCACTAAAAGCATCCCTCAAGTATAATAGTCACATTTCACAGAACAGATGGATTTATAAGAATTTTAGGCCATCTTGATATATTAATGAGTATTTATGAATGAAAGATGATATAAATGAAATTAAAGGATATTAAGGCAATTTTATACTTGGAAGTTTCATATTTTACTGGAGTATTACACAATTGAATCATTTGGGGCTAGGCTTTTTTATCCATCCTTCCCACCAACTGTTGAATACAGTTTGTTAGAATGGAGTGTGTCATAGTTGAAGAAATCTTGTCCGCAAATTTAAGAGTTTTGTGACTTTGTTTTTTATTTTTGTAGTTCAGGAAATACGTGATACATAATCCAAGCCTTGAAAGGGAAGTGCTTTGCCCAGCAGATTTTCTTTTACATATTTGCGTGAACTGCCCTTGGCTAGAGAAAGCTTTGATGTTAGTTTGGTTAAGAAAAGGGAGCTGTGGGGGGAGAAAAGTATATTTTACCTATTAGGGGAGAAAAGGATATCATTGGTAGTAGTGTGGAGGTAGCTACTTAACACAGTTGAGTAAGAATGCCACTTTATTTGTTGTAAAATATAGCTTTGTAGGAGATTGCCTAGGAGAGAATGCTGAGCATTAGTTTGTTTTTGAATGAATATTTAAATTACCTAATCTACCATGTTTCTATAAAACACTCCTTACAGTTTTGGAAGTCAGTCCGTGTTTAGGGTCCTTAAATCTTGATAAGACTAAAATGCTTGGATCAAAATTCTGTGTACTTTAGACTTCAGAATTCTACTTATTTATTTCTGGACTATATTTCAAAATGAATCCCAAATGATCTTTGTTATATGTGAAATTCTTCTCTGCACACTGACCCCTGAAAAACAACCTTTATTTGAACTTGGTGTGAAAGATTTAGAAGCTGAGTATGAAATATTTTTTAAAGACCCTTATTATAATATTTCTGATTTTTTCCATTTTTTAGATTATTTTTTTGATTTCATCTATGCCTTTCATGTTTGAGGTCAAAAATTACACTGGTGAGGAGAAAAAGGTCTTTTGAAGCCAGCAGACTGCTTGTTAAGGAGGTATTTTAAGTGTGAAAATACTTTTAGGCAATCATTGTAATTCAGATATCTAAAAAGAACATCTGTTTGAGGGACATTGGGGCACCTGACTTTCAGTTTGATAAAATTAATAAGCTGCCTTCAAAAGCTATTGTCAGTGCATTTGAGAGATGTTAGAGATTCAGAAACTTCCTGGCAGGTGTTTGACACTAAGTCTTATTTCTAGAATTAACTTTTTAAAAATCTCCCATCTCCCCTGTTCCCGATTTTTCTGACTCAGAGCTTGTTTGGAATTTGGGGCTATCATGAACTATCCAAGATAATGATTATAGTCTTACATTGGATGCCTAAATCTAGGAAATTGCATCACTCTAACTCTAATTGAATACCTGTGAAATATAGCTTAGTACTTAAATATACTGGAAAGAACTCTTGCCAGAACAATTTAGTTTAAAACAGGGAATATTAATAGTATTATGACTAAAAATAATAAAGCTGATACATATTAAAACCCTAAAATGCCTAAGTATATGATAAGCTTCAAATAATTGGAGGAACAGAAGTAGTCAGCCACTCTGCTGAGTAACTTAGGTGAAGCAAGTAAACTTAATAACGTTAACAGTGAACCCTAATGTCTGGTTGTGTGATTAAGGGAGATGGATATATTTTTGCATCTTGTAGTGAGTTATTTTTCTTTCTGGTAGTTTTCCAAATGCTTTCCTTAGCTAGCAAATCTTTTTACCATAGTTTAGATCTAGTTTCTTAATTTCATTCTTACAGAAGTATTATAAATAATAATCTAAGGAGTAGAAAAATAGGATCCATTCATCCTTCCCCTTGGTCTTCTCAGAAAGTGACATCATTGTTTATCCAGTGGCTACAGACAGGAATCCAGGAATTCCTCTGGCCTGATTCCTCTTTCTGCTTCATCTTCCCAATATTCAGTCCATCAGGAAGCCTTGTCGATTCTGCCTGAAAACATTCTGTCTCCATTTCTCTCTGACGCATCCCAACACAAGCTGTCATTATCTCTACCTGGATTATTTAGCAGCTTCCTTATTAGTCACCCTTTTTCTTCTCTTGTTCCCCCACAGTTCATTCTCCCTGTAGATGCCAGAGTAATCTTTTTTCTTTAATATAAATCAGTCATCATCACTTTATTTAAAATCCTATGACTTCCTGTTGTACTTAAAAACAAAATATAAACCAATCTGTACCTTTCTAGCCATGTTTCACGTTATTCATTTTCTTTAGCTCATGAGGCCTTTTTGTGTAATTTCTTCACATGCTTTTCCCTCTGCCTGGAATATTCCTTTTTCATTTCTTTTTTCTTGGCTGGCTTCTCAGTCTTTTAACTATGCAATGTAAATTCCTCACAGGGGCTTTCTTTGAATCAACATTGTATCCAAAGTTGCATGCCACCATCATTCTTTGTTAGAAAACCTTTTTTTCTCTATTTATAACATGTCATAATTTAATTTTTAGTCTGTTTTGCCCAGTAATACGCTTCATGAGGACAGGAATAATTCTCAACTCATGTTTAGGGGCTAGGAGAAATAGAATATCTTCATTCAAAATAACAGCTTTTTCTTATAGTTAACATGTTCAGCATTTCTGGCTAAATAGACTAGAGAATGACTTAGTCTTACTGAGATTTTGGAGTTCCACAGAAGTAGAGATGCTAGAGCTAAGAACCTGTTCTCACTGTTTATTGTCTCTTGAAGAGAAGCCCCCTTGTAGCTTTGGATATTTGTTCTGACAATATCTAGATGCAAGCAATGTGTAGTTATTAATGCTCTTTTATCCTTAAGTTCATTTCCCATAAAATTTACATTTGGTTGAAGTTTTCTCATTCTTGGATGCTTACCCAAATCCCCAAATAGAAATTCGACTATCTTTTTATTTACAGAATATACTGATGATAATGCTCTAATTCCTAAGAATTCATCTGTAATTGTTAGAAGAATTCCCATTGGAGGTGTTAAATCTACAAGCAAGACATATGTTATGTAAGTATTTATCAAATCTCATGTACTTGTCAACATAGACTTTTTTTAAAAAAGTTTATTTTGTGAGAGAGAACAAGTGTATTTTAGAACTGAACTCATTACTTTAACCTTAGTATATCTTCTCGATCCTCAAAACTGTGAGGATAGGGTTTTTTTTTTTCCTTCATTTATTTTTTCTGATTTCTTTCCCCAGTTAAATTGACTTGCCTGTGATTAAAAGTAAGAGCTCTTCTTAGGGAAAATTTTTGTTCCATATAGGCAGTATTTAGAAAGATAGGAAAGTGATATTTGTATCAGTGGATAAATGTTTCTGTACCCTTGTTTGGGTTTGATTTGCCTACTTTTTTTGGCCTCTTTTCTTTACCACAAAAATTTAAGCATCAGAGAGATCTGTCCTAAATATTTCGATAGCATCGAGAGTATTCAGTAAGGCCAATATTTGCTCCTTATCGATAAAGAGCTTTGGTTGTGAGGCCATAGAGTATATAGGATTTATGAGCATGGACCAGGGATGGGGAACCTTTTCATGTTGGAAGGCTGCATTAATTTAGCTATAATCAATTAAGGCTGCATTCAAGAAACTTAGATATACTGTAAAATGTGCATTATTTTGTAAAAAGCCTACTGTGTACTCAATAATTTCAAAAAAATGGAAACTATTTGTTAATTTTAAGGTTAACCTATTAATGACTTTGTTGTATCTGTTTTTTGTTGGAAAGCATTTGAATATTTGGTTGCAGCATGCATGGAGGTCCACAATTTCAGTTGATCCTCTAGATATGGGTATCAGTCATTTGTGACCTTAGGGACGTCTTGACTTGGGTTAGGTAGGAGAATGTAGATTTGCAACAGTAAGTGGTTGAAAAGCAAGAAAGCATTACTTGGGCATGTTGCTAAAGGTTTCTACTGCATTTTTCCATATTTCAGTTGGATCTTTCTTAGCATCAAACAATGACTTTAAAATGTCATCCCCTGAGAGCTCAGTCAATTCCATCTGTAGTTAGTTCTCTGGGTGCCTTGATGATATCAACTAGGTGAGGCTGAAATGCTAATTTGAGTGTGATGTCATGATTCTCAAAGTCAGTGGATCTTTCCCTGTAGTCTCCAATTAATTGGTCTATAACAGCTGCATATTCTTCAAATGATTCGCATATATCATCCTGCTAATCAGTGACCTTTGCTAACTGGGGAAAATGCTCATCCGAAATTTCCTTTTGAAGAAGTGATGTTGTGTTCTTTTTGGTTTTTTTTTTTTTTTTTTTGAGACAGAGTCCTGCTCAATTGCCCCAGTAGAGTGCATGGCATTGTTATAGCTGACTGCAACCTCAAACTCCTGGGCTCAAGTGATCCTCCTGCCTCAGCTTCCCGAGTTGCTGGGACCACAGCCATGCACCACGATGCCCAGCTAATTTTTCTATTTTTAGTAGAGATGGGGTCTTACTCTTGTTTAGGCTGGTCTTGAACTCCTGAGCTCAAGTAGGCCTCCCAGAGTGCTAGGATTACAGGCATTAGCCGCCACGCCTGGCCTGAAGAAGTGTTTTGAGAAAAGATAACTCTGTTTGAAATGCTTGGATTTTTTTTGCCACATATCATTCATATAGTTAGTTTTACCTTGCAAAGAAATATTCAGGTTTTGATTTGACGTGTAACACACAGAAATGTTGCATTCCTATAGAAATCTTCTTTCAGTAATTCACATTGCTGATCCTATTCTTCATAAAATTTAACTATCTGTTCTCACAGAGATAAAATTTTGGTTAACACCTGTCCTTGCGATAGCCAACTCACTTTAGAATGATGTGGCAAATCCACACTGAATACCTCATGGTTCAACTTTAGCGTGTTATGAAACTGACCACGCCATGTTGCATTTGCACCAGTATAGTTAACAATACTTATAACTTATTGCAAAATGTCACTTAAAGTAGTAGCTGTAGGATAGAGATTTTGCTGATGCAAGATACAATGAAGAGTAAGAAGAACATCTGGATCTGTTAATACTTTTTTTTTTATCTGTGCAATAAACCTTTCATGTTTTCCTATCATGGAAGGTACACCATCTGTATACACACTTACTAAATTTACCAAATTCAGTCCAACTTCATGACATCTATCTTCGGAATTGTTGAAGATATCTATTCACTGTGTTCTGTTCATACGAGTGCCCAAAGAAAGTATCTCTTTATAGCAAAGAAAATTTTCTGTTATGACCTGAATGAAGTATATAATATCTGTGCCGAGTCAGTAGTATAAGTTGATTCATCCAAAGTGATTGAATGGTTGATTCATCCAAAGTGATTGAATGATATATATTTCCCTTTTGAAGTATTACATGAAGTTCTGTTAAGTTGAAGGCTAACTCATGCTGCTAATCAGTTACGGTTCTTCTGGAAAAAGGTAGTTGTTTGTACTTTGAAATGTTACCGGGGTCTAAGCATCCTACAACTTCGACAATGCATTCTTTCACAATTTCTACATCACTGAATGGCTTCGTTTTTTTCCCCCAAGTATATAAGCTACTTTATAAGTTGCTTCAGTGGCATTATTTCCAGGTCTTATTGCTACTTGAAAGAATTGTCTTTGCTTTTGCTTTTGATCTTTTAATTTCTGCCATAAACTCTCGCCAACCAGTGTCGTGTGGTAGTGGCACCAGTCAAGTGGGGGAAGTTAGAACTAAATCATGAGTGTAGCATCCATCAGTTTAGCCCTATGGCTTACCAATGTTCTAATTGTGCCAGTCAATCTGGGAGGAATATTTCATTGAAATTTATTCTTTGGCATTTTAAATATGTTCATTTTAAAAATAAAAATATAAAAGA